>NC_135425.1:13685597-14288097 GCF_051991245.1 Festucalex cinctus
CCTGTTTAAAATGTATCTAGACTACAGGGTCCCAAACGTGACATGGGATTTTTTTTTTTTTTTTTTTTTTTTTTTTTGTGTGTTCATGTTATTTTTTTCCCAGGGTAACAATTTCATACTTTGTGGCCATAGTATTTTTTTGTTCTATCACAAAATATTTTGGGCACATTATAGCAATTTTGTGGCTACAAATGCTTTTTTGTATACTTTATATTGTAGCCACAACTTAATATTTTGCAATCATAAATTAATAATTTATGGTTACAACTTTTTCATCCAGAAATATGGTACACACATTTAATACCTTGTTCATGGACAAAAAAAGTGTTTTGTTATCACATTTGTGCACACGTTACATTTTGTATACAGGACACATTTTATCTAAATTGTGACCACAATTGATTTTTTTAAATTTTTTTTCCCCCCATGTCATCTCTCGATCTTGTCGGGACATGATGTTAAAAAAAAAAAGAAAGAAAGAAAGAAAAAGAAAAAAAACCTAAAAAAAAAAAAAACGCGTCATTTTGTTCCTGTTAAAAATGTTTCGTGACAGTTGTTCACAGCACAGCTGTCAAAAGTCTGGAAACGTCGCCCCCCGGTGACGAGAAGGCATCTGTCACGGCTTGCCATTGAGGCCCCTACCGCGGTTGAGCCAGGACGCCAGGAGGCCGGCGCGGTGGTGCGTCCGGGCGGTCCGGCGAGCGGCGTCCCGCGCCAGGCGCACGGCTCGGGGGGAGCGCCACACCTTGACGGTGGCGTCGTCGCTGGCCGACAGCAGCAGCTCCTGGTCGGCGGGGCTGAAGGCCACCGAGTTGACCACGTCGTCGTGGGCCAGCCGCGCCAGGCAGATGTTGTAGTGGCGGTCCCAGATGTAGCCGTGCTTGTCCTCGGCGCCACTGCAGAGAGGAGTTGGGAGCACAGTTTAGCTTGGCGATGGTTGACAAATAATATTTTTGACTCCTCTAGATGGCACTCTTGGTTTTAAAAATTATTTATTTTTTTTAACCATTCATTTCAGCCATGTGCGTGTCTAAAGTAGAGAGGCAAGCCTACCTGGCGACAAAGTCTCTGCTGACGTCCAGAAAGATGAAGAAGCACTCGTCATTGGGCGTGAAGGCTCGGTGGGCGCGAAGGCTGCGCCGCTCCTCCCTCAGACTCTTCAGGTCGATCACGTGAAGGTCGATCTCCTCTGCGATTGGAGGCGGCGACATGGGGTCGGAGATGATGCAGCCCGCGGGCCACGCCCGACTGTTCACGTACAGGTACCTGGTTCGCGTAAAACTGATTGGTCAACACACAACTGGCAGGTTGCTTTGGCGCTTTTCTGGCAAGTACAATGCTTTTCAGCATTCCCACATATGTTATTGTGATTTTTATTCTCCACACTTTTTTGCCATGTAACAACTCCCACACAATACTTCCGATTTACACTGTTCAAATTTCAACTTGCTTCAAAAATTCACGCATTCCGGGGTATATATCATCTGATTCCACATTACTTACAGTTCTCGCACAATTTAAGGTTTCATATCAACTTTTCCCCATTCATTTTCAATGGGACAGTGAACTTTTTTTAAGTATCACTTTCCATGCCCACTTCCATGCATATAACTTATCATCATTACCAGGTGTCTGATACTGCTCGGTGGCATAGTTTGTAAAGTGCATTGTACAGTAACTAGGAGGTTATAATTTCATAATTTATCTCTCAATTCATTCATATGCATTCCACATGCATTCAAATCTTAGCATTCAGCTTTCAGCATTCCCACACAATTTCTCCAGAAATTGCACTTAGTCTAGTTTGTTAAGCGCCTTTAGTTTCTGGTGACGGATGAGGTGATTTATGGCGATTTACTGACCGGTTGTCTGGCGAGAGACCCATCCCGATGATATGCCCGTGGATATCTATGACGTGGTCCAGCGAGTCGAAGAACTCGTCGGAGCTCCGCTCTTCGCCGCGCACGGGTCCGCAGGTGGTCATCTGGTCCGGCTTGATCCTCTTAATGCCTGGGGACAAGGTGGGCTCTTAAAATGGCCGCCGGACATCAGCACATCGGCGCAAGGGATACACCCACCTATTTGGTGAGGCGAGTACGTAAGGCTGCCGGTGGTAAACAGTAAGTACGTCTTGTCCTCTCCTTCGCCGGGCTCCGAGGTCTCCATTAGGTCCGAGTCCGGGGCTTTGGTGTGGACCCGGCCCATCATCTGAGCCACATGTCTCTCGATGGCAACCTGCCTGGGGTCCAGGTTCTTACAACTCTAAGGTGAAGAACACAAATATGGCAGCCAATCCGTTGAGTCTTTTGCACTTATCTTTTGTCGTAGAGGGCAAAAGTATTATTGTGGGAATGCTGTATCATTCCCACAATATGTTATTGTAATTTTTATCTCCACACTTTTTTACCACGTAACAACTCTCACATAATACTTCCAATTTACTAGGGGTGTTAAAAAAAATTGATTCGGCGATATATCGCGATACTACATCGCGCGATTCTCGAATCGATTCAATAATCGGCAGAATCGATTTTTTTTTTTTTTTTTTTTTAGGATTCACACCTTGAGCATGGAAGAATGTTATATGAACGGCACATTAAGCCTTAATATTTTTATTTTAATGCTGTTCAAACATGAAACAGATTACAACCTCTATAAGACTGAAATTTCAGATAAATAAATACATTTTCATATAAATCTTACACTCTACAAGCTTACTGATTAGTATTTTCTAAATATGAATGAAAAAAAATCGCAACAATCGACTTATAAATTCGTATCGGGATTAATCGGTATCGAATCGTGACCATTCGTATCGGGATTAATCGGTATCGAATCGAATCGTGACCTGTGAATCGTGATACGAATCGAATCGTCAGGTACTAGGCAATTCACACCCCTACAATTTACACTGTTTAAACTTCAACTAGCTTCAAAAATTGATGTCTCTGGGTATATATCGTCTGGTTCCACATTACTTACAGTATTTACACAATTTAAATTGTAATATCAAGTTTTCTCCATTCATTTTCAATGGGACAGACATTGAGCTTTTTCGAAGTACACTTTCCACGTCCACTTCCATACATATAACTGATCATCATTACCACAATATATCTCTCAATTTACTTCATAAGCATTCCACATGCATTCAAATCTTAGCATTCACCTATTAGCATTCAGCTTTCAGCATTCCCACGCAATTTCTCCAGAAATTACACTTAGTCTAGTTGTTTATATTATCATTTAAAAATAATAAATAAATTAGTATTTTTTATTATTTATATTATTGTAATACAAAAATAAATGTTATTTTAATTATTTATTGGTATTGTTTATATTATAATACAAAAATATTAATATTTATTTATGTATTATTTTATATCATTAGGTATAATATAATCCATTCATCCATAGATATTATTATATTTTTTAAAAAACAACATTTTTTTAACAGTATTTGTTACTTCCCACCGTGCATGCAGCTCACCTGCTTCAAGTGCTCCAGGCTGGAGATGGCGGTGGCCGTGCCGTGACATCTGCCGTCTCTCGGGCTCACGGCGTCGTCCTCGTCTTCCTCCTCGCTGCTGGACGTTCCCAAGTCGAAGAGCAGCGGCTGTTGCTGCTGCTGCTGCTGCTGCTGCTGTTCTTGCTGTTGACCTTTCTGCCTGCGGGCCTGACACTGAGCGTCGTAATCCAGCAGCAGGTCGGGGTTGTCATGACGGCGGCAGTGGGCCACCATGACGGTGCGGATGGTGCTGGCGTTGATGTTCTGGATCTTGAAAAGCCGCTTCACGACGTTGACGTTCTCAGACTCGATCTCCTGTCCAAGATGAGGGAAAATGGAATTGTCCGTTAAGTAGAGTGGAGGCACAAAATAATGTACGTAACGTAATGTACACATGATGTTTGTGTGAACTAAATGGTAGTTAGTATTTACCTTAAATGCTAATCCCCAGCATGCTAATGCTAATCGAGATTGCACTAATTTTGTTGGAGTTTAATCATGTTGACGCACAAAAGATAATAAATATTTAGCAGTTATATCCACTCATCAAATTTCCACAAAATCAATATCAAAGGTCTGTCGCCATTCAAGCCTGACCTGGAAGGCTTTATTGAGCGAAAGCACCGAGCAGGACGTCATGTTTCCGATCCAGTGCAGGTTGCCCGAGATCAGGTGGGTCTCGTTGAGCCAGCAGCCAAACACGTCGTACGGCTTGTTCCTCACCCGCGACAGCAGAGTGTAATTTTCTGCCGAGTCACGTCAGGGAACGCACGTTATCCCAGCTCGACGCATTCAATCCATATTGTGAAACGCATCCTGGTGGACCGCCGTACGTACCGAGACTCAGGACGGCGATCTCCCCCGAGGAGGAGTGTTGCGGGCCCAGGTAGACGCCCGACACCAGCAGCAGGCTGTCGTCGGCGTTGAACTGCGAGAACTGCGTGTAGCCCCAGTTGAACTGGCGCATGCTGGAGCTGTGCACCAGCGAGATGTTGCCATCGTGCCGCTCTGTGTCCCAAAGCTTGGCGGAAACGTTAAAAAAATGTTCAACTGATAAAACTGTTAAAAAAAAATAAATACGTGTGAGGGATTACCTTGACAGTGCAGTCTTTGGAGCACGAGGAGAAGCGGTGGCCCTGGTGGGAGAAGGCCAAATGGAGCACCTGGTCGCTGTGCTCCCTCAACGTTTGAACCTCCACACACGGGATGCAGTCAAAGAGGCGCTTGAACTCCTTGTACCACGACACGGCCGCTACGCACACACACACACGCAGTTGCGTCATTACACGTAGGATGGAAGAAAAGGAGCGGCGGCATCCTGTCGAACACCCACCTGGGTGTCGGGGTACGGTGCGAGGGATGCGATAGTAGGAGTAGAACAGCTCCCGCCATAGGAACTCGTCGCGGGATACGGCCAGCCACTGGCGGCAGGTGAGACCCGCCCTCAGCACGGCGTCGTATGGCAGACGGAGGAAGATCTCCAACACCAGAACATCCGGCAGAAATGGGCCACAATCCATCCTAACATCCTGGAGTGATTGCACAACATTTGAGTTCAGGTCACTTGTTTGGCTTTTTTCATTCTGTAGACGAGGTGGGCAAGTAAATAGGTAAACCATTTGTGACCATGTTTCTGTTTCATGCAAGCCATTTCCAGTTCAACAATAAAAACTTGAATGTAGTTATTAAATAAATTCTGGACCCATTTAGCTATTTTATGCAGAAGTTAATATTTTGTCTATAATTAATTTCATTGTTTTTCACATCCAATTAATACCATCAAAAACACATTTTGCCACTTGTCGAAAATAACATCCCGCGCTCAGGACTCAGGCAACGACCAATCATGGCTCACATTGTGAATGTCTTATGACTAAACCAAAACGTTTTGGGGGGTTTTCAGGCCAGGGTAAATTTTTTTTTTTTCTGTCTTATGTTTTATTCTGTTAATATATTTAAGAATTAAAATAAAATAAAAATTGGCCAAAAAAATATTTGAATTTTATTTAAATTATATTATCAGAATTATATTATTATTATTAAAGTATTATCTGCTCTTGTCAATAATTTGTAATAAATAAATAAATACATACAAAAAGAATAAAAATGAAATAAACATGCGGACTGACCAACAGTATAGATTTCTGAAAATAAAATGTGAACTTTACCAATTTGACAGATTTCGGTCCCTGCAGTGCTAACTGTAAATACATTTTGTTGTTACCAAAGCTCTTTCTCAGTTTTGTTTTTGTTGTTTAATAGTTTGAGCCATGTCACAAAAATAAAGAAACATTTGCAGCAAAGTCACTGTTCCGCTTGACGTTTCTTTTCACAGAACAGAAAATTTTCTGTGATTCTTCAGAAAGAGATCAAAACGTGGGACTGCTTTGAAAACAGCTGGCAGTGAACTGATCAAACATGGATTAATATCATTGAAGTAAGAAGTAAGATGTCAAAACGGGATTAGTGTTTCAATTCTGGGACTCTAGCCTTTTTAAACAAGGGTTATGGTTTCTAATTAGGGTTTCACTGCCAACGTCCAGGTATGGGTTTGTTGAATATTAACCTGATGGATATCATGAAAGAGCAAGTGAACACCTTGCCCCATCCTTCCATCCTAATAGTCTTGTTTCCATCATTCCATAAATCTTACCTTCTTTCATAAATACTTGTTTGCTTCAATCTTTTGAACTTCCTTCAACCCATCCTTCGTTTCCTCCGTCTGAGCTCCCTACATTTCATCCTTCAAACATCTCTTCATTCATCCTTCCAAATTTCAAACTGTTTTCATTCCTTCCTACAATTCATCCTTCCTTTCACTCCTTAATAACGAAATACCAGCCCATAAGTGTATACCTACTTTAGGCCCACCTATTAAAATTACACATTTTGTTCTCACTACAGCATATTCCCAACATGTAGTAAGGCCTTGCACAAGGCTTCCTTGTGGGAACAAGAATTGTGCAGCAAATGAGTGAGAATAAAATAAAAAAAAATGGTGTTCTCTTCCTCACTCCTCCACCAGCCCATCAATTGAGGATGACCTAACATGGTAAAGCTTCTTGACAGAGGCTTGAAAACTCGTGACAAGTCACTCTCTTTCCCTCAAAACAAACTCCTCGACTTCTAAACGATTGTGCAATATAACCAGAGCCAAATGTTAAGTGAAACTTTACCTCCGTTAACGTATTAAATCTGAAACTTTTTACTCTATTCCGCATAAACGCTGGCGAACTTGGCGCTAACCCTGCTAGCCACCTAGCTAGTTCGCCGCTAACAGACGTTTCATGTTCAACTCTGAGTAGAAGGAATTTCCTTCTGGCAACCTTGCACCACGTTTATAAAACGCCGCTTACGTTCGATGACTTGTTGAGCGGAGCCACCCGGTGACAATACCGTTGATAAACCCACCTGCTAGATCCAAGTATGCTGGTGGTGGGCGAGCGGCTAGCGGCTAGCCGCCTGGAAAATGACAACAGATAACAGAGGAGCCACAAGGCCGTACTAGTCGAACACAGAACACATCGTCGCGATGAAACCGACAGGTCCGACAAATGATAGATAGATAGATAGATAGATAGATAGATAGATAGATAGATAGATAGATAGATAGATAGATAGATAACGTTTAGAAAGTTTGAAATGTTTATTGACAACAAAGAATGTAGGCTATAAAAACAATCATCGACACAACTGCTGCCAAAGGGATAAAAAAAGACATTAAAGCCCTTGTCTTATTTCCATTGTGTGTAAATCGAATCAAAACATTTGTAAATATCTGCATTTACTTTGGAAAACAAGGCTCAACTTATTTGCCCATTTAATCTACCTGCTAACAACTTGAACTTAACTGAACCTAATTTATGTTTGTGCATTAATCTGTTGTCAATTTGAAATAGCCTAACGTCCTATTTTTTATTTAGTTATTTATTTTTTATGTAGAACAGGACGTCATTTTAATTGACTCTCTTGTAGCCACGGTATTTTTATTTATTTATTTTTTTTATTGGATTTTTTGGTCTGTGCTGGGCTTGGTGCGTTTCTAAATGTTTAAAAGTTGAAGGCCCTCGTGATGATACTGTGGTAGTTTTCAAATTACTGACATCACCACACACACTGAGTCGAAAAAAAAGTGCTGTGTCATTAGATTGATGGTATCTGCATAGCAACAGCCAGCCTGCGTTACAGCTAACTTGGGAAGAGTTTTAAAAAACAAAACAAAACATATAAGGATCATGCTTTGACTCATTCTCAGGTAAGTGCTTCATTTATATATCTATCTGAGGTTCAAGCGTCATATTTAATACACGAGAAATCAATTTTCTTCCAGCATTGAACCCCATGGCTGACTTGATCGCTTCTTCTTGCGGCACGAAGCAAGAGAAGAAGATGCCAGCAGCAGGATGATTCTGTTGTGTATTGAAAAGTTTGGATCCCAAGGACGCAGACACAAATAAGATTTTCTCTATTTATTCATGAAGAAGGCAGCACACAGGACAGTGTTTAATAATCCAGCAATGAACACGTTTCTCAGACTGCACCTACAGACAGTGAATAGTAAAGGACTAAAGAACGACATCACATAGGTCCAGACACCTAGAGATTAAAGGTTGACATCACGAAACATCACGTTTTGTAAACAGACACTTGTTGCATCAGTACCTGACACTTGACCTCACGGTCATGAACCCAAACTTAACAAGACATGAACTCAAACATCACTTCAGTTGAAACCCGATGATAGTTTAGTATGGGGGCGGGAATTTATAAGCTTTATGCTTCTTCCTGCCAGCCCTTTTTCTTTTCGGTTATTATATGTCAAAATTGTATGATGAAATGTTTGATTGTCACAATGCTGTCCGAAAGGAAAAACGAACAAATAAATCAAATCAGTTATATAGTATAAAACAAAACATCTCATGAGACAAAACATCACCCCTTCATGAGTCATATGACACACTCATGACAATACCCCCCTCAAAGAACGCCTTCTGGCGTTCTCCCGAGTTGAAACACAAACCCTCATCAGATCCCAGGCAAGAAAATAACCCATGTGACCCGAAAGTAAGCATATCATAACGTGACGCATACATGTGACCCTTATCACAAAGGTAAGCATTACACATAACAAAATTCGTACAGGACAGCCATGATAATAAGACGGTCGCAGAACTTACGCCGTCGTCCGAAACTATAGCCGGGAGCGACGCTGGTTGAGCGCCGCCAGAGGCCGCTGGTCGAACGTCGTTGTCCGCTGGCTACCGCTGGTCCTGACTCCGTCGTCCGGAACTGGAGCGGGGGGCGGATGCTCCCCAAGCGTCGCCGACTTGAAACGGCACCTTCGCCGCAATGAGGAAACTTTAAACGACGGCACCTTCGCCGCGAGAAAAAAAGTTAATATACAATAATTAAACAAAAAATTACCATGTACTGTACACAAAATTTTACATCAGCATTTGCCCCATCCCAGCAAACACACTTTTAAGGCCTCTTTATAAAGGATTATTTATTTTGAATACAAGAAGCACAAATGTATTTACACTCACATACGTATACAGAAGCATACAATACATTTACTTAGTTTTAATATTACACAATTATTCGGTCTGTACATTTTTAAAGTGACAATTTCATTTGAAAAGTGTGATACCAACACTGGTGTATTTATTTCAAGCTTTCTTCCAAAACTTGCACTCATGTTGAATACATAAGTAATCCATAGAAACTGACGTCACGTGACATGCGCACACGAGCGTGGCGGGATGATCATGTGACATACGATCACGTGACCGGCTCGGCAGTGTTGTCATTGTAGTCTTTGGTCACGTGCCAGGAGAGGTTACGGTATATATTTTTTTGTTTTTAAACCTGCAGCACTTTTGAGTCCTGTTTGTTAAAAGTGCTATATAAATAAAATTGATTTACTTGCCTGTGATTGGGAACCTTTGATCATGTGACAGGAAAGCATGCATGTAGACAGGAAGTGTTGATTACGTGACAGTAGTTAATGTGTCAGGCGAGCTCACCTTTATTTACCATTTGGCTCTATTTCATGAATGTGTGACTTTATTTCAACTATGTCAAGCATTTAATGAGTCTGTGAAAAGTGCTATGTAAATAAAATGTACTTAAGTGTATTGATTTGTTTCCCAAATTGTTAAATCATTGTTAAGTGTGATAAATCGTGAGCATGATCTGTGTCTTAACATATGAACATCATTAATATTAATAATTAAAGTGGAACTAAATGCAAAAATAAAGTAAATCTTTGCAAAAATATTTTATGTGCCACCAAAATTGTAAACATGGTCTTCTGCTTGGTGCTCATCGAATACTGTTAAAATCAAGCAGATTTATCCATCTCGGGTCTGCGAACGTTATGGCTCACCTGTTTTCTGGGTTTGGTCACGTGACGCAAGCAACATGAGCCCGATAGCACTTTGTTAAATTCAGTCGAGGGCCGAATATGAGCCAAAATGGCAGACCCTGATATGGTCGATTTCGTCTGATTAATTCTTATTCCATGAATGCAGAATCAGAATAACAATAGTGGGGGCACATACATGATTTTCTTGCAACGGATGCTTTTATGTTTAGTTTGCCTTTTAAGGTCATTTGAGCAAATGTGCTGGTAATCTCTCCACTAATTTGTACCAAAGAAACACAGTAGTTCTCGGTTTCAAAAAGATTGTTGACCTTTGTTGTGTACGGAGGACCAAAAATGCCAAAATAAATACATGTGAAAATAAAAACAGATATAAAAAATATAATTAAAAATTTAAATACAAAAAAAAAAAGTGTCCTGCATCATGAAACATGAGAGCAGAGCATTTTTATTTATTGAAATTTAATTTTTTTATTTTAAGAATTTGTTTATATATTTTATATTTTTTGTATTTAATTTTTGAATTATATTTTTTACATCCATTTTTATTTGTACATTTATTTAGGCATTTTTTGGTCTTCCATAGTTGTGATCTCATCAGTGTTTCTGAATGTTTTCGCCATGTGACAGACGTTTGGTCACGTGCCAGGCAAGTCCTCCCAGAATGTTTTTTTTTTTTTTTTTTTTAAATACATTAATGGAACACGTGTCCGTCTCCTCTCCACTCAAGCTCGTTGCTAAAGTGCATCCTTGCTGCTGTTGTCATCGTCTTACTTGTCAGAGCACCAAGGCAGGAATGTGGTGCACCAGCGGCACATGATGGTGGTGGTGGTGGTGGCGGACCACCGGCGCCATCTGCTGGGGTGGAGGAGGAGGAGGAGGAAGGGGCGGCGACGCCTGCGCGGTAGTCTCGCCGGCAGCGATGGCAGCGGCGGCGGCGGCGGGCTTGTGCCGGGCGCTCTTCTGGTGCGCTCGCAGCCCCGCCAGCTGCGAGTAGGCGCTCTGGCACACGTGACACTTGTAGGGGCGCTCGCCGGTGTGCAGGCGCACGTGGTTGCGCAGCGTGGACGACTGGCTGAAGCGGCGGTTGCAGAAGCGGCACACGAAGGGCTTGTCCAGCGTGTGGATGCGCATGTGCGAGCGCAGGTTGCTGCGCGAGTTGAAGCCGCGGTGGCAGATGACGCAGCGCATGCGGCCCGAAGTGTATAGGCCGGCGCTGGAGGACGACGATGACGATGAGGATGAGGAAGGCGGCGAGCACGAGGAGTCGCAAGACTGGGAGTCATCTGGAAAAATGACGACACGTGGTTACGACCATGATCGGGCGGCTCGAACAGATTATCGGCATTTTCTTTCATATCGTTGGGAAAAGATCATTTAAGGGACCGTGATTAAAAAGTGTAGACAGGCTCATTCTATTTAATTGTAAAAATAATTCTCCAAAAAGGTTTCTCACCATTTCTGCTCTTCTTCTGCTGCTGCTGCTGCTGCTGCTGCTCTTCGTCTGCTCCAGGCACCCCAGGGATGCCTAGAAATGTGTTGTGAGTGTTTCCATACCACACCAGCAACTCCTGGTCCGGTGGAATAGTCTACAAGAAAAAGTCATCAAATGAGAATTCAGCTTTCCCCACTTTTGTTTTCTTAAACATTTTTTGGGGAAAAAAAAAAGAAAAGACAGGCTGTAGAATTTAGTGCCATCTAGTGGTGAATTAATAGAATGCATTTTGACACACGTAGTTACATTACATTCACGTTAAAGAACTTAAAAAAAACAAACCTTTTTACCCTTTGTGCCATAAATGTATATTTATTATAACATTTGTAAATTTGTATTTATTATAAAATTTAAATGCAGTGTTCAAACTGCATAATGTTACTATGGCTTTTATAAATTTTCATGTGCATTTTTTTTATTATTATTTTTAGGACTACAATATATTTTTAAAATGCAGCTTAGTCATATTTAACTTTTACAAAAATATGCATTTGATTTTTTTAACATTCAGGTACAAGTTTAATTGAACTATTACAGGGAAATACACTTTAAATAGAATTAATAATTAAGTACAGTGTTCAAAATTGGCTTTTTTTTAAAAATGTTACAAATGTATATTGTTAAAGTGGCTTAAATTAAAAATAAATAAAATATTCAGTACTTTTTTTAAATACAGGTCTGTTTACCACACTTAAAAAAAAAATACATTTGCATACATCTTTAAAAAAACACATTTTGACATTTAAGTGGGTAAAATTTTGAGTTATGCGCTAAATCAATTTCATACATTTGCTTTTAATATCCTACATTTCAATACAGGAGCAATGTTCAAACAATACAATAATACAATAATATTAAATGCATTTCTTAAGAATAAAATCTATACCTAATTTTTCTAGTACACCAATATATATTTGGTGTAAAAACTTTGACAACTTGTGTTCTTGATCATTTTAAATGTATAAAATTGGAGGTGTCACACTATGATAATTTTTTTTAATATAATTTTGAATATGTTAGTAAACCCTGCATGCACACTGCGCTAAAAGTGGTTCCTCTACCTCCACGGCCTTGTAATAGATGCTGCTGCCAATTTGGACCACCTCCAAGTTCTGCTCCTGCTCATTGCGGGCGCACTTGATGTAAGTCATCCAGCTGCGTTGATCCTCCTGGCTGGCATCGATGAAGTACCTCACAGTTCCATCTTCGTTAAACACCTTCATAAGAAAACATGCAAATGAGCTTGAGGGATGACACATGCAGAAGTGAACTGAGCCTCACAAGAGACTCACCTCCCACATCAGGTTGTTGTTCTTGAGCAGGTCCACGTGTTCCGGGGACAGGACTTTGCCTGTGAAGGGGCCCATCTCTGTGCCGGCCTTGATCCATGTCTTGGAGAAGATTCCCAGACCTTCTCCTGGGATGGAGCTCTGTGCTATGATCACCTCGCTGGGAAGCACCAGGCTGGACAACTTCTGTACCTCTGCCAAAAAAAGAAGAAAACATTTCTATTAATGTCAACAAACTGTGCAGACATGAAGAAAATAATTATATGATCAGTGAAAAGAAATTTCACACTTTATTTTTAATTGTTAATAATTGTATATTATGAACAAAAAAAAAATATGAGTTATTAAAATATTTATTGTTTGAATTTTTGTTTATTACAATTATAGCACAGTATAGAAAAGCTTTTTTTAAATTTTTTTTAATCGTATTTAATTACGACACTAAATTGGCCTCGACCCAATGTATACACATTATCAGTGAAAAATTGTTCCCTAATTGTATTCACACATCAATTACAAATAAATAAAATTCCTTGTTTTTACAGGTATTTTTTTTCATCACTTTTTTTTTCTTTATAAATTTGGGCAGAATTCCATTCTTCACAACTATGGGTCCAAATTGGGGCAAAGTAGTTCAAAGACGATCAGTTTGAAGAAAAATGCATGCAATGTTTAATTACATTTCTTTTGACTTCATATTTTATATTATCAGTTTGAAAAAAGATTTTAATGAATGTTTAAAGTTATTGACAATTACGGCATTAAATGTTATGATGAAATTCAGAATTATTCACAAACGATCAATTTGCAAAAATACAATTAAAGTATTTTATTCACAATTATAAACACCACATTGGGCCGTTTTTTTTTTTTTAAATCTCTCCCAATTATGAATTCTTTACTCTATGTGCATTTCGAAGTGCATGCATGTATGTCATGTAGCCCACCGGCGGCAGGTTCCCCACGTACCGGCTCCAAATATTTAGCGACACTTTATCCTCCATTTAATTCGATTATCTGCTTGAATTGTACGTTTTTGTTGCGCACGGTAAGCAGTTTTATCCCCACCTAAAAAGGCTAGGGGGGAAGAGACAAAAACGTTTCTTTAATGTCAAAATCAAAGTTTTTTCCCCCTTCTTCTTGAATTAAAAAGCTGCAACAACAACACAAAAAAAATGATAATAAAAGCTTTGTCCACTGGGGGTTAAATGGTCCTCCATTGCGCGGGCTCCAGCAATTGGTCACGCTTCAGATGTGATATTCATTAAAGGATCGGCTCAAAAAAGAGAGAGAGGGAGAGACGGCTAATTCCAAATTCATTATCCTTTTAAGAAGTTTGTAGCAATAAATTTGCGCTGAATGGAGCGGCGTCTTGTTAAAAGGGACTCTGGAATCCGCGCGACAAAAAAATGGAAAGGCGATTAGATGGCTGACATGCAATGAATAGCATTAGATTTAGCCTTCACGCCGCATTATGCGACCAACAGCAAATGTTTGAAAAGAAAGCGAGACGGAGACGGAGCCAGAGGAGACGGAGGGAGCCCCACATAGCTGCCAAGCGCACGAAAAGAGACTGTCCGCAGATTGATGAATGCTGGGAGAAAGTTGCTCCCAAGAAAAGGGAACTTTTTTTTTTTTTTTTTTTTTAAGCGAACACTTTCCCAGGTCAACGCGCAGAGTTAACCAAATGAATTTAAAGGCTTGAATCAGCGGCACTTGCTTCTTTCAGGGGGCTACTTAACGCGTTAAATGGCTCGAAAAGGATGAGAAAAGACTGGCGATGAAATGTGGAGGGAAAAGTGTAGCAACAAGTGTATAATTGCTCAATACAAAAAAAACAATAATAAAAGAGTTGGACTCGATAAACATCTTCCTGTATAATTCTGGAAAAGCAGCATTTTCTTCTTCTGCTATCTTTCTTCTTCGTTTGTAATTATCCAAGTAAAAACAACTACAATATTCATTCTTCTTCGTTTCTTATAACCCCAGCAAGGAAAACAGTCAAACACTGGTACTGGTTATTTTTTGTAAGTAAAAAAATAGTTTTCTTTCACGTATAACAAGCACATTAGTCTCACTAATTTCTTCCTGACAAGAAATAAAACTCCACTTTCTTCTTGTAGGCTATATTTAATGCCCCCTTCGACTCCAGGTTAAAAAGCTTCTTCTTCGATTGTTACGCATTCTTCTTCGTGTATTTTTAAGAACTTCCGGAATTACGAAAGTTAGCTCAGTAGCTAAGCACCGAGGAGTGAATTAAAATTTAAATACATCAAATTGTTCAACCATGTTGTCTTTAAATAAAATAAAAAAAATAAAAAAAAGTTACATTTCGATTAATTTTTTATCACGAGAACACCATGAACTTCGCCACCCCCAACAGGTGGTGCCTACCTCCAACGAAGGACTGGGCCAGCACTTCGGCGGTGAAGGCGGTCCTGGTGCAGCCGGCGTGGCGTTCGTCGGCCTGCAGGTGCTCGCCACCCTGCAGGACGTTCCTCCAGCGGCCGTACAGGAAGCTGTGCAGGACGTCCGAAGTGATCACGTCCGACAGCGCCGCTCGGGCCGGACATTTAAATCCAGACTTGCGGGCCAAAGCTTCGGCGGGCAGCACAGAGCCCATCTTGTCGCTGTGAGCTGGACCTGGGAAGTGAACTTTAAAGAAAAGGGGAAAAAAAAAACTCGAGGAGGATGCAAGTGCTGCTCTCCTCTCAAGAGAGTGTGTGAGTGAGCTCTGGCTCTGCTCGGCTCTTGAGGGTCGCTTTTTATTGATGGGGGGGCTGCCCCCAGGATCCTAATTAGTTATTAATGACACACCCCTTGCGGCGTGGAGCTGCCCACACTGCAGAAGAAAAAAAAAAAAAACTTTTATTATCATGAATGCACACTACAGTTTTCTAAAGGGAAACAAAAGTAACGAATAATAAAAAAAAAAAAAACACAAGTGGATCCTTGGGGGGGACATGGCTTAAATTTTTTTTAAAAAAAAGCATAATTTAAACACTACGCGCTAAAGAACGCATGCACTTTTCTATACAAAATAATATACTTAAATAATGCACATGAATTAACCAAAAGACGTGGATGGCTTTCACGAAGAAGCAAACATATTTTCATCCTCCCATAAATGCATGCATACACATTATTTTCTATGGGAAAAATAAATAAATAATAATGCACGTGGAGGGAAAAATAGATGAGTGGATGACTATTTTTTCCCAAGAAAAAACAATCAACTTCAAATACATTTTAAAAAAAAATGATGCAGTTGTATTTTTTATGGGTTTTTGGGGTAGGCGCACTATTTCTGAAGAAAGAAAATAATGCAGGTGAAGAAGAAAAAAGAAAAGTACGTGGATTTAAAAAATAATATCTTTTTAAAATGAGGAAAGAAAAACATTCGCTCAAGAAATGCACGTTTTGTTTTGTTCTTATATTGAAAAAAAAACACGAAACATGCAAAATTTGAGGAGTGGAAGAAAGAAAAAACGACATTCAATTTTTTTTTTTGTGAATTATTAAACGAAACAAAACGATGGGGGAAATTAACGTTTAATTAGAAGAACTGGGATCATGAATGCAACCAAGCGTAAAAAAACAAAAACAATTTGGTTAGGTTATAAGAAATGGGGGTCCAGTTAAAAAAAAACAAAAACAAAAACACACATATGCAGAAAGTTTAAAAAATAATAGCAGTACTACTACCATGCCCCCTCCCTCAAATGCCCACAAACAAAATAAAGAAAAGTGTTGCACGTGAATGTTTTTGTTGCTAATTTCCAAAGCGGTGGCTGCTATTGTTCCCTTGAGTGCATTTGCTATTCATGTGCCTGTAATGTTATTTAATGTGAGGAGTAAGCGCGGGAATAACAAGAATAGAAACACGCTCATGTTTTTTTTGTGTTTTTTTTTCTAAATATTTCTTGGACTCTGGATGAGGAGAAAGGTTGAGGATGGGGTGGTGGGGGGTGTTTTACGTCATTGTTCCCATGCAAAGCTGCTTTGACGGGCTGCACTTGTTGAGGTAAGACGGTTTAATATTCATGGGTGTTGTTGTGTGTGCCCCCCCCCCCCCCCCCCCCCCCCCGCCCCCCTCGTATTGTGACGTTTCGATGAGTATATACGAGCCCTTATTTTTCAAGCTTGCCGGAGTGCGGCTAAACGCGGGCAGTTTTCCTTCTTTTTATTGAGGACATCTTTATTCCATTCGCTGCTTCGAGCTCTCAGCTTTCGCCCCCCTCTTTTTTTTCTTCTAAAGTGATGTCAGGGCTTCTGAAAAGTGTCGCAAATCAATCTTTCATGGGGGCTTTTGAGGGCAATTTGACATCCATGCACGCCTCTTTTCACCGCAGCAGCTACAAGGAGGATTGGGAGAAAAATGGGAATTTTTTTTTTTTTTAAAGAAGAAAAAAAAAAGGGGGTGGGGGGGGTGTTAAATATGGAGGTATAGATGGCAAGTAGATCCAAAAAGAGGCAAGGTGAGTGACAGGGCACGTAAAAAGATTACTGCGCAAACAGCTGCTTTTTTATGAGCCTCCCCTTTTTTTCCCAGATGAAATTTGCCCCTCCCTCCTCTATTCCCTTTCTCATCTAGATTGATTTACATTGATGGCATTCATCAGCCCACCGGTTTAAAAAAAAAAAAAAAAAAAAAAAAAAAAAAAAAAAAAAAAAAAATCAGGGCGGGGCCGGGCTCTTTATTAAAGAGGAATTAAAGGCCCTGAATTGAGCTCAGGCATGGATTTGATTTGCTTATTTATGCATTAACCTCGGCTGCTGGTCATGTCATCCCCCGCTCAGGCGGCCCCATTGTCGGGGGGCTTTTCTCTCGGCCATTTAAAGCCTATCAATTTCGTGTGGATGATTGACAATTATTGCACAAAGACGCGCGCTAATTGTCGCGTTTCAAAGAGCTGCTGGGAAAGCTATCAAAGAGAAGAAGGGGGGAAAAAGCAGGATAAATGCAGATTTGCTCTCCTTTAAGAACAACAAAACGTGTTGGAATACATTAGACTGTTGAATGAATAATCATGTATACACTTAGCACGCTTGCACACATATGAGGTCGAATTTTGATGAAGCTCAGTTTGGATTGATGACGAAAATGATGGAGCCACTCATTTAGACAGATTATAACAACTCAAACCAGAAAGTCTCCATCTGACTGGACTTGACACAAAGTGGAAAAGTACACTGTGGTCTGACGAGTCCATACTCTAAATTGTTTTTGGAAATCACGGACGTTGTCCTCCGGTCAAAAACAAGGAGGACAAACTGGATTGTGCACAAAGGTCAAAAGCCAGCATCTGGGATGGTCTCAGGTGCATTTGGGACAATGGCATGGCTAACTTACACGTCTGTGAGGACAACATTAATGCTGAAAGTGTTTGGAGCAACACATGCTGCCATCCAAGCAAGCACTTATCTTATTCGTTGACGTCCCATGCTTATTTTAGCAAGATGATCTCAAGTCACACTCCGGTCTCCTCCCACACCCCAAAGACATGCATGGCAGGTTAATTGGGCGCTCCGAATTGTCCCTATAGGTGGGCTTGTGAGTGTGGATGGTTGTTCGGCTCTGTGTGCCCTGCGATTGGCTAGCAAACAGTTCAGGGTGCACCCCCCGCCTACTGCCCAAAGAGAGATAGGCTCCAGCGCCCCGGCGACCCTTGTGAGGAATAAGCGGTCAAGAAAATGGATGGATCTCAAGTCACATTCTGCAGGTGTTACAACAAAGTGCTAAACAGGACTGCCAGCACTCCAGACCTGTCTCCCATTGAAAATGTATGGCACAAACTAAGACAAAAGACCAGACTTCCACCTCTTAAACTTCAACAATTAGTCTTCCCAGTTCACCAACGCTGATTGAGTTATGGTTCCAGCTTTTTTGGAATGTGTTGCAGGTATCAAATTGAAAATGGGTGACTATTGTGTCGAGCAATTTGATCAACTCCATTCTTTGGAATTGTTAAAAAAAAAAAAAAAAAAAAAAAAAAAAAAATATATATATATATATATATATATATATATATATATATATATATATATATATATATATATATATATATATATATATTTTTTTTTTTTTTTTTTCATCAGCACATGAATTACATTTAACAATGTAAAAAAATATATATTAAAAATTCAACACATTTTTTTTTTAACAAACGCAATCGCTCATTATATACTGATAAAAGTGAGTGGTTCCATTTCTCCTGTTGAGTCCTAAAGGCGGCGCAGCACGGAATGTCCTTTGCGCACGCGCTAAAAATCATTAAACGGTAAAACTTTACTACCATTATTAAAAAAATACAATAAACAGGAGATTGCAGTACAGGTGTACCAAATAAAGTGACCGGTGAAGATTAAAAAAAAAACAAAAAAAAAAACGTAGTCAAGTGAAGCAAGAGACGACACGCGCACCAAATACACTTGACAAGAGAGGAGTCATTAAAATGAGATTAAGCTGCATGGCGAGTGTCTCAGTGTGTGCACCTCAGTCGAGATCAGTTAATCTGATGCAAAGGTGAGAGTAGAGGTGCGCCCCCTCCTGCCTTCCATTCTTCCCCTTGTCACATCACACCTGCCTGCTTTCAAATTGCAGAGGGGGTGGGGCGGTGGGGGGGTAATGGCCAACACTCAATAAAGCTTACTTGGGAGGAGGAGCCGTAAACAAACATTTCACTTTAAAGGCAATGTAAAGTTAACTATTTTCACATCAGTATTTAAAAAAATGCAATGCAAAACAACTGGGATAAATGGTAACATTTTAGGTAATGCAACAAAAAATTTCATTCGCACCAGTACAATCAGTAAATTAGCTTATTTTTTGGGGGGAAATTATAATCAATACAATTGTTGAATATTCTTCATTGCAGCCCATTTGTCAATAATATAGCAAAAATAAGAGGGATGAATATTGATGTTGCAAATCCATTTACAGTGTGTGCCCCCAAAATTTCAGGTTAGGAGCTTCTGTGCTCCTTTTAAAGCAATTTATTTCTTTTTAGCATGGCCCTTATAGTCCTATTAGGTCCGAGATGATGTAGCAGACAAGCAAACAATGAATTAATTATAACACCGACAATAGAGGCTGCACTCATTGAGGCTCTGGGAATGAGCCTGGAACAAGAACGTTATTAGCCGGCCACAATGAACCAACGGGTCATTAGTGTCCTTGGGGAAAAGAGGAAGAGGATCAAAATCAAGGCTCGGATTTGGAAACAGCTGCAGTGCATCAATGCAGGGGCCGCGACGGGGCCCAGTGCGGCATGGCCCCCCTGCCGGGCCCAAACGTTCACTGGTAAAGCGGGAGGGGTCGGCCTGGAGGAACATGTCACTTATTATTAGGGCCCCGAGGACAAGGCGGTGCCCAAGGCACTCTTGAAATCGCTTTTTAAGATGATTCTTCCGCTTTGTCGTCAGTTTCAACAACACCCCCCCAAAAAATCAGGTTGTTTCGATACAAACCAACCCCAAGTTGGGTCAAATTTACCCAAGTAGCAGGTTGGTTCAATTTTGGAGTAAAAATTGGGCTATTTTTGACCCAGTAGTTTAAGGGTCTGGATTACACTAACAAAACCTACAACTCATAAAATTGGACCCAACACAAACAGGAATTGGCCACTAAAACAATAAATGGTTGACCTGACCCAACAAATGGGTTACTCAGAAAAATAACCCAGAATTGGGCCCTAAACAAATAACACAGGAATTGGGTTGTCATTTTGTCCATTTAAAACAGTGGATGGCTGATTTGAAGGAAAAAAAATTGGTTACACTAAAAAATAATCCAGAAATTTGACTAAACACAAACAACCCATGGACTGGGTTGATGAAAAACTTTTCTGGGATTTTTTCCCCCTATAAAAATCCTCCATGACAATTTCACAAAACTGCCATGGCCATCATAAGAGGATGTATGACTACTAGGGTAAAAAAAACAAAAAACAAAAAAATATTGGTTAACAAAAAAAAAAGAAAAAAAAGAAAAGAAAATAGGACCAACCAACTATTTGGATTAATTTGACCAAACAATTTGTTTGTATAAAACCTCAAAACTTTTAAAACTTATCTACAAGTCTATCATAACATGACGTACAAATTTCATGCCTGAAATTGAACATCAGTTTTTGAGGTTTGAAGAGGCGCAATTGAAAGCAGGATTCATATAACAGATTGGTTTCAGCTAGCGACCTGAAATTTAGTAAACATGGCAAGCCAGACGGGACTCAAGACAAGACGGGCCTATCTAATGCAGACATCGAAGTTTGATCATCTAGAGGACCTTTGAAGATCATTCATAGACATGCAACATGTTGAACGAGAACTAAAATGGAGGTCAACCACAAGAGAGGCTTGCGGAAAATTTATTATGACTTTTGAGAACTGTCAACAGGCTAATATAGAAAATAGATTTTCTGCTAATAAAACATACAGTCGGCCTATCATGGTTGTATTTACACAATAGAACTCTCAGGCGTCAAAAACAAAAACACCCAACAAAAAACAGCTTGTATAACAATACACAATGAAGGTAGTCTGGATGTTTTCTTTTTAATACACGGTTAACTGTACACCAAAAGTAAACCCACCATAATTAGACATTTTTTCCAAATTATATATCCCTTTTCATTAAGAAATGACGTTAATACAAGAATCGGCTCTCCATAATGTGTCATCGTTGATATTTTTATATTAGATCACGCAACAAAAATAAAAAAAAAAATAATTAAAACGTTAGCATCGGGCAGAAGCAGGAGGTACCGAAGGAGAGCGTTTTTTTTTTTTTTTTTTATCATAACACTTCTTAAAACATAAAAAAACCAATCAATCATCGCACAGGTAGAAGGAAACAGTGGCTTAGCAGTCTTGAACACGCACTTAGAACATACACCCAAAAAAACAAAAACAACCACACATATTTCTTCTTCATAAGATGCAACATCCAATTTCAATCACATTCACAATCTTGGAGCAGTATAAGAAAATAAGAACTGAGGGCGGGGAAAAAAAAAAGAGGGACAATTTTCCTACAATACTGGTGGCAGGAAAGACCATTCTATATGAAACATATATATTTTTTTAAATTAACAGTCAAATACAAGAGCATATATGTATATTTATATACACACTTTTACAAGGTAGCAAAAGGCAAACATCCCTCTTACATAATCAGATCCATGTAATAAATTATCCTCCAGAGAGAGAAAAAAGAAAACATCATAAAACTACAAGTTAAAAGTCGGTCAAAATATTAGAGAAACCATCTTTGTATATCAAACGTGAAATAAGATATTGCACCTTTTTCCCCCGTGTGTGATTAAGTGAACACAATAAAACGACAATGAATGAAAAACAGCGTACAATGCACATTTAAATTAGAACTATTGCTTTTTTCTCTTCGCTTTAAACCATGTAACAAAAAAAAAAAAAAAAAAAAGACATTCTGTTGTAACAAAACATCACAGTTTCATTTCACTGAATTACGTAAAAATAACAGAATCATCATCGCAAGACGCTCTTTAGTGACAAAAACAAAAACGGTATTCAAGACTGCTAAGCGGAATCAACGTGGTGCCACAAGAAAAGGAACAAACTGATCATATATACGTATTGCCTCTTTGAAATGTTACACACGCGCTTTGCATTTTGGCCAAAAACAAAAACCGGATCCCAGATAACACGCTCTATTCAAAATAACAGTGTACACAAGCATTTAGTAACAAATAAAGGTTCTGCTGATTACAAATATATTTTGTCATAATACCATTCTACAGCTAGTGTTTCCCACTAAGAAAAGTCTTCAAGGCGCTGCGAGTCTAAGAAAAAAAACAAACAAAACAAAACCAAAAAATTATAAAGGAAAAAAAAATAATAAAGGGCCATCTTCATCCTCTGCGCTGAGACCTTCTCTAGTGATCCTGAGGGACAACACACATGAAATGTATGTAGCGTAGTGGTTTACACTAAAAATTGATATGCAGATGAAAAGAGGAAAAGCTCCCACATGCACATTTTAGGACCACCTAAAACAAGTGATGCTCAGTTATTCAATTTTTAATCTAAAAAAATAAAAAATACAGAAAATTTGCCCAACTAAAATAATGAATTACTGTATGGACTGTCGTGTCTGTGTGGGACGCGTGCCTTTGGTTGAGAAATGAGCAAGTTACAACCTTTTTCAATGTGCTTGCATTGCCTATGATGGGAAAGTTGCCCCTGCAAAAAGGACTTTAAATATACCAAGCATTGTCATGGCAACCGGGAATGTCTGAGTGATTTATGACTTTTTCTCTTGAATATTTGAGAGAGAGAAAATATCGTGTGTCTCACCTGAAGGCCCGGGGCTTGAGTCTGCTGGGCGCCCTGGTTGAAGTAGGCCATGGGCTGCCTGTAGAAGTCCACCCAGGCGTTGAAGTCTGGATTGGAAGCCTGCTGAGAGCCGGGAGTCGAAGTTTGCCCTGACAATTGAAAAATAAAACACAAATACGGATGAGGACACAAAGAGGAGACGAGGGGCAAGTGTGTCATCTACGCTCGCTGAACTGACCCCAGGCTTTGTTGTATTCCGGAGGGGCGCTCTGGGCTTGTTGGTTTTGCTGGCCTGCTAAAGAAACATCTTTGAAATCGAGTGTGGTGGTGTATCACAGTCGGAAAAGATGATTCTGAGCAATGATTCTGTGTGCCAAAAGATTTTTTTTTTCCTTTCCTGGCTGCTTCTCCTCACATGGTTTCTCTGTATTTTGTTTCTAACGTGTTAATATCAGACTGCTGAGCATGTTTGCCCAAGTCATTTGAGTGTTTTTGGAAAATAAAACAAAACAAAAATTAACAAGAAAAGTCCAGTTTCCTTGACTGACTGAAATTAACTCCTCCAATTCAAATACAACTGATGTCAATCATGAAAATTAACTTGGACCAGCGTCACAGAACGTGTTGGGAAAAGTGGAGTTAGCATGCTTGCCTAGCTTTTTGTAATACTGCTCCCAGTCCATCTGGCCCGTCTGGGATCCATTGTGACCTGAAAGCAGACAGATAACGTCGTCAGCGCCTCATGTGCAATTGGCTTTTCCTGATCATTCCCACGGAGGCTTCATTCAAAGTGCGTCTACACAGGAAAGAGCTGCTTACCATCACCATCATCATCATCATCATCATCATGTCTCAAAACCTCCACTGTAATAAATACTCTTTTCCTTTCCTGTCATTTTCAGATCTGACAATTTTGTTCCAATTCTGTGACTTCCATGTGGTCACATGATCAAAGTCTGGTGATCTTACTGGGGTTCCTTTTTTTTTTTTTTTTTTTTTTGTTGAGACAAGGCACAATTTATATTACAGAAAAAACTAAGACAAAAAAAAAAAAAAGATTTATCGCAATAAATATAAATTTAGAGGACGTAGGGGGGGGGGATAACGAACCGCAAATTTGAGGCAAAAAAAAATCCCAATTATACTGACTGTTAGGGGTGTCAGGTCATGAAAATTTTTAATCATAATCGCATGACTTCAATAGTTAACTTGATTAATTACAAATTATGTTATAAATGTACAATAAAATATATATTTTTTTCAAGGTTTTCATACTCTAGTGAATATAAAGTGGAAAAAAATTCAGTACGAAATATGGCTGCATCTTTTAGTCATTAAGTAATTTCATAATTCATAAAATTGAATTAAAATTCAAAAGATGTACTGTAAACCAAAAACAAGTGTGATATTGATTTGTGTTTGTCATTTTTCTGCCACCAGATGCCATAATTGCATTTGTGACAGCTCAGTATATTTTCCTTTTCATATTAAGACCCATCAAATCTTAAACATGGAAATTCTGCATTTTTATAATTGTAAAATACAACTTGACCCCAAGTTGCCACAAATATGTGCATTATCAAATTTATGACTGCTAAATTTTGATATGAACGCATCTGCTGCGTTGCGACTGAAATTCCCCCAGTACAGGCTTTCCAAGTAAGCCATTAATCGAGTGTTTAAAAAAAAAAAAATTTTTTTAAATAAAATAGTGGCATTAAACAAAAACAAAAAAAACAAAAACAAAAAAAAAACAAATTTTGACACCCCTAAAATGTAACAATTATGATGATCATCCAGTGCCGAATATTTGGAATGAAATTTTGATTAGATGTCAGGATCTGTATCAAGATATTTTAACAAGACTGCATTTTAGTATTGTGACAACACTCCTCCCTGGTCCGACTCACTATGGTCCTGTTGGCCTGGAGGCTGCCAGATCTGGAAAGTTGTTCCCCATCCTCCAGTCATGAACGTTTGCGGGCCGCTGTGAGTAGACGATGGCGAGTTAATCACACGTTTATTTTAGTTGAATTTGAAATCTTTTCCAAGTTGACTTTACTGCTGAGGTGGAGTGGCAGCTCCTTGGTTGTATGGATTCATGCCAAAGCCGCTGTTTCCTCCCAGCCCGGGAGCCTGCAGCGGGGAGAGTGAGAGACCACACTTGTGTTGAGAAAGACAGCCAACAGACAAGGTCAAAGGGCACGGCCGGGCACTGACGCACTCCATTAAGTCCATTTGATGGATTCTTGGTGTGTAACCTCTGGTGTCATCACTCAACAACTCCCCGCACCCTCACAGCGGCGACATGTGCGCTCATGAATATAAGCGAGGGGACGAGAGCCGGACCACCTACCCCAATTCTTTCGTCGATCAGCTGGCGAGCCTTTTCCAGCTGCTGGGGGGTGCCTCGGATGGAGAAGATGCGCACGTTGGGGTCGGTGTTGGGCGGCGGGTTTCTCTGCAGCTCCACGTGGGCGCGAGACTGCTCTTTGATGTTCTTGATGGTCTCGCCGCCTGCGAGAGCAACGGACACCTTAACGTCTCTCGACGGCAACTTTCACACGATATGGAAATAGAACTTATGACATACTCTCAGATCAGGTGGATATTCTATAATGCCTGTGTGTGTCACTCCTCATCAACACGACTGTTGTGATACTGTTTCTAACAGAGAATAGTGATTGGGGTGATCACATGATTGTGTGCTAAAGCAGAGCAACATCATATTTGAACAAGAATCATCTGGCATATTTGGAGTCACAGGGGACGTTCGATTATCTTCTAAACAGCGCCGCACTCTAGCGTTTGCCTCCCTCCTGGCTCGGAGGTCTGTCCTCCTCAGGTGGGGCGACCCTCTCCCTCCCACACACACACACACACACCGATCGGCTGACGGCCTTAATGACATGTTTGAAAATTGAAAAGATCAGATACTCTCTCCATTATTCTAATGGCAGATTCCTCCGTGCCTGGGGACCTTTTTTAAAACATCTCAGTCCTCTTAGGCCACATTTGGCATCTCTTTTATTTTGTTTATTATATTGACATTTATTATCCATAATCATTACTAAAACTGAATATTGAATGGTCATGAAGCTCACTAGCAGTGATGGGGATTAATTTTACGGTGTATTTTATTTTTGTTTGTTTCTTTTTTTTGTGTGCTGGATGTCAGGTCCTATATTTCATTTCATTTTGTCTCTTGTTTAAACTGGAAATCTATGCACTATTATTGCAGAAAATAAAGAGATTTTGATTTTTAAAAAAAAGAATCGGCTGGCGGGAGTTTTTATTTTTGGGCATTTCAATATGAAGTGATTTAGCTCTGAGCACTCGTACAGCTGATTTCCAAGTGGCCGTTGTCCAAAACTTCTTTTGGAAGACTTCCATGGATAAAATAAAATAAAATAAAATAAAATTAAATAAATAAATAATAATACATAAAAAAAAAAATCTGAAATGCATATGGAGAAAATAATTCATAGAGATGGGATTGGTTATCAGTACTTGCAACAGTGGCCGAATTGTGGCCGTTTTACAATCATTGATTAGAAATGAGAAAATCTACATTAATTTTTGTGCAATTTTAAGGTAAAAAACAATATATGTAGTTCTAGCTTTAAAATTGTGGTGAAAATCCCAAATAATTCCCAAATACTTTGTTTTATTTTGAGTTTTTCTGGCAATATTAAGTTGCCTTGTGATCTATAAAACTAATTATTTCTCACGTTTAAAATTTACACTGCATGGTTTATGGGCCTATCCTATTACAATTTTTTTTCTTTTTTTTTTTTTTTTGCTGGTACAACTGATAGGCATCATGGCAAGATGACGCATCGGAGTTAGCTAACAAGCATTTGAGACTAATATCGTATTTGTGGAACAACAGTGGACATAAATCACAGTTTTCCCACAATTTTTTTTTTGTAGGAAAACACCAAAGTGGCACAGAAACGCATGCTGGATTAACATTGCAAGAGTTCAAGCAACAATTATTATTATTAGACATATGTCATTTGAAATGTGCACGCAGACTCACGCACAAAAACAGATATGGGCATTAAACAGGAATGGGGCCCTCGGACAAGCATGGCAAATCCCGCCTTTGTCGAACGCCACGTGAGAAGAAACATTACGCGGCGTCTCTGGCATCATGTCGTGTCACATGACAGAACGATGCGCGCCGCGACGCTACCTTACGACGACTGCCATGCGTCTCAACACTTTCTTTCCATTCTCTGGTAACATCCGTGCAAATCGGGAAACAAAAGAGGGACAGCGCTTGGCCCCCGCCTCCTCCTCGGCATCAGATGCCAGCTCCCCGACGTGTGGGGAGAGCAATTACACCAGCGGGGAGAAATGAAACATAGCCGGCAGGAGAAAGGGGCCAAAATTGGAGCGTATCCTCCTCCCGGGATATCGTTTGTCTCTTTTCGCCTTTTCTTTCTTGACTTGGTGTTGTCCTCTGTGATGACAGCAGAGAGTGAATGAACTGGGGGGCCGAACAACTGCCATCACCCCTCTCCGCGCTCCCCTCCGCATCCGAACCGAATGCAGGGAAAAGAGCAGAGGGTGCTTCCCCGTTTGAGGGGGGACACCGGGGCCGTCCCGACATCAATTACACATTTGTTCACTTGCGGCTGACACTCGGATGACCCGGGCTGACCCCCGCGTGAAAACGCTCATCAAAAAGCTCTCCTCCTCCCGGAGCCTTTTTTTTTTCCTGCACGGCCAACAGACTGCACATGGGCCATTAAGGCATTGTCAAGCAAATGAAACTTCTGCCTTAATGAAGCCATTATGAGCTCTCGCAGTCAGACGGCAGCGAGCGATGAAGAGGCCGACTATTCATTTCATGGACTGGCCCCGAGTCAGCGCAGATAATACAGGTCTTATTAATGAGACTGGTTTAGTGCGCCGCAAGAAAGGGCGGCGCACAAAAGTGCAACTGGTGACGGTATTCAGAGGGTCTGGTTAGCGGCTGGTGCTGCGGGGAGGGGGATCCGGGTCACGCCCCTCTTTTGGGAGATGCTGCTAAATTGTTCTTGAAAGACCCTCGAAAGTGAACTCAATTTGTTTCTAAATAAATACTTTTTAAAACAGTTTTTTACCATTTCAGTTTTGCTGATTTTATTTTTTATTTTTTGGGTTTGTGGCTAAAACCGGGCACACTTGATGTCTGTCATGAGTTCCCCTTACATAAGAACTTGACTGCTTTCATTTGCATTAGTGGTTATCCAAAAATGCATATTCCCTTCAGATTGTCAGTTAGAGTGCCTCGTCGTGCAAGTCAGAGTGAGAATTGTGGAAGAGTGAGAGGGTGTGTAAAAAAAAAACAAAAAAAACAAAAACAAAAATAAGACATAGATCAGATCTTCATTCTGGCATGAATGCTTAAGAGCGCCTTGTTGTGCTGCGAAAAAGCCCTGAAAAACCCCCACTGGTGTTTATTCCCACTTTTTCTTTAACTGGACATATTTTCCAGGTTCAAGCATATAGTTATGTGTAGGTGTAAAAAAGATGTTGGACAAAGTAAGTAGCATCAACTTTTCAGGTCATATAGTAAGTAGTATTTGATTGATATTTGGGTGCTGTTTACACTTTTCAGTGGCTTGTCAATTTTATATGACTTTTTTTTTTTTACTTTCGTATTTATTCATTTCATCTAAAAACAGACTGAATATTATATTGGAGTAAAGGTCATTTGTCATATTTCATTGTCATATTTCCAAAATATATACATTTTCACAAGCATGGTTCTCTAGTTCATGATTAAAAAAAAATAGCATACGTAAAAAAAAAAAAAAAAAAAGGATATGTGAATAGTTTGCACACTTACTGGTCAATCACGGTTTTGTAAATAAAACACTTTTCTTTCTTTTATAACAATGAGTTATAACTTATTTAATCCTATATGACTCATGATTTATATGAGAGTGAATATTTTTGTATATTATAAGCCTTTACAAGAATGATTGGTTGGACTTTGGAGCTTGCCATTTGGCCACGTTAGCATTCATCTTAAAATTATGTTTTTTAAAATTATGTTTGTGATTGTCAGTGAAATCAGCTGCTGTCAAACTTTTTTTTTTTTTTTTTTTTTTAAACTTGCATGTCCACTTGTTAGCTTTATAGATCACACTTGCGTATTTTGGGTGTGAAACGGCAATGAATTTAAGCTTGTTTTAATGTGGGAGCAGGTTGGTGGGTGGCTTGATCCATCAAGCGGCGTTGAGCGACCGTGTGTGTGCGTAGGGGGGTCAAAAGCAGGGGGCAACGGGCTACATATGGCATCGTAAAGATATTAATCACCGCACCCTTTAAGGGTCGGCTGACAGCACCCAGACCCACCGCCATCTCGACCATATTGACCCACTTCATATGCTAATGCAAGGAGGAGGGGGGTAGCAACGCCCAGGTTTATTTGTTTCCCTTGGTCCGCTACATGCACAAAAGCCACTTGACATTTCTATTGCCATGTTTTTATTTTTGGTAAAGAGGCCCCTCCCTTTCAACCATCGTATCACGCACACACACGGCAAGCACGCACGCACACATACACACGCTTTCTTCCAACGCAATGGTCAATGACTTTTAAATAGCTGGCAATAGAGTGGGCATGAATAGCCAATAAGCTAATTCCTCCTATTCATTCCCTCGCTGCACTCTATCGGGCTGAAAGAGGCTCATTAGATGCCAGGCGGCCTTCCACATGATTGAGGGCTGTTATTATGCACCTTTAACAATTAATGTCACATTACACGCATTATCCCCATCATTAAGCCCTTAGTGAGGCCAATGAATGCCACTTGTGCTGTATACACGAGGCCTTTGGGGGGAATGGGTGTGTGTGTGTGGGGGGGGGGGGGGGGGGGGGGGGGGGGTATTACTCGCCCCTCGTCCGTTTCACTCAAAGGCAGAGCGTCGCTCACTTATTCAAAGGCTGGTGGGCAGGGGCGAGGCAATCTGTTGAGTTTGGCTATATGGATACAAATTGTGCTAACAGAACGAGCACTTATAACGCTCACACGACTGTCAAAATAGGAGCTTAAAAATGTTTCTATATATATATTTTTTTTACCTTTGCCAATCACCAGGCCGCACTTGTCGGCGGGTACGGCATACGTCACTTCTTGTAGCCCTCCGCCCATGCTGCAGTCACTTCGGCTTCGGCGACCCATGACCCCGCCAAAGCCATCTCGCTCCTGTAGACGAAAAAGACAACGTTGAAAAATAAGGTAGAGGAGAAAAAAAAATAAAAGAAAAATGTGGCACATAAACTGTACCTGGGCAGTTTGAACCAGCTCATTGATGAGGTGCACAGCGTGGTGGCAGTGGTCAGGCTGGCCCATCACCTGGGCAACGCGGTCTGGGCTGATTCCATCATCTAGGAGGTCAAGGGACACGCAAGGTCAGAGGGCATGGCTATTCACTGAGGCTACAAAAGGAGCAGACGCCCGCTAAAAGACTAAAATACTGAAGCGTCACATTTTAACAACTATTTGGTCTTACCTTGTTTGAACTGGATCCTGACCCCAGCGTCAGTTTGAATCTTCTTGATCATCTCTCCGTTCCTGCCAATGATGATGCCAACTGCAAATCTGGGCACCACCACCTGATCAAATGGAGGAAAATGCATGTGAAGTCATCCGTTGTTGGTCTGTGTGCATCTGATGTGCTACAGGTGAATCGCAATGAATTAGAATATGGTAGAAGAATTTATTTCAGCAGGTCATTCAAAAACTCATACATACAGTATTTATTAAATGATTTATAAAAAAATAAAAAATAAATAAATTTCAGAATGTCAATTGCTGTCTAACCGAACGTTACGAATACGTTTATTCTATATTCTAATTTCTTGAGCTAGAGAATTTTGGGTTTTGGTACTTGTAAGCTATAATCATCAAAACTAAAAATACATTAAAAAAAAATCAATGCACCTATTCTAGTGTGTAGCAAGTTTCACTTTTTGAATTAGTGTAAACTACTCAAATTAAATTAATTTTATTTTAGCAAAATTAGGGCTGGGTATCGATTCAAATTTCCTCAATCTATTTAATTCACAAGAGTTCAGTTTGATTCGATTTTCCCCCCCGATTCGATTCACTTAGTTCAATCCGATATTAAAGGGATCGTTCGGCTTTTTTAACATGAATCTCAATTTGATCCTCACCTCCCGTGTGTGCGATCAGCACTGACTTACCCCTGACTGCGTTCTGTGACACGCGTTCTGGTTCGGCGTTGGACGAGAGGAAAATAGTCCAGCAAGCTGGCTGGGGTCTCGGAAATAAAGCGTTTTTCTTCTAAAAACTATTTGTTTTCAAAAGTGTGATACATTTCCATCACAATACTCTTTTCTGAATAAAATCAGACGCCATTACCGCCAGCCACTACTTTTCTGTTCGTTCGTATCACTGCGCGGCGCCCTGTAGAACGCTAACCGACGCACTGCAGCCAGCTAGCTGATACTTCCGCCAGGAGGAAGTATCAGCTTGCTGGACTATTTTCCTCTCGTCCAACGCCGGACCAGAACTGGCGTCACCGAACGCTGTCAGGGGTAAGTCAGTGCTGATCGCACACACGGGAGGTGAGGATCAAATTGAGATTCATGTTAAAAAAGCCGAACAATCCCTTTAATTATGGAACATGAATTCTTCTTAAATGAGGAAGGACCTGATTTAAAAAAAAACCTCCACAAACATTAAATTCTAAATTAAATTTTGCACAAATAGTAAGTGGTTAAATGATTTCATTATTTCTTAATGAAAATAACACGTCATAATCACTTAAGTGTTACACAAACGTTGACATCAGCACAGCATGGATGAGCTGAAAATGTTTTCTTGATTCTAATTCAATAATCGTAAATATAAATTAAAAAGATTCTGAATTGTCATAAAGTGTAACAAGTCAGGTCTTTCATAAATGTAAGAAAATACTTTTAAATTCATGTGAAAGTAAATTTCAAGAACACAGTAAGATACAAAAAAAATTGGCCTTTAAAATTCTGTTTTGTTGTTAATCTATGGGAAAAGAGAGATATTAAAATAATTGATTCATGGTTTTATGAATGATATCACACTCCAAAAGGAAAATCGATATGATAGATTATTCATCCATCAATTTCGTGATTTTTTAAATATTTTTTTTTTAAACCCAGTGCTAATTGAAATGCACCTGCAAGTCACATTGCGATAACAAATGCACTTGTGCATAGTTTGACAGATTTGTGTTAAAATTCAAATAAACATCTTACATCCAGACTGCTTCCGCCCATTTTGGATCCAAAGTCAGCCCTGCCCACCCGAAAATCTCCTTGGTCCTTATCCCTGATTAGCTTGACCACAAGTTCACGTGCTTGCTGAAAGAAGAAGAAACAAAGGGAAAAAAAAAAGCAACAAAAGTAAAATATTACAGCCAAATAATGGAATAAATAATTTGGAGTTTTAGTCCCTAAACATAAATCAACTGTCAATAAAGTAAAAGTTTGACAGTAACTGAGCTTGCTTCCTGTGCCACATGACAGTGTAGTCTTATCTCTTACTATTTCAGGATAAATGGGGCTCCCTTCACATGGGTTGGCCAAAAACTTCTTGGGGACAGACAGAAGGATAACAATAAACGTCTTGAGGCAGACATCAAGTTATCCACCTTGAATTCATTCTAGGCATTTTTCTAGAGTGGCATTTTTTTGTGTGTATACCCCTATATTTTGCACATGGAATTTTATTAATACACAATAATGTTTTGTCATGATTACTGTATTATTTCATTCAACTATCAATTACGTTACATAAATCAGTGCTGAGTTTATATGGGCAAATGTGCGCACTTTACGACACGTGAAAATAACGTTAACATTAGATCTTCAGGAAGACGAGTGTGTCGTGGATCACTCCAAACGAAGGTCGTGGGGAAAAGAAACAGCATCCGAGGAGAGACTAGCTCCAGCACAACTTTATTGTTCCGTCTCGCTCTACAGTCAAAACAACTGTCACAAACACTTCCCCCCTCTTTCTCATGCATCCTTCCAGCAATGGCGATCATTCACGATCGTTCTGTCCCCCAAATCAGAAACTTTTTTTTTTTTTTCATACTGACACTTATTCCTGGTATCCCAATATTCCCCCAGTGCAATTTTTACAAAATTGGCCACGCCAATGTGGCAAGCGCCACTCCCCATTTCACCTCGTCATTGGCGACGTGGCGAACGGGGAAAGCGCACCCCAACGCTATTGTATGAAAAATACTCTTTCATATAATTGGCTGAACTAAGTAAGTATTTGATGCATCTCATGCCACGTATAAATCGTAACCACCACAAATATCGTACATTGGGATCGTCAAAGATTTCAATTTCAAGATTTAATACTGGAGTGGCATCAGAACCAACCTGTACTTTGTGGGGGTCTCCAGTTATTCTCAGAGGCTTGTCTGCACCGGTTGGCATGGGGTCATCCTGGATCATAATCATTTGCACTCCTGTTCTCTCCTGCACGGGGAGGGGAAAAAACAAAAAACGCATTCAGACGGATGGAACATAAAACCGACAGCCACTTGATTCTAACTTAGGCGAAGAAGCATCTGCACCTGCAGCTGTTTGATGGTCTCTCCCCCCTTGCCGATCACCAGGCCCACTTTGTTGGCGGGGATTAGCATCTGCTGGATGGCGCCGCTGCCGTCCATCTCACAGTGGAAGCCCGGACCGTAGCGACACTGCTCCACAATCTCACTCAGCAACCTCTTGGCCTGCCTGTGTGGGGGGGTAGAGGTGCATTAGTCACACATTTTTTCCTTTTTTTTGTTTTTTGTTTTGCTTAGTCACATTTTTTTATTGTCCCAAGAGGGAATAAAGAAGTAGTGTGTTGAACATTGGACACACGTTCCCAGTTTTGAAGTCAAGCAGTAGAAGCGGATGGAGGACTCACTCAATGTTCTCAGGACTGCCGGTCAGCGTGCAGGGCCTGTCCAACATGCCTCCGCTGTCTGCAAGAAAACCAAAACAGACAAATGCCACCACCACAGAGCTACATTGATTTTAAAGGAAACATATTGCGGATAATTGACTTTGTAATTGCTTTTATATAAATGGTTGGGCCTCTGGAGTGGCTGCCCACCAGTCAGGTGTGTAATTACACAACCAAAACTTTTGTCTTACCGTTTCTGAATGTGCTTCTTAACAGTTTTTGTATGAGAAGAAAATTTCATGATTAGGCTTAAATTTCATGTCATTATTGTTATATTATGTGGTAATGTGCTCATGTCTAAAACAAAAATCTGCAAAAAAGGGATTTTTTTTTTTTTTTGCCATTTTAAGCGCTAATATCATACTGACGTGATCGTTTCCTTAATAAAGTGTGAAATGAAAAGTGTTTGAAACATGACCTCACCTGATGCTATCTGGATCTTACAGCCAGATTCCAGCTGAATTCTTGAAATCTGCTCTCCTCCTTTTCCAATGACTGATTAGAAATGAAGAGAGTTTTCGTTTTGAAATGTAGATGCAGTGACCCATGAGCTGAGTACATCATCAATACTGATGATTACACGCCAAACATTCGCGGCGACTGTAATGAACTCAAAGCCCACTTACTGAATCCCACCATTTTGTCAGGCACTTTGAAGTCTTCTGTCGTGAGAGCCCTGTGAGATTATGACACGATCAATATAGTCTTTGAACGGGGGAAAAAACCAAAGGGAAAAAAAAAAAAAAAAGGATGCTCTGCTCACCTTTGATGTACCATTGCGCCAAGATGGTTGCCTACTGAGAGAAAACGCAAGACAGAACGACAGTTAGCAAAGCATGTAAGAAATGACTTTATGACTTGGAAAATAAACAAAAGTCGCACAAATATCCGATCAAGTGGATGAACGAGCCATTTCTGCTGAACGGGAACGCGCACAGCGGGATGGAAATAGAGTGCACCGAAGAGAATTTCAATCAAAAAGGCAAGTTTGGCAGCCGGGTCGGTCGGATTGAATGTTGACAGGTAGCACTGAGCAAGGGTCCCGCAGGGGTCAGCTCAGCCGAGGATGCGCCTGTCATGGACGTGAACACCCACATAGTAGCCGGTGTGGACCATTTTTATGCTGGTTTGCACTCATTTCGCATCCTTGGGAAATGCATTGCACTTCACGCTTGAAATGGGACAGCAGCTATGAATATAAATACAAGGAGGGGGTGTGAAATTCAGACTAGGAGATGACTGAAATGTCGAATGTGAATGCCAAGTGTGGCGCAATTTTTACTTGGGGCAAGTGACAATTCCAACTTCTTTGCTCTCATCTGACAATTTTTTGTCATCCAATTGAGTTCATTCTTAGTTCCTGCATAAACCGTATTAACCACAATGGATATGATGTCATAAATGGTCTTGGGCTACGACTGGAAAATGCATGGAAAGGTTTCTTTAAATCAGTGCGCACACTCGCTTCTATGAACTCATTACTCAACAACATGCTCTTCTTAACTTTTATATAAAAAAAATAAATAAAAAGACATGGAGAGGTATTAATACAATAAGACATTACATGACAAGATCAATGTCAAAGCTTAGGCGGGCTCCATGATTAAGGGCGGCACCATGTTGGCTTGTTTACAACAATGCTGGAACACTGGTTGAAACAAAGAGGTCACATGCTAACAAAATAACAGCCTGGTTTTGGAATGGGACTGCAGTTTGCGGCACATTTAAATTTTAAGCTCTGCAGGTAAGCAGTAAGGGCGAAAATCAACAATGAACGCCTGTGACTTTCGATCCCACAGGCCTATCCAGCCTGTTTTCCATGTCTCCCTATTTCCGACGCAGGTGACTCCAATGACAGCTCATTAGCAAGCTCTGGAGAAGCCTGATAATGATCCTCACCTCCTTTGGAATTGGGAGACATGGAAAACAGGCTGGATCGAGCGCCCCGAGGACCAGGGTTGCGGAACACTTCATTAAAGGCCTCCATTATTGTGTAAAGGATATTGCCACGTGGGCTCGACTTCAGGAACACTACACAAAACAATTCTGTTAACACAGTTCTTCACTATATCCACAAATGTGGACAAGTGCTACTTTGGTCTGACGAGTCCACACTTGAAATTGTTTTCGGAAATTATAAATGTGTTCTCCGGGCCGCAATAAATAAAATAATCACCAAAGCTTTGTTCCTTTCTTTTTCTGCGATTATTGATTTGCTTACGTTCTAATGCTTGTCTCATCTGATGCGAAGAGTCTCTGAGGTATGGGGCTGAATTCACGCAAAGCTGACATCCAGTGGACACTGTTCCTGGCAGACAATAGTCGCGGCTGTACGTATCGGCGTGAGATACAAGTCTTGCCTGATCAGCTGCGAAGCCACGCGAAGATATGGGTAACCCGGGAGGGACCCGTGTCCGCTAAATATGTTCAAAGTATGTATAATCAACATGTCCTTCAATTCAAATGAATGCTTTCTATTCTTCAAATTCAAGACTAATGTATACTTTGCAAACCAGTTTGTATGCAAGCTGGCTTTGGTTCACAGCTCATAGAACGTAAAGTCTTATGTACCGGTCAGCCAATCATCAATGAATTTCTTATAAAGCGATTACATACTCACTTAGGTTATGCAGCAAATTGGTTGCTTGTATAGTGAATACAGGCATTGCACATGTAACATTAGCGGAGTGCTTCCAAGCCACGCACGGCTGTGTTCCAAGCATGAACATGGAGAATAAAATTACATTTTAAGCATTATGGCTCATTATTTTGCAAACAAAAGCATAACAAAAGCAAGCAAAAAAATTCAATGTAAACAGTATGACCTGTAAAATGATGGTTTTCAAAGAAACCTCTTGAGTTTGCTTCATGTATGACATTAGGCCCCATCGACAGCATTCATGATCATTTGTGTGATTGCGGGCCGCAAGCTAGAATATGAAGGCAAGACGAGACTTGCCTCCATTGTCCATCGTGCGTTTCTGGCCTCCGAAGCCATAGAGGGAGGGGTCGATGACTGGTGAGGAACTGTGAAGGTTTGGCATCTGCTCTCCTCCCATCTTGGCGGCCATCTGGAGAGAAATCACAGAAATACAAGTTGCGTGGTGACAGTATTTGACCTGAAACGGGTGACAAATTCAAGAAAGAAAGAAAAAAAAACAACCAAGTGCCTTCTTTGGTCACCGTGAATGCAAACGAGCCATTGGAACAAACATTTGCAAGCCGGACATATACTGGGACACCTAAAATAGTTTTATCCTAATGGACTATCAGATCACCCGGCGGCCGGCGCCTGTTCGTATAGGCATCTACAGCGTCTTTGAGAACCTTTAATAGGCTTACTATGGCGTACATAACTATACAAGTACTGGAACTAGAATAAGATTTCAGACATTCAACTTGTATGAGAACAATTTGAAGTTAGCCAAGTTGAAGTGAGCTTAAGTATGGCATGTCTCCTGTGGTTTAAAAAAAAAAAAAAAAAAGGCTTTAAGAGATTATATGTTAAATATCTTTCATATTTGTAATATTTGGCATGCCTGCTTTGCCTTGTGTCGTTTTCAGTGTTAAGACTACTTGAACAGCGAATTTGCCATGTGGATGAATTGAGTTACCATGTCGTGTCAATGTATCAATCCATGGAAAAAAAATTCCCGATTATTGTTAACATCCCCCGCTCCCTTTCATAACCTTGTAGGAGAAAAAGGCATTAATGTCATAAATGTACCCTTGTTAGACAGTTTTCTATGCTTCTTCCAAATGTGATGCAACTGTTCGATCCACACATATCATTCATTTCGGTCCTAACGTTGGCCAAATAAATTCCTTGTGATACGTTGTTACGCTGATCCACCATCATGGCTCGTATTCGCCATTGCTTCCAATGGTAATGTCCTAAATGTTTTAAACGTAATATACCTCTAAATTTTGCTTTTTATTCATCACTACGTATTTTAACTACTTGTGGGATGTTAATGTTAATTTGTTTTCTTCTCTGAATGTTTGTGTGCCAAATTAAACCACATAATATAGGGGTGGGACAAAAAAACGATTCGACCGAACCATCGTTCGTCAAGGGGAGCTAAACGACCGTATCGGTAGCAGACTTGTCAACCGATACAAAATCCGCCGGGAATCCTTAGATACAATGCTTGTAAAGCTGTGGACCGGATATCGCGTTGCTGTGAATCGGTTGCGAGTGAGGCTTTATGGTTTTCATAACAATAGCAAGAGTTCTGCACCGTGCTCAACTTGTTTTGTTTACATTTCAGTAGCATCACTATTCAAACTACTTCCGTGTTTACAGAGAGCGAGCAAAGTAGCGCTCAGAGACGCTTCGTTCTCCGGATGTTGTAAACATAATGCAAAGACAGACGTTACGCACCTTTTTTTTTGGGGGGGGCGCCTACCGTCAACACCGTGCTCACGACACGGCGCGCGCGCGCACACCGAGTGACAACATGCAACAGTGGAGACAGTTAGCAGAAGACGGTGCCGTACATCTCGGTATTTCCTATTGCTATCGAGTCCTCTCGGTGCACTTGTTTGTCCCGGGCCGGCGTTGGTACGGCGCGCGAGCCAAAAAGAATAACTCCCGTGACGATCCAATGCATGGATTCAAACGACACAGGTATGTCCCACAGCCAACACACCAGCTATGCTAAAAGCACACTGCAAGTATCTCATTTCTCAGTTTGTGGCTCCCTGTCAATGTACACAACTAGCATGAGCAGCAGATAGAACTGAGACGTGCCCGCAATTACGTCATCAAACTCAAAATGAACGACAGCCCAAAAAACAAAACAAACAGTAGTGATTCCGTGGTCATCATCGTGTCTCAGATTAAAAAAACAAAAAAGATATCATACATTAACCAAAAATGAATGTGATGGCAAAGAAAAACAAAAATTGTTAAAAACAAAAATTGTTAATAAAAAGGTTAGGGCATTTTTGGAAATATTTTTGGATATATTAAGTTGTTAAAATGTGTTTGATAGATTTATTGTTCCATAAGGTGGCTTCATATTTCTTTTGGCTGGACGGTAGGTTTATTTTATGTCTTAAATTTATGTTTCTGAAATACTTCACAATGTGGACATATTCTGTTTAATTGTGTTGGTGTCTTTTTAAAGGTTAAATATTTATATTTCAAATTGAATTATCAGCCTTTTGTTTTCCTGATCCTTATTTTGAATTAAAAAACAAAAAAAAACAAAAAACAATTATAACTGTCAATAACAACTAATAAATATTTAAACTGATACATTTTTCAGTCATATCGCCCAGCCCTTTGTTCCGGTCCATTTAAATAATTGATTCAATATATAAAAATATAGAAGACATTGTTGTTGTTCTTTTTTAACACATTTGTAGATACTGTAAAAATTTGTGGTGTTTTAAGATTAATGTTTACAAGCAACAAATGTCACAATAAGTTTTGAATATTGTAATTAATCGTATCAAATCGAAAATTGTATCGTTCCCAAACTTAATCGAACCGTATCGAACCGTTCTGTTCTGAAAGATATCGTTTTTCAATCGAATCGCAACTTGTGTATCGAGATACATATCGAATCGGCCTCATGTCAGAGATTCCCACCCTTATAATCGGAACAGCATCTGCAAGAGGAGTGTGACGATATTTTGAGACAGCGATACATCGCGATACTTTGTCTCACGGTCGATTATCGATATGCCTATGCCAATAGTTAATATACAGCCACTATAACGGCTCCATTACTTATTGAGCAATGACTTGGCGCTAGGGGGAGTGCCTCATTAAGAGTGGCGGGGAAATGTGCGCAAGTCTTCAGGCGAAGAAGACAAGTAAACAAAACACCGGCTACATACAAGTCAAAGATGTGGATATTATTGATAGTGTTGAATGAATACAATTCGGATTTTATCATATGGAAGAGAGAATAGAAGGACTTTGATATATGCAAGAACTGTGTTACACTGGAAACATGACGAATACGAACAGCCACTTACAGCGGCATCATCCAGTAAAGCTAATGGTTCTCTAACTAAAGCAAAACTCCCTTTGAATTCTCCAAGGGCAAAGTTGATCACGCACAGCATTAGAGGTGTGCAAAATTTCCGATTCTTAGATTATTCACGATTCGGCCGTGGAACAATCGAGAACGATTCACAAACGTCCAAATTCCGATTATATAAATATGCCAAGGGAAGCGAAACGAGCGAAAAGTACGCGGAACTGAAACGCAGTAGCGCGCGCGGTCTTCGGGACGCTTAATGGGACGGACCGAGAGTACACATCCACAACTCACGCCTCGAGATTCAAAACAACAACAAGCATGGCTGAGCTGACCAACCCACCTCTTCGTGAGATCAGACCTGCTCCGAAAAGGCAAACAACTTCAGGCGGAAGTATCAGCTAGCTGGCTGCAGTGCGTCGGTTAGCGTTCTACAGGGCGCCGCGCAGTGATACGAACGAACGAACAGAAAAGTAGTGGCTGGCGGTAATGGCGTCTGACTTTATTCAGAAAAGAGTATTGTGATGGAAATGTATCACGCTTTTGAAAACAAATAGTTTTTAGAAGAAAAACGCTTTATTTCCGAGACCCCAGCCAGCTTGCTGGACTATTTTCTTTTTTATTTTCTTCTCGTCCAACGTCGAACCAGAACTGGTGTCACCGAACGCTGTCAGAAAGAAGTCAGTGCTGATCGCACACACGGGAGGTGAGGATCAAATTGAGATTCATGTTAAAAAAGCCGAACGATCCCATTAATGTTTACACGTTCATGTTTACACAAGTTAAAAAGCAGAAAAGCACTTGAGGGTTTTTTTTTTTTTTTGTACCTCTGAGAAACTTTAATGTTTACATGTTCATCTTTACACAACTTAAAAAGCAGGAAAGCACTTCTTTTTTTTTAGGCATTTGTATTGAAGTAGTAGTTCACATTGTCTTTCATTTATACCTCAATGCACTTTTGAGTGGATAAAAATAATATATTTTTGCTCAATGCTATGTTTTATTCTGTTGAAGACTGAATATACTTAAAAGCTGTTGTTACAGAATGAGGACTTGAGTATTTTATTTACTGTTTTGAACTGTTAACTTGATACTGAAATAGTAGTTTATGTAGGCCTGAGAGGACTTTTGTACTATTTTTGTAACTAATGTACGAAACATTAAAAGCACAAAAATACATTGTTTTTTTTCTGCTGCCTGGGGGGGAAATCAATAATCGTTTTATAATCGAATCGTAGCCTCTGAATCGTAATCGCAATCGAATCGTGAGGTGCCCCAAGATTCCCACCTCTACACAGCATCCCTGTGTATATTTGCAATCGATCTCCACCCGTACAGCGTAGTTGCGAATGATGGTTTTCGCTAAGTGATTTTGTTCGGCGTCAGGGGCACGACTCGAGGTAGACGTTTTGGTCGGGGAGTTAACATACACGACGCCGCAATACCTTACAAAATGAAATGGAGCTAAAGCTGCCGGGCCACTCTCCTGACCTTCCAAACTGCACCAGTGCAACAAGTATTGAGTAATGGCGTGATGTAGGGGTGTTAAAAAATCGATACGGCGATATATCGCGATACTACATCGCGCGATTCTCGAATCGATTTTTTTTTTTTTTTTTTTTTTAGGATTCACACCTTGAGCATGGAAGAATGTTATATGAACGGAACATTAAGCCTTAATATTTTATTTTAATGCTGTTCAAACATGAAACAGATTACAACCTCTATAAGACTGAAATTTCAGATAAATAAATAATACATTTTCATATAAATCTTACACTCTACAAGCTTACTGATTAGTATTTTCTAAATTTGAATGAAAAAAATCGCAACAATCGACTTATAAATTCGTATCGGGATTAATCGGTATCGAATCGAATTGTGACCTGTGAATCGTGATACGAATCGAATCGTCAGGTACTAGGCAATTCACACCCCTAATGGACACTAGCTGACGTCTTGCCGATGCGAGTGGAAAACACAAATGTAGGTTGCTTGACGTTATAGTATTTCACTGGCATTTGCCGTGGGGGAAAAAAACGTGGAGTGCGGCTTATTTGGAGCAGGTGACGTTACATGACACGGCCTAACTCTCCCGACAGTCACTACAAAACACGCTAAGCTAGCCGAGCTTAGTTAGCTTCTCATGCTAGCTCGCTCACTCGTGTTTATTATCGCGAGCAAAGTACGACGCGAGTCCGAAAAACAAGCGACTTGTTCGGCTAAAACGGCGACGTGTTGAAGACCACGCGTCTTCGGGGAGTTCAAGTGATATTGGACACAGGGTGGGTTGTTTTCGGCTTTTGACCGAAGTGGGGCAGCGGTGTCTTTACAACCCCGCGGCGAGCTAACTTTCTGACAGCGTGTCAAGACATTCCGGCTAAAGTTGCGCTCCACTTGGAGGCTGTCAGCCGCCGGGGGGTTGGCCGGGTGAGCTCGGTGTCGCGGGGAAGGAGGGGAGCTAATATGCTAAGGCTAACAGACAACTTCTGTGTGTATGTGGGGTGGGGGTGCGGGGGGCTTGACAACAGGTTGTCGACGTAACTTGGCCAAAAGTTGCGCTAACTTAAAACTTCCAGTGTTCAACGAGGCATCGGCGTCTCGAGTGGGAAAACAGGTCTCTCCCCCGAGGGACGCCGTCGACCCGCTGTCCGAGGCAGTTAGCAACGTAGTCGGGTCTCGGCTGTACAACTCTTAATCTGTCGGCTCAGCTACGCTAACTCGGCTAGTTGTTAGCCTGCGAGCTAACGAGCTAGCTGGGTGCATGAGGAATGGTTTGGGGTTGACGGAGAGGTAGTAGAGGGTGAGGTGAGGGTCCCACGCAAGTCAAACTGTTGCCATCCTCCCACGCGTGCACCTCTTTTGCAGGGCTTCCAAACCGGAGCAGCTTTTTACCTGTCGTACCCGGCGTATCGTGTCTGCGAAGTCATCTTTCGTTCCGGGCTGAGCCACCGAGGCCTGTCCCTGAACCAGCTCCGCCATCATCATCACTCGCCTCGGCAGCTGAGAGGCTCACTTGAGGAGGGGAGGGAGCGGGGGGAGGAGAGCACATGTGCCAAGCCCAAGCTCCGAGAGCAGCGAAATCTCGCGAGAGGATATATATGGTTTATATATATATATATATAAGTAATAATATAATATAAGTATTCATTTAATATTTTCCAATACTTACAAGTTCACTTGCAAAAGGTTATCCAAGATTCGACAGTAAGACATAATGTTTTCATACCGCTCAGCTGGGAGGTGACTTAAGAAGTCTTTGTTTATGAATAAATAATTTGGCTTAAAAAAAAGTAGCACATTTTTTCTTAGGTTCAAGAAAAGTTCCAAATGTTACAATGTCTGTTGATATGGGTCGATCACCAAAATGTCCACGAGTCCAGTCTTGCACACGCTTCCAAAACACTTGAGTTTTATTACATTAAAAAAAATATGTGGTCTATTGTCTCTACACCATTCTCGCAGAAAGCACATGTATTATCCATCCATCCATTTTCTTGACCGCTTATTCCTCACAAGGGTCGCGGGGGCTGCTGGCGCCTATCTCAGCTGGCTCTGGGCAGTAGGCGGGGGACACCCTGTCCTGGTTGCCAACCAATCGCAGGGCACACAGAGACGAACAACCATCCACACTCACACGCACACCTACGGACAATTCAGAGCGCCCAATTAACCTGCTATGCATGTCTTTGGAATGTGGGAGGAGACCGGAGTACCCGGAGAAGACCCACGCGGGCACGGGGAGAACATGCAAATTCCACCCAGGAAGGTCCGAGCCTGGACTCGAACCGGAGACCTCAGAACTGGGAAGCGGACGTGCTAACCACTCGACTACCGTGCCGCCACATGTATTATCATCTATTTTAAATCGTTTTTTTGAGCAGTTCTTTAACAGGATAAACATAATTCATAATTTTAAAGTGTGTCGCTTTGACTTTTGGTGGAATAGAAAGTGACCTTAGCTTTGTAATGGCTGTTTTGTCGTATTTATTTCCTATGTTATTGTTGTTGGTTTTACCCGGGAAGAAGAGTTTCAGTAAGACACGGTCGAATGAATTTGTTTGTACATTTTTTTTTGTCATTGAGAGAAATCCCTTGAATAGTAATGGTTGACATGTTGATGTTCAACTATATTTTTTGTAAGAAAAACAAATATCTTAGGCAGTGCTTTCACCACTCATTCAAATTCAAATCTCGGAGGATAGAAACTATATTTGCCACAAAATTGCTCATAATTTAGCATAGTAACATCTGCCTTCATCAAATGTACAATAGACCATATTATTTATCTTATGTAAATAAAAAAAAAATATATATATATATCCATCCATCCATCCATTTTCTTGACCGCTTATTCCTCACAAGGGTCGCGGGGGCTGCTGGCGCCTATCTCAGCTGGCTCTGGGCAGTAGGCGGGGGACACCCTGGACTGGTTGTCAACCAATCGCAGTATATATATATATATATATATATATATGCCCTATTTGCGGAATTTTATTCTCAATATTTTAAAAATAATTTCAGGGTTTTATTTTTTATTTTTTTGAAAACTGGTTATTTAAGCGGGTGAACCCGCCTTTTTATGTGGAAAATGCATACTGGAAGTTTAGCAGCACTTTTTGAATAATTTTTGTAGGTTTTTAAAAAATAGAATTGGTAAATATTCAACACCAACAAGCTAAACATTGGACAGATGCTTTTATGTAATGGTGGAATCTCGGTTAGTTTGGAACCACTTTTCTTCTATCAGAATACACAGCATCATGTGACCAAGAAATGTTTTCAATATAATAAAAAGTGTGATTATGAATCCCTATCTAGCATGACTCATTCACATAATACTTGTGGGCCATTTGAAAAAGTGTCAGAATAATACTTACATGATTGCCTTTTCCCATTTGCTGCACATGTGGAAACATCTGCCCTTGCACATCTGGAAAACGCCAGCAGCCAGACAGAAGAAAAAGCTTGCTGAAATTGCTTCAAATTTCCCCAAATCTTTATGCAAAATAGTCCCCCACTTCATAAATTGTATCCAAACCTCAGTGAGAAGCAGCATTGGGCAGTGTGTGGTCTGGAAGCTCTACAGTATTACAAACACGCTGCTGCTAGCTGAGCTCTTTCAGAAAAATTGCATATGAATCATTGATGGAAAATAAATATTCTTAAAATGAAAGAGACATACTTGGACTAAAAACAAAATACTGCAGTTCATAAAACAAAGCAATTATAACACAAACAAAATACTTAAATTTTGGGGGAAAAAGTTAAAAATTAAATCAAAATAAATTCAAAGGCTGGGTGCCCTGTGATTGGCTGGGAACCAGTTCAGGGTGTTGACCCCGCCTACTGCCCAAAGCTAGCTGAGATAGGCTCCAGCAACCCCCGCGACCCTTGTGAGGAATAAGCGGTCAATAAAATGGATGGATAAATTCAAAGGATAAAAATATTGTAAATATGAAATATGCATTCAGAAAGATAATCTTAACATTGATTCAAATTAATTACACGTTTAAGAAAATATTAAAATTACAATAAAAATATTCACAAAATACAATGACAAAATACTGCAATAAAAATACATTTAAATAAATTCCTAGAGGCTTAAAATACAATTAAGATATGCATTCAGACAACTGATATAAAAATGTGAGGATTTATTTATTTATATATTTTATTAATGATTTATGGTACATATTTATTTTTTGGGGAAATTAATAGTACTAAAAACAAATAATTAAATGAAATAAATAATAAAATGAAAATAAAACCTAATTTTTTTTTTTAGAAATCATCAGAATCTAACAAACAAACAAATGCATTCAGCCAAGTGATGGAACAAAAATGATTCATGATAAACAGTTCCAAACATTCATATTTCAATTCACAAAAATAAAACCAAGATGCTGCAATGAATGATGTAAAATAACATATGTGAAGGTCAAATGCTAAAAACACATAAAATATCTGTATTATGGTGAATGCTATAGATTGTATGAAAGTGTCTGTTGAATAGTACAAAGGTGATTGCCCTTTCATGATGTGCAGCTGCTCAAATCGTGTTCCATTTTTTTCCCACACAAGAAGATTGTTAACGTTTCCATGTTGCTCGTATCAGTTTCTCTTCCACGTCAGCCTCTGGCCAATTCATCATCTCCACAAGAGAACGGGAGCCACTGAATGGGAATCTACAGCTGTTTGCAGACCAGCCCCCCCCCCCTCCCAAAATTAGCATGACTGAAGTATGATCCTGCTCACATATTGCTACCATGTGGCTCTGCAATGTCTTCAAAGATGGGAAACAAAATTTGAAGTTAAGTGTTGGTGGGTTTTACCATTTTATGTTTTTATTTCAGCGAATCCTCTTCCATCGTGGTTCATCGTATCCGCCTCCACTATATTGCTTTTTTTTTTTTTTTCCACAGAATGAAATAATCTCTCGTTTATTGCAGGAGTGAATTACGTTCTAGACCACCCCAACCAAATATTTATTTTATTATTTATTTGCGGCTTTTCACCGATTAGCTGTAGCCTATTGCAAATTCTGATTCTGCTCCTGGATTCCTGCCAGTCAATCAGTGCATGACAAGAGTGTGTGTGACTGGGGATCAAATATCACACACAAGCACATGCACGCACACACGCAGCTGGACAAATGCAACATGAACATTGGTCCACTCCTTTTCTCCTCCCCCCTCCTTCTCAATGTGGAAGGAAGAGGCTACATGAAACTGTAATTGCTTGATAATTGACGCCGTTCTGCAAAGGGCATCCATTTCTAAAGGCAGGAAACATGAAATGGATAAAGTTTCATGCAGAGACCTCAGAGGTATCCCAGAAATCCCCTGCCTGATTTGGCACATACACATTACTTGTTGTCTATGCAGGTATGCCATACATATTTTGTACGTTGCACACTTGGCAAAATCTGTTTTTTCATTAAGGTTTTATCCGTCTTTTATTCATTCTATTTTTCCAGATAGAAATTGCGATATTCGACCAGTTTGACATTTTAAAAACCTAACCAGTTCCATATTTGACAGTCAAACTCGATGTTCCATTTTTATTTTTTTTTTACAAAAAATAATAATCAAATCATCAACAATTCTAATTTTAATTATCATAATAAATTTAACAATCAATGCAATTTAATGCAATTAAGTTAGATTTTCGATTAAATTATTTATTATTTACAAATTCCATAATAATAATAATAATAATAATAATAATAATTGGATTTTTAGCTCACAATTATTTACATTTTAGTATTTTTTTCTTTTTTTTTTGTGCTACATTTGATAAGCTAAAAGTGATGTCACAGGCCGGTGTCGGTGTAAGACGTGATCGGGCTGCCAGATTGTATCGGGGTCGCCTGCAGATGACGTCACGTTACAGGATTGTCCGGAAATTGTCTGTTTAAAATTGTTCAAAATAACATTTATGGACTAAATTGTTAAAAACGTAATAATAAAATAAAATAAACTTAAAAATATAAAAGCATGATACTTTAAGAGTGAAAGAAAATAATAGATTGAAGCTCCTTTGCACTTGCCGGTGACGTCAGTACAGCAGCGCTAACAAAGTTAGCTTTGGTTTGGTTTCTTTTTTAGCTGTTCACAAATCAATCACAATAACAAAAAACGGTCTTAATGATAATAGCAACACATTAACAATCTAAACTGAAAATATTTGTCACATCTGAGACAATTATTTTAAGTATTTATCATTTAGTCATTCTATTTTATTATTCATTCAATATATTTTGCGTTTAAATTCTTAGGTTATTTATGTTTTTACAATTTCAGTACGTACATATTGTTATTTACATGACATATTGAATATTTTCTTTCCAATGTTTGACGTCAACTGGATAATTTCCAGCCAATCCTGTAGTGGGACATGTTCGTTAGGCGACCCCGATACGATCTGGCAGCCCGATCACATCTTACACCGACACCGGATCTGGGCCCCGGGCCTCGAGTTTGACACCTGTGCATTAGAGGGATGATTGACAGCTGGCAAAGATAAACAGTGGCATTTTGCCCAGTAATGGCAGCTATGCACTACTTGTTTTTAGTCCTTTTCCATTCTACTGCACACTCCTCAAGGCACTTTGCTTTGATTCACTTGTGTATCTGTAGTATTTTAAATGACTCAATTACATGGGACCCCACGGTGAAAATGACGGATGTTTTCCACTATTTGTCCCACCCTGACCCCCCCCCCCCAACTACTGGCCTCCACCGCTCCTATTCTCCGCTTCCACGTAACGTCAAATTTTCTCCCAATAAACGTTTGCCTGAGGGGAAATAATAGCTAAATGGTGTTGTTTGTGAGCTCTTTGCACTGCGAGCTGACAAAAGAAGCTCGTGTGAGTGTTTTCCTTTCTTTTTTTTTCTATGAGTAATGGTTGCAGGTAATCCTTTGCAACAGGCCATGGAAAACAAGACCTGACGAATGAACACAGGGAAACAACTATCAACCGTCGTGGAAAGAAAAGCGCATCGGTGCGCAGGCGAGACCGGCAACCGGGGGATTGTTGGTGGCTCTCTTCTTTACCGCCTCACTCTTGACAGCATCATACTCATGTCACAAAATAAATGGATGGATAGCTAGCTAGCTAGCTAGCTAGCGACCGACCGAGATAGATAGATAGATAGATAGATAGATAGATAGACAGATAGATAGATAGATAGACAGACAGTTAAAGCAACTGCATTGTTGCCTTCAATTAGTCCAATTGTCGCATGAGTGGAGCGGAGTGGGGTAGCAGACGAAAGGGAGACAAATGCCTTGAGTGTTTAGTTTGCATTGTAGCCTACTTATTTTTATTTATCTATTTATTTTAAAAGGTGTATTTGTGAAGTCTGTTTTAAAATTAGCCCACCAGTGATTGGATACTGTGTCTTGCGACGAAACATTAAAACAGAGGAAGAATATCAACATTTATTTACTTATAAACTTAACATGGTACATGTTTCTAACTGTATCAATTTTTCTATATTTTGTTTAAAAACAAAATAGAATGCGTTACATGAAAAAAATGCTTTTATTGTTTCCCCAAATATTTCAAATAAGCACATTTTAGAGCTGTAATTTTAATAGTTTGATATTTTTACTCATATCGGCCCAAGCGAATTTATAGTTTCCTCGGTGTGAAAGCTTCTCCTTGCTCTGCAGTGCGTGAACATTTAGACCAGGCATGCCGCTTGGTGGTAAACCAGAAGAACTGCTAACAAAAACATTTTTGTCATCCAGCATAACAAACATATCATTTAGGTATACATATGACTGTTATAATACAAATGTAAGTAAATTGATGTAAAATATTGGGATATTGAAGATCATGTATTGGGATACATATGTATCGCGATACGAATTGTCATGTGACCCCTGTATCGTGATACGTATCGTAAGGTGAATGGATGGATAAATAGATGAAGGTTGATGCGAGATGAGCGATTGGATCATGGATAGACAGCTAGATAGCAGACAGATAGGAAGGTTGATGGCTGGATAGCTAGGTAGATTGATGAACAGACCAAAAAACTTCCGTATGCTCTGATTCTGTAGCGTGGGCCCAGGACGTAAACACTTCGGTAGGCCCGACGGCCTGAAAAATTGCCAGCAGCCTCCAGAAGCGAGAACAGCTCCCATCCATCACAACATGCAACAAAACAAGCAAATAACCAGCGACATTAAACATTTATATCATCTAAAGGGAGCGACTGAGAGCATCCGCCGACATCCCCCCGTCCCGTCACTGCATCACAGCCACGGATCGAACAGCTTAAAGGACGTGTGCCAGCAGACAAACCCCAGCAGTGGACCACCTTCCCTCGCTCTCTCCCAACAGTCAAACGCGAAGGGGGGAGGCCCAAGCAAATGAGAGGGATAAATCTATTGATTTGGAGATCAACATGCTGCATTACACACTGCTGCCCCCGGGGTATCTGGGGAGGTGGAGTGGCAGAGGTGGTGGTGGTGGTTGGGGGGATATTGGGATGCTGCTTTGATACAGTGAAACCATTTTTCAAGAGCACAGGTTTTGTCTTCCTTTTTTATTTTATGAATAAGATGCTATTGACGGAACACAATCAGGTTTGTGTTCACTGTCTAAACGCAACAGGTTTGAAACTTGAAATCACATTTAAATGTGGTAAGTACAACCGCCGCTGACTGCCAGAGCTTTCGGTCTCTCAGAATCCTCGTGATTTTCGAGAAAATTAAGGGACTTGCATTTTGGTGACACTCATATAGTGTATGCTAAAGGAAGGCACAGAGGTCACATGACACGGTGTTATGCAAATTTCGACCTGGACATGCACTAGCTAGTGAAGGGGTCACGAATGTGGTGCCCACGGCCCCCAGGTACTAACTAAGGACCACATGGGTAGCCCACAGGCCTGTTCTAAAAACAGCTAAAAAAAAAAAAAATTCCATTATCATGCGTGAAACATCTCACGTTATGATGTGAAACTTATCATGTTTAAGTGTGGAACTTAACACATCAAAACGTGAAAATTATCACGTTAAAATGTAAAACTCACATTGAGACATGAAAGTTATTTTAAAATGTGAAACTTCGCACGTTATCACTTGAAATTGATCACATTAGAATAAGAATCTTCTCACATTATGACGTGAAACCTAAGATGTTAAAAAATGTGAAACTTCCTACCTCATAACGTGAAACTTGTCATGTTAAAATCAGATTAACTAATCACGTTATCTTGCGAAACCTGTTTAAGCCGAAAAGTTATCTCTAAAGTTATCAATGAAACTTCTCACATATCGCGTGAAACTTATCACATCAATGCGTGAAACGTATCATGTTGAAATCTAAAACTCATCACTTTATAAGATGATATTAAACATTTTTTCCTCATATGGCAGCTATCTGCCTCTTTAGAAATGACACAAATCTATTCTAATTCCCCCATTTGTTACATTTTTTAATATATATATATATATATATATATATATATATATATATATATAGATAAAAGGAGCACTGTAATTAGCCGTCAACAAGGGCAAGATCTAACTATCATCCATCCATCCACTCTATCAAGATAGCTAGCTACAGTATCTAGCAACTAGCGAGCTAGTTAGCTACAGTACCTAGCAAGCTAGCTAGTTACAGTATCTAGCGAGCTAGCTAACTACAGTATCTAGCGAGCTAGCTAGTTACAGAATCTAGCGAGCTAGCTAACTACAGTATCTAGCGAGCTAGCTAACTACAGTATCTAGCGAGCTAGGCAACTACCGTATCTATCGACAGTATCTAGCAGGCTACAGTTTCCATCCATCCATCCATCCATCCAGTAGTATATCAATCACAGCTCTGTAAGCTAAACCAGTGCTAAAAGTTTATTGATTCCTGCAGACTCCTATTGTCGATGATGGTGGTGGTCGTTTAGCTACATCTTGTTGTAACAGGAGCCGGCAAAGTCTTCACACTCATTAACCTTCAACATGGAGCAGCAGGCAAAATATTTCTATTTTTCCATCAATATTTCATCACCGGCTCAGGCCAAACAATGCCAAAGGGGGGGCTTTCTGACCGTAATGGCCCCATCTGTCTATAGATCTAAAGGACAGGAGCTGGCAATGGCTGTCCTTTGACACCAGAATATAGGCTTTGACATCAATGGAAAACACACACACAAGCGCGCACACAGACACACACATATAGAGGGTCCGTGGATGTTAGAGAGAGCCTGCAAGGCAAAGTGTATCCTGCCATGTTTCCTCACAGATGGTCTCTTGATGTTGTCGCGAAAAGATCAAGTTTCCAGAGCGACGGGAACGTGTCTGCTCGCGCCGGGCCCCGTTTTGTATGCACACAATGAACAAATTATGACATTATGCGTGGAGGCTGCAGACGCATTTATCCGCAAGCTACACACCTTCTGTCGCTCTGCAGCACCGACATCTAATTGAGCACTATAAAAAAAAAAAAAAAATCTAATCTTCACAGTATAAAAGATTATCACTAAACATGGAGGTGCAGCTCAATGAATTAGAATAAGCTAAAAAGTTAAATTAATTTTGTCATTCAGGTCAAAAAGTGAAATTCATACCCATTAAAATACTTTAGAAAGCAGAATTGTGCACAAAGATGTGCATTTTAAAACTCAAGAAATTACAGTAGATGTCGTTCAATCATTTTCAACAACTATGCTGAGAAATACTATTTTGTTCTTCTTCTTTAATAGTCTCAAACTAAACAAGTGTGCTGCCATCTAGTGGCCGACAGTGGAATTACATGAAATATAAACAAGTGTTAGACCAAAATACAGTTGTGAACTGTAAAGAAAAAAAATATGCAAAATAGCAGGACTGAACCTAGAACCTGTGATTAGGTTACTGCGCAGTACAAAAATGTAATTAACATCTTCAGAACATGTTACAAATCATATAAATAAAAATTAGGGACGCATAACGGTAAAGACATTATGGAATTAAGGGTGACAAATATTACATTAGAGCCTTTTGAATGAAAACTATCAATAACTCAAATACTTAGAGCAGTAAAATTAGTTGACTTTATAAATGAATGTCTTGACCGTTTACTGATCAAATTATATGAAAATGACCCAGACTACAATTCAGCCTCCTAAATCCCTTTGTATGACCTCATCACATAATCCGGCAACACGGGCTTCGGCCACAAAGCTCCCGGGAGTGGTCCATTACCACTTACCAGTCAAGCATTAGGTGAAATGTGCAGTGTTTTCGATGCCTTAACTAACAGTAATTAAAAAACACACACATATGGTAGTGCAGTGAAGTTGCCGGAAGGAGCTGAGCTGCATTATGTGTACACCTGGAGGCAGGTGGAGGACTCAAGTGGGGGTCCCGGCTCACAGGTAGGACCACAGACGTCATAATGGACCCCGGGCGAACAGGGTCCATTTTGGGCTTAGGTTACGGCAAAAAATAGAAAGCGTTGGGGGCGGCGATGTCGGTCTGTAATTTTGGGTAATTAACCCCCCTGGTGGTCATTGTCGCCGCCTCATTGTGCGCCAGAGGAAAAGGTCAGCGAACGCGAGGGCTTTTCTCCTCAGACAGCTCCATGAAGAGCACGCATTGACGGAGCACAAAAGACAGGAGGACTGCGTTGAGTTGAATCTTCTGTGCACTCGAAACCTAAGCGGAAAATGAACTCGTCGGTCAAAAGTGTTTTGATAGATTTGAGTGCGTGCTAACTTTGAGTACAGTCCTGCCTTGAGATACGAGTGACCCCAAGACAGGAGCTGCTGTCTGGTGGTAGTGGACGCAACTAAAGTCATTTTACAAAGCAGCAGTTGGCAGAGTGAACCCTTTTTTTTTTTTTCCTCAAAGGAAGCTTGAGGCTGTTTATTGCCACTTCCGGTTGATGTTTACTGTCAAACTAAAAACTAACTAAAGCAACTAGCTTTGCCATAAAGCTAATTTAGCTTAATGCTAACTGTAGCAACAACTTGTCTTTTTTTTCACTACGTTAGCAGAGCACTTTCAATTCTACTTGAGTCCTTTCAATCACAAAAATGATAAAGGTGTGAGTAAAATAAAAAAAATAAATTGCCAAATATAGGTCAAACTATTTGAAACTGGTCAACTAAAATGATTTAAGCCTCTCTGTCGGCCCCGTCGTAGACGGATGCCCACATTTCCGGCGAATGTTTTATGACGCAAAGCCTCAAAACAAATACACGCACTGAGCACTAACTGAAAGAGGTTTTCATCAGCCAATCTGTGTCATTACAGACGGACGGTTCTTCTCAGTCAGTGTATTTTTTCGAGGCTTTCCGCCATAAAGCATTCTCATCCGTCAACGACGGGTCCGACAGGGAGACGGAAGTGCCCAACTCTGCTAAAAGGATAATAATTATGCATTTTATTTCATATTGAAAAATGTTTTATTCAAAAGTGTCCACTGAACTGAAAACTATTGGCCAGAGGCTTGCAGGAATAGCCATTGTGAACACCTAAGATATTAATCTGCTAATTAGAAAATGTTTCAGTTGTAAATGGTCAAACAAAAAGGTGACTGTAAAGATGTTCTGGGGCAAATTGTTATAAAGCAGCTTTAATGAATCGCTGACAAAATCGGAACAACCTTTTCCAGGTTCGCCCCAACTCTTCAACGACCAAGTGCTCAGAACTTGTGCAAACGTCCCTTCAACCTCATCTCCGCAGAGGTCAGGTGAACACAAAGCTCCTTTGTACTTTGGCTTTGCGACTTGAAGGTTAGTTGACCCCGACTCCCTGAAGAGATGGTGGTGGGGGGGGGGCAAAGCACGGGACTCCATTAGGGCAGCCGCCGCCAACTTTTCATGTCGCGCTATTGTTCCACATGTCTGCTCCCCCCCTGAGTGGGTAATGATGGGTAATTGGTCCCGGGTCAAGGATGATTAATTCCCTCGGTCAGGTGTCAGCGCAGGTAAGAGGCAGAAGATGAAATATGAGAAGCGCATGACGAATGAATGGGCAAGTATCCCAGCATGCATCTTCTTCTTAGGGGAAGTACATGTAACCAACTCATAAAAGATTGTTTATTATTTGACAAGCTTTTGGATTTATAATGTCAATATCCTGCTCCCTCCATGTTTTATTTTATATGTTATGTGCTTTTATTTTGGCGATGTTCCGGCAGTCCAGGAAGTGCTATCTAGCGGTGTCTTTACACCTAGCAGTGCACGCTGTCAAGAATCTAGCGGTGACTCTACACGATCGGTGATGCGCATGCGCAGAAGATCCCGCCATCTTGGATCACTAACTACGGCAAGCCCACTAGAACAAAATACTTTTATATGCCTGCGCGATAGTGTGCGTTCGTAAAAACGTGATACATCATTGAAAAAAAATTCGGTGTGTCTACAAATGGAACAAGGAAGGAATAAAAACTTTAAGTTACACCAGTACGCTATTGTCTGGCTGGGTTTGCTACAGTACATCTCCAGACTTAAACCCTATAGAACTTGCATTTCACTTTCAAAAGAGTAGACTGAAGGTGGCAACCCCCAACTCCCTCAAAAAAAAAAAAAAAAAAAAAAAAAAAAAAAACATCTCTAGATTTACGTTTTAGTGGCATGCTAATATTTCTAAAACAGGTGCTGAAGTCAGATTGAGATTGATAGCTGTCCCCGATCACTTCACCCTCCTCAACCTCCCCACCCGCCCGCCTTCAGCTTGACTGACTAATCTGAATACGGGGGCCATTTCAGACACTGATTATCTTTTGCAACCTGTGCGCGCGTGACAGTAAATGCCGGGGCCGTCCGGTAATTGACCAGGCAAAGACGGAGACGCCTGCCGTGTAATTGAGCGGGAGCGGGGTGGAGGTGGATATAGGGAGGAGGGGCGGGCTCCCGCTCCACTCAGGGTCCGAGGAGCCGTCATTGCCCATTAGACCCGGCGGGGGGTCCCCAGACTCGGCGGGAGGTCCCCTTATGGACGTGGACTCTGACGCTGACACCTTTCAGTGATATGCTGGCTGAACTGTTCATGAGTGGAACAGCCCACATTAGCGTTAATGGAATTTTGCTGAACTTTAGCTCGCTTTTACCTGTGGGGGTGAGAAAAATGGGAAAAAACTGCAAATAGTCGCCTAAATCACAATTAAGTTATTTTCAAATACATTCAGCTTCCATATAATAAATGATTGCCGTTTTTACACACATTTGATTCATTCATCTGTTTTTTTTTAGGTGCTGCCTTTTTAGTTAGCAACAAAGTTGAAATAGCCAAGAATTGATCTTACAATATATAATTTTCTTCGATCTATTGCTTTTCATCGGACCGCTGCCATTTAAAGCTCACAAATGGCTTTCATCTGTTCTGCTCTGGCGGCTACCACCAAAGCGATTATGTCGACGTTCACCTGCGTTAAAGTCGAGCAGAAACCTTGAAACGGTGACAGAATGTCTGCATGGACATTCAAGACTTGGTCGAAAAAATATAGAAAAAGTCCATTATCTATTATGCTAAAAACTGACTGTTTTTTTTCCTAAAAAAAAAAGTGGAAATGGAAATGCTATAGTTTATTTGGATTATTATTATTATTTTTTGCCATATAGACACTATATTTTGCTATACAGTGATTTCATTTATTGGTTTCATCTCCCAATGTTTTGCATTCAGCTCTGTCAATATTCCATAAGGTCAGGGGGGTTTGGTTATGGAACAAATACAGTATACACAAAATTAATCACAGTCAACTTATTATTTACTTAATTCCACTGTGTATCGACAATACATATAGTTTATTTTTTGTGTTTGCATGTATTATCTAAGGGATCATATGTAGCTTATAAAACTCACTGGGAACTCACCTGCAAGTATCCTCCATTAATTTATATGGTATATATATATATATATATATTTTTTTTTTTTATAAAAAAAAAACAAAACAAAAAAAACATGAAAGGGGACAGAAAGAATTGAAGCTTGTGATATTTGCTCCTGATCAAAAAATAAAAATAAAAATAAAAAAAAATAACATAATAATAACAACAACAACAAGTAAGCCTTCAAGATGCTTTCATGGTAACAATCAAAATGATTCAACAGCATGACCTTGTGCTATTTATTTTTTTCTGTAATTGATCTTTTATAATTTACCGGTAGTTTCATAATCCAGATTGTTCCACAAATTGACAATTTGAAATACGTTGTGCTTTTTATTTTGTCCTGTATTTAGGTTTGGGAAAAAATATCTGTTCCTCTTAATTTGTACTCCCTTTCCCTTTTTTTTTAATTTGATTTGCATGTTAATGTTAAAATTTAAAACAATTGTCATGATGGGCTTTATACATTATTTTAAGGCGGCTAAACTCCATCAATTCATTGAATTTTTTAGTTTTTATTCATTTGAAAATGAATTAAAAAAAAAAAATCAATAATTCCCTACCCTAACAAAATACTTTAATTTAATTACTGCTCATTTTGAATGAAATCTGACTAAAATTGAGTTTGTTTGGCAAATATAAAACATATTCTTATTATAGTAACTGATTCTTGAAGGATAATAAAAATGATAATACTAAAAACTTTCTCGAAAAAAAAAAATATGCCTTTGACATTTTTAACATACTAAAGGTGCAAAATCTTGTGAATGTAATGTTTGCTACCACTGATTTGGATAATACTTCATATATTATGTACAGTGCCGCTAAACACACAAGAACAAAGGACACTTTCAATGCCCATAAAGCACTTCACTTGATTTTTTTTTTATTCATCATTATTCCCATTGGAAAGCATAATCAGTAGTCACCATCAAGAACACTACAGAGTGGCCAAATTTTGATCATATTACGTTGTCATGGAATGTAATGAACACATTTCAAATATTTGTCATTATTTTAGTGATGGTACTTCAAGTTGTAGCTGCTTCACTGCTTGTTGCTGGAAAGACCCTGCAGACGCTGATGCTCCTTCAGTCTGTGGTGAAAAAAAATCTCTTGTAAATTCCACACAAGGGGTCCGCAGTTTATGACGACCTCAACATGTGACACTTTAAGAAAAATCCACCTGTTTTCATCCATCTCAGCGGGCAGCCATTTTGAAATTGACATCACAGTGCGTGTAAACGTCACATGACCAAACCCATAAAACAGGTGAGTCATGACAGTCATCACCTGCACCCTTATGATGTCACTTTCAGTCAACTGCAAGTGGCTGTAGAAGCCAAAATGGCCGTCCCCCTGAGATGGATTAAAAAAAATAAAAAAATAAAAAAATAAAAAGGTGGATTTTTTTGCTCAATTCATATTTTACAAACAATATTAATCAGAATTCCGTGTTAGACGACTGGGGGTGGACAGAATGTATTTTTTTTTTAAAAATGAATATTGTAAATATTTTGCGCACAGTAAAAAACATTTTTGACATCATCACATCACAATTATAGAAACCATCAATATTGTACAAAAATACAATATAACAGCAGACAACTGTGCCACATCATCTCATAATATAACAAAAACCAATAATAAAAACAAAAACAAATACTCACCAGAGAAGCAGATTATTAAACGTAATGATGAGTGCATTTTGTTAGTCAAACTTGGCTTACGCTGAGCAGCCAATCAGAGGAAAGAAAAATGCTGACGTCTTCGTGGGGCAGATAGCAACAGTCCAGTTGCTATTACAACTTCAAGCATTGTGTAGTTTGACACAAAGACAAAAAAAAAAAATCTAACATCCACATAAAACTACTGGAAGCAGTGCAGCAAAGAGAAGCAAGTTTGATGGAAGAAAAGAATTTCGATTGTAAATGTAGGCCAGCAAAATCTAATATCCGTAGAATATTCTGTTTGCTCACCTGACAGCGTTGATCCTGATGAATCCCGAGGCGTCACATGGGTCGTAGTCTCCCTGCACATCCATGCTAGAGCGACAAGAAAGGACACAAAATGAAATGTTTACGAGTGGAGCGATAAACACACGAGACGTGAAGCCTCATTAACCGCTGGGATAACTGGATCATTGATAAAGCGTTCTGTGGAAATAATGTGCCTATTGATTTCTCTATCGCTGCTCCACTTTAGCAGTTTTTGACCCGTATCAGTCAATATTGGACAACAACAACATTTAAAAAAAAAATCAATAAAAAAAATAAAGATACTCATTTTTGATAAAACAATCCCATCATATCACGTCGACCAGATGAGGCTGCAATGCAGCGGTTCTCAAACTGGGGCGCTCGGACCCTCTGGGGACCGCGACAGACGGAAGACTCAGAAAGTGAATGTTATTTATCATCTTTCATAAAATATCAATGTTAGCACTGCAATATCAATTATTAAATTAATTGATAATTGAATCATAATCTAATTAATAGTTTGGAGACCTTGTTTACTTTACAACTGTCAAATCTACCAGTGCTCACACTTCCATATGATCATTTCCACATCGTTCCGAGAAAATCACAATGTCCCATTACTAGTACGGCTGTAACCATAACTATAAAAAGTCTAAATTGTATTCCGTTTGTGCAGTTGTATAGCACACTCTGATGGTTAGTTTGTTAGTGCGGTTTAATTTTAATTAGAAATATTTTGGCCATTACGTCGGTTATCACTATTATTGTGATGTTTGGATATCATTACAGTCCTAATTACTAGTGAGCTATTTTTAGAACAGGACGCAAGGCTACTAATGTGGTCCTTGGGGCTAACTTGTGCCCACGGGGATTCATGTTGATGGCATCTGCACTTAAGTTTAAAATTACAATAATGGAGTTATTCCGGCTCCTGCCTTCCTGGGTGGAGTTTGCATGTTCTCCCCGTGCCTGCGTGGGTCTTCTCCGGGCACGCCGGTCTCCTCCCACATTCCAAAGACATGCATGGCAAGTTAATTGGGCGCTCTGAATTGTCCCTAGGTGTGATTGTGAGCATGGATGGTTGTTCGTCTTTGTGTGCCCTGCGGTTGGCTGGCAATCAGTCCAGTGTGTCCCTGCCTACTGCCCAGAGCCAGCTTAGATAGGTGCGAGCACCCCCCGCGACCCTTGTGAGGAATAAGCGGACAAGAAAATGGATGGATGGATGGATGGATGGAGTTGTTCCACTTTCTATGCAGCCCCACTAGTCTAAATACAGCATTGTGTTAGTGGAGTATGATTTTAGCAGCAAATTCCAGTATTTATTTATCTATTTATTTATTTAATCAATATCAGAAGGCGGCCATTTTGCCACTTGAAAATGACGTCACATTTACTCATGTCTCAGGTAACAACTAATCACAGCTCAGCTTCACGAAACAGGTGAGCTGTGATTGGTCATTGCCTGAACTCTGAGCAACTGTGATGTCATCTTCAGTCGACAGCATGTGGCAAAATGGCCGCCCCTGAGATGAATAAAAACGGCTGGATTTTGTCGCATAACTCATTCTACAAATGTAATATTAATCAGAATGTCATATTTAGACGAGTGATGTTACATATAACATATTATTGTCACAAAATGTTTAAGGTTGACTTCCTCTTTAAGATTATGGAGGAGATTGTTGGATATGTCTCCCAGAAAGTTTGAAGACCCCTTGCTCTAAAGCGGTTCACCCGCAGGCCTCGGAAAAAGGCGCTAAATCAATGCCTCGCTCTGTATCGCCATCCCTCCTGAGCGCACGTCGCACAAAATGCGTGTGGCGGCGCGGCGTGTAATTACGGCAGTTTTCTACCTGCCGTGCTTAATACACTGCCTGGCCCGAGTCCTCTCCCGGCCGCCCAGTGTTTTCGCCTGCCGCTCATTCTTTGCAAGCACTTAGCCAAAGAGGAAATTGCCAACAAATGATAGGATAAACACAATAAAAAAAAGAAAGTCTGACAACTAAATCATCAACTCTCAATACAAGGCTCCCTGCCCGGCACCTGGGCGCCATTATGAGTGAGCGGCTTTGGAGAATATGACTGTGTGTGCGTGTGTGTGTTGGTGGCGGAAACCCTGCCGTCTAATTGAGAGGCGAAGCGGGCAGACAGGCGAGGAGGGTGACATTTCCCTCTCAGATGGGTGCAGTGACGGGCTGTGTTACCACTGTGCTAATGATGCCGTTTACTGTTGCCCAAGGAGAGACAGCGAGATGCCGGCGGGGGGGTTTGTGTGTGTGTGTTGCTGTCGTACAATAACAAACGTGTGCGACCGACTACCCCCCCAAGGTACATCATTCTCAAACATCGCCAGTATATGCGTATGTTTTAAAAAAAAAAAAGAAAAATAGCACATTGAGAATGTAAAATAAAGTGAAATTACCATAAAGTGTTGGATGTGTGCCTTTAAGGGGCGTGGCCAGGTGAATGACTTCAAGAGCTGGAATCGGGGTGCATGCTGCTTAGTCTGCGTGTAAGTGTGAGTTGCCAACAAGCAGCTCCTTGCAAGTTTTGTCATTTTGAATTTGACAGTTGGCGACTGTGGCTCTCCTTGCCCATATGTGAGGGCATTACAGCACCTTAACACTAAGCAATATTTTGGATATAAATACTTTTAAAAAATCTATACTTTTTTTTTTTTATTATTGTATGTGCAGGGTACATACTAAGGCCCGACCAATATGGATTTTTTTTTTTTTTTTTTTAAGGCCAATTTCAATATTTGGCACCATAAAATTTCGATAACTGATTAATTAAAAAAAATATATAACGAGTAAAATAACTTTCTTTTTCAGTTATTTAAAATAACAAATATTTTAATTACAGGTAGAGCGGTTTAATGTTTAAGAATACTTCCTTTAGTAATTAACTGCATGACAGAGAGAAAAATCGGCAAAAATATTTTGGTAGAGGGATTTTTGGATGTCATACTTTGTCTTATGTATTAGTGTAAAAAAATGTGAAAATAAATAAATAAAATAAAAATAACAACAACAACAACAAAAAAATCGGGAAAATAACTGCAAAAAAAAAGGGCAAAACTGGAAAAAAAATAAAATAAATCAGCCAATTTTTTTCCCGATTTTAAAAGAGACAATTTCAACGAATTCAATCGGTCGAGCCCTAGCACAGAACATACTGTATATAATACAAAATAGAGTGGTGACACACAGTATTACTCATGAATTAATTACTACCCTTTAAAGGGAAGCAGGCTGTGAATCAGTGCATTTTACTGGATGCCTTTGTCGTTTGTTTGGAGACATTTGTAGCGAGCTCTTTTGTGGGGAACCTCGGGGGCCCATCTGCCAGTAGGGCCTGAGGACTTTGTGATGGTGAAACACAACACCTCAGTCAGACAACATAGTTGCGACTTGACGCTAACAACTGATCTTATTCTCGCCAGCACTCCTCAAAAAATAGCATAGAGAAGAAGTGTGAGCAGACTTACATTCAAAACATTGACAATTAAAAATGACATATGATTCACCTTTGCAGGATGATTCCAACCCAGAGGCTCAAATGGTACGTTTGCTGCTTATTTTTCTAAAATTACGGATTAAAAAAATAAATAAATTGAACCTCTCAATAAAATTATTATTTTAGAGCTATCTAGTAGAATTTTGTTTACATATTTACATGCCCAATTGATGTCACCCCAGTTTATGCTTGTGTGTTATTGCGATTACTGTCAAAGTTAAAGCGTTAACTCATTGATTAAGCATAAAAAATTATCGCAATAATCATGTATTAACGCAGATTAATTGCACTATTAATTTTGACCACAGATTATCTTGACAGTGGATGGTTACCTAAAATGTAGCACAGGTTGTGTTTGAGCAATAAACACAACTACATGTATTAAAGAAAAGAATTTAATAAATGGTTGCATATGACATTCAGAATATAATGTTTTTTTCCCCATTTTAAATTATGCAAGTAATTAACTGATTAGAAAAAATAGAGAATGAGCGTGTTAATCCATCCATCCATTTTCTTAACCGCTTATTCCTCACAAGGGGGTGCTGGAGCCTATCTCAGCTGGCTTTGGGCAGTAGGCGGGGTACACCCTGAACTGATTGCCAGCCAATCGCAGGGCACACAGAGACGAACAACCATCCACACTCACAAGCACACCTAGGGACAATTCGGAGTGCCCAATTAACTTGCCATGCATGTCTTTGGAATGTGGGAGGAGACCGGAGTAGGGATGTAACGATAAGGGTAATATCATGATATTGTGATATCAAAACTGCCACAACATCGTCGTCGTCATGTTCACAAAATTTAAAGGGAACACAGCTGTTAAAAGTCAGGTTGATTTCCATTTGTCCAGTTCTAGCGCCCTCTGGTGGCTAATTTATTAGTGCAATTTAATTTTCATTAGGGATGTTTTGGCCTTCTATGTTTAAAATCTGTGCCAATTGTCAGATGAAGGGGAACGTAATATGCTTGTGAACCGAGTCAATATGTGGAGGAACTCAATGTGTGCGTGCATTAACAAGTTGGCGCCTCAATATTGTTATTAGAGATTGTAGGTGGTTTACATGCATTGCTGTTATGTAAAAAAGCACAATATTGTGCTTTTTTTGGTATGAGCTCTTTTTTTTTTTTTTTTTTTACAATATTGTGAGCTTTTTTAAATATCGCCAACACCCCACAATGTCGTGATAATTATCGTATTGTGACCTTCATATCGTGATAATATTCCTGTTGCATCCTTTGAGTATATTGCAACATGCTCCCACCCACGAGGACATGATGCGATTGAAAAGCGACCTCACAGACAGAGCAACTAACAAGAGATCTTTTTTTCCCCCTTTGACTCATTTTCTCTTGTACAGAGCAAAATCGCGTCTGCTCGCCAAAGCAGTGTGAGAAACTAAACGGCTGTGCACTTGAGGCATCGCTCCTCCTGACCCGCTTAACAAGCATGACACTTTTGCTACTTTCCTCTTAAAAGCCCGCTCAACATCAGCTCTCTCTCCGACGGCTGACTCGAGGGTACAAGTGGAGTGTGTGTGGGGGCGTGTGTGTGTGTGACTCAAGTGGGGACGGGGAAGCATATGGAGGGGTTTCACTTTGGTCAGTTCTGAGTCTGCCCACAGGGCATCGGGGGTCGGCCTCCTGAACAAACCCACTGTTAGCGCGGCTGCGAGGTCACGGGGTGCTCGGAAAAGGGGGGTGGGGGGTCAGGGTCGGGGGCCGCCCTCCAGGAATTGAGCGTTACAAGCCTCTGATGTCTTTATGAGTGTAGCGTGTTGACGGCAGGGTATGAGGATGGTGGCGCTGTGGTGAGTTCACTAACCCAAAGTAAAATGTCAATAAAAACACACTACATGTGCTTTCATTTTTTTGGATGCTGGTTTGTCAAAATATTGTGTCGTGAAACCAGGCAGTGGCGCAAAAAAAAAAAAAAAGTCTGGTGACCGTTGCTTAACTCATTCACTGCCAGTCCAGGACAAAAAAAAAATCTTTGACGTCTAAAACCGTCTATGGCAGTGAATGTGTTAAAGTTGGATGTCCGCATGTTTTGAATATTCTTGGAGACTACACAAAAGTTGTGGTTTTTTTAAACTATGTGTAGTAAACGCTGCAATTTACTGTTGTTGCTTTAATACCAAGTTGATGCATAACGAAAAAGCTTTTTTTGCACATTGTTTTATTGCGTGTGCAGGGAAAGAAATGAATCTTTGACGTCTAAAGCCGTCTATGGCAGTGAATGTGTTAAACATATACGCACATACTGTACATGTTCATCAACATCTTCTCTGCTTACCTGACCAGTTCCTCGTTATAGAGAGACTTGGGCGACTCTCGTCCCAGAATGTAAACCTGACCCTTGAAGACGGACAGCTGCACTTTGCCTTCAACATTCTCCTGGGACTTGGCTACGCAGTGGCGCACAAACTCGAACTCTGGACTGTACCAGAAGCCTGAGAGAGGAAACGCAACAGTGTTTGTGGCAGGGATTGTTTATTTCCAGGGGGGTGCTCGTTTGTTTATGACCGTCGCGACGTGACAAAGTCAGTTTCGAAGTCAGCAATGATGTGAAAACTCAGGTTACTGCTGTACTTACTTTTTTTTTTTTTTACATTTGTTTTATACATGTGTGACCAAGAGGTGGATTCAAATTCATAGTTCATTCAAATTCCAGTTATGAAGTAGCGATAGACACCTTCTTAAAATAATCGCATAAGTCATTTTTTCAGATTTTTCAGGAAACACAAAAATATGAACTATTTGCATCATGAGGGGATGATTTAGGCAAAAATAATAATAATAATAATAATTTTTGAAAAAAAATAACATTTTAAGAGGGTGATGGTTTTTTTCAGGGCCAATACAGATACTGATTATTAGTAGTAGGATTATAGCCCTATCAGCATCGGACAAAATAGCCAAATAGATTATTATTTTTTATTTTTTTTAACAAACCCAGAATATTCTTCAAAAAATGCTGATAAACATTCAATTAGGGATGCACGATAATGCCATTTTCAACCGATACTGATAAATCAATAATTAAGACGTGCCGATGCCAATAACCAATAAGCCAATAATTGTTTCCAAAATTAACTTGAATACAAATATACTTTCGAGTCCTACTATAAGTCTCACATGTCATTGAAATATTGTACAAACTTTGCACAATGTTTCATTGTATGTAAAGCACCATGAAGCAGAATTTTATTGATATGAGCCATAACCACAACAGATGGACCAATGTGACATGTCTATAATTATTGCTGGATTTCTTTATTATCTGGTTTATCTGTATAAAATCAAATTGCCGATAATTATCGGCAGATTTCTCTATTATCTGGTTTATCTGTTTGACGTCAAATTGGTCGATAATTGCCGATAATTATCGGCCACCGATATTATCGTCCATCCATACATTCAATAGACGGCATCCTCAAAAAAATAGGGGAGAAATGGGGATAAAAACTTCTAATAATGGGAAAAATTAAAATTCTGAAAAAATATGAACACAAAAAATGAAAAAAAAAAAATCCACAAATATGCAAATCTGTGTGTCGAACTGTAGCTTGAATTTTAATTTCAAACAAAAACAAAAGGTGTACAGCGTTCCCAGTGTTAACAGCATCTCTTATAAAGTTATCTAAAAATGTAAATAAAACAGTTCCCTGAAGTTAACAGTTTTAAAGTGATCTTTTATCAGCCATTTAATTATTAAAAAAAGGCCGATGCCTATATTTGTCAAAATGCTGAATATTAGCCTCGACAATCTGCCTGGTCAAATCCCTATTATGAAGGAAAGGAACACCATCCTAACCCGAAGATGATCTGTACCTACTAAAGAGGAAACAAAAGCCTCCTCAAAACAAGCTGTAGGGCCAATTCAACTCCAGATTCAACAGAGCTCGCAACTTCACAATACAGTTCACGATATCACCTTATCAAAAAAAGGTCACAAGATGATTGTTGCCAGCTAACCGATACATGGACGGTGTGCGTGTTGAATTTTGGCGCTCCCCCCTTCGCATTTTCCAGACAGATGGAGGAGGCTCAAGTCTGCATTTGTTCGAGGAGGTCCCGCAGCACTTGGCAGGGGTCCTCCTCTGATCAGCACCTGACCTCCACCTCATCGTCTGTCCTCATCCAAAGACGAAAACCTTCCCCACACTCATTTTTAATCTTTTTAATTATTGTCATCCAAGTTTATTAGTCCTCCATTAGCATTAATAAGTGTGTTGTGTGTCTGGAAAATCTAATGCATGTGTACCGTTTATAGATTTGCACGTGTTTCATTCTTTTAATCCATCTCTCAGACAGGACAGGGAGGACACTGAAAATTGTAGTAATGGAAAACAGATGCAGGACAGGTGAAATCCACAAGCACAGCCCCTTTTTCTTTGTTTAAACTATTTGATTATTAATCTTTATTCTTTGACCTGTTTATAGAGTAACACCTCTATAAAGCATGAGCGTGTGTGTGTTTGCGGTTCGTCTCTGGAGGGTATAAATGAAGTCGAGTCTCTAACGGCACTGATCCTATTATGTGGATGAAGGTGCAGAGGAAACTGGGGACTGAGCAGAAGGGAGGATTAAGTCACCTGAGCTACACACACGTACACACAAGTCAAGCTAGATGGACAGATAAACGTGTAGATGGCATGAATATTATATCATATTTGAGTGACTCACCGTTGTAGACAAGTTCAGAGAACTTGATCCCGAGCCCCTGCTTGATTTTGCGCACCTCCTTGTCCATGGTGAACGTCTCGATGTCCAGGTGGGCCTCCAACAGAATGGTACCGCCAGGAGTTTCATAGATCCCTGATGAATAAATCAAATTTATTTTACAATTGAATTTTAGGGCGAAAAATTGACTTTTGCTTTTGTTGTGCACCCAGTAGTCGACTTGTGGCTGTTATGATGGTACGTTGTGTGATTTCTTTGTTATTGTAAAAAGGGATGTCAGGGGATTACATTCTTTAATCATAATTGACATGACTTCAGTAGTTAACTCGCGATTAATTGCACATTTTATATCTGTTCTAAATGTAAAATGTATAATTGTATGTTTTTTTACATTACAGAAAAAAAGCTCAACCTTTAAGACAAAAACATTTATTTAATAAAATTAATATTGTTTATTTCAATAAATATTATTTTCTTGCTTGTGTGTGAAACATATGGGAAGATGACATAGGAAAAAAAAAAAGAAATCACATATTAAATCTCAAATTTGAGGTGAAAAAACTATCCCAATTATACCGAATGCTAGGGTTGTTCGGCGATTAAATTTTTTAATCTTAATTAATCACAACTTCAACAGTTAACTCACGATTAAACGCAAATTATATATTTGTTCTAAATGTACAATAAAATGCACCATACATTTTTTTCCAAGTTTTCATACTCTTGTTTACATAAAAGTGGAAAAAATGTTAAACTAATAGAAACATGACTGCATCTTTTAGTTGACACATAATTCATAAAATTGAGTTAAAATTAAAAACTAAAATTATTGATTTGTGTGGATGTAATTTTTCTGACACTAGATGGCATAATTGCATTTGTAAGATGTTTGTGACAGCTCAGTGCATTTTTCTTTTCATATTAAGAGCTATCTAATTTTTTAACATGAAGTAACTTGTGAAATTCTGCACATTTTTAAAATTGTAAAATACAACTTGACCCCAGTCTCCACAAATATATGGATTTATTATTATATTTATTACTGCTAAATTTTGACGTGGACGTGTCTGAGGCGTTGTGAGTGGAATTCCCCCAGTACAGGCTTTCCAAGAAAGGGTCGGTCATTAATCGCACATTAAAAAAATTAGTGGCGTTAAAGGAATTTGAAATTACTCAAAATTAACGCACTAATTTTGACACCCATAATTGTAACCTCTTCATACTAACTATATTGAGCAAAAAAAAACAAAAAACCCAAAGTGGTGCAATATGAATGTGGTGTTCCACAGGGTTCAATTGTGGGTCCTCTGCTGTTTTCATTGCATCTGCTGCCCCTGGGTTCCATCAAACGAATCTGCTCACAGGTCTCTCTGAATTATCACATGCATATTAGTCATTCGCCATGTGACAGACAGCTCCTTGCTAAATATGGGAGAGTGTGTCCATGCAGGCTAAATGACAGGGTAGGAGGCCCCTGCCAGCCAGCAGCGTGGACCGGGGGCTTTGCCTATACCCTGCAATTTACCCCCTCTGGTCGGGGAGGGGCTGAAAAAAAATGAGGTGGCTGACAGCAGAAATGAAGCTGTCACTCAAATGTCAGCTAAAAAAAAAAACAAAAAAAAACAAAAAACAAACCTGGAGTGGGAGTTGGGGGGCAAATCTCTCGGTTTGTACGACTGCAAATCCTTCCAGTGCCAGTCCTGACCTGAAAACGGAGAAGCACTTACTGCGACGCTGGCGGCCAGAAACCCAGCTTAGCCCCGTCGCTAATTGTCCAAAGCCTCAAAAGGCCGCCACCTGAGCTTGAAGGGCTCGTGGCCTTTTGGTGATCCAATGGGGAGCCGCGGAGGGCGCGTAGGGACATTTCCGCTAGCCCGCCTCTATCAGATAAATAAGTTAAAACTGCCTCCAAGTAAACTTGGCTTAAAAACGGCTTAACGGCAGAGGAAGAACAATGGGAAGCTATTTGGAAGTTGAGTTAAGGCTTAAGGAGAAAACACCTCCAGTGCTTTTCGAGGTTTTAATCTCATAAAGTGACTGCAGGTATGCAAAACTCGAAGGTGCGCTATTTACTAAACTTACAGCTAAACTGTTAGAGCCGTGAAAGACAATACAGTGATAGTTTCGAGCACCAACAGATTTGAACAGAAATAGTGCACATACAGTCATATTATTATATTAGTTGTTTTACCTAGTGGATAAAGAATATCTGTCAAGAGTATTTTTGATGTCATTGTCATCTATCTACATGTATTGGGCCACTGTCGTAAATGATCCGTTGCTTAAAGGAGTTTAACTATCAGTGCTAATCATTAGCCTTTTCCATTAAATATCACCATTGATCTAGTTGAGACATTCTTAAGTCAAACTGGCTCGTTTGTTTTTAAATATGCAACATGGAAATCTCTTGATTTTACATAACGATCTGATGATATCTTGAGACATGGCCAGCGATAAAATTGTGCACAAAAGCCGAAATAACTCGATTTATTTTGATTCTGTGGGATTAGGATTCAACTTGATATGGTATGATGCAATGAGTGCCATTTTACAATCGGAATTCACTCCATTGATTTTCCATCTAACCATTTACATTAGGGGTGTGCAATAAAAGACGATTAAATACTCATCTTCATCTTTGAGTTTAATTAGATGCACTCACATCTACTGCTGTTGCTATGGAATATTTTTCGAATCAATTATTCTATCCATTAATCAAATAATTGGATAATTTTTATTTTTGCATTAAAGTGTATTACTGTACACATGATTATAACTTTCGATAGTTTCTCCTTTACTGATTTTTAATGGTAGAGGTCTGGACTTTCTTGCTCCTTTTTTTTTCCAGGGGAGTGGGACATGTCAGTCATCTTTAATCGTCTCCAAACAGTGATTTCCGCCTGTGTACAAAAAGGTCAGAGGTCCGACAGCGCTGTGACAGGATTGCTGATTGTTTTGTGGTAACATTCTTTGACACAAATAAATATAACCTGACAAAAATAAAATAATAAGTATGACATCCACCTCCTGGTCATCATTCATTGTCGTTCTATGGCGTCGAATGCACTCAGTGGGAGTACCTCAAGCACTTGGACACTTTGCCCTCCACCTCTTCCTTTTTCTTCTTTTGTGCTGGCTTCCCCCCCCCCATTTCTACCTGCCAACGTTGTGTCACGTCTGCTCAACGGCGGTGAAAAGGTGTGTAGGTGTGTTTGTGAACACAGAGCTTGCGCCCGCTTATTTTCTACCGTTTGTGATGTTTGTCACAAGCAGAGATGAAGTGACAACAGACTGCACAAGTGACAGACAGATGTTTTGCGTCCTGTGGAGCAGGTACGCTCACAGTCAAATATTTGTTTTTTTTCCCCCTCTCGTGGATATTCGCACACGCACGAACATGAATTGAAGTCTATAATTCCAATCTCTCGCAGAAGACGTGTTTTTGCTTTTACCGACTCGAAGCGCTCATGTAAAATAACTGCAAATTGCGTAAAAAGCTTCCGATGTGAAAAGGAAGGCTTGAGCAGAAGAAAAAGGTTTAAATATCGAGATGAGTTTCGGTGTAAGAGCACACGTGAGCGAGGGATTTGTGAAAAGTGGGCCGGCGGCTTCAGATGATCATGAAAGCGTAATTGTTTTCACCTCGGGACTTCATGCCGATGAAACGGTTCTCCACAATGTCGATGCGGCCCACTCCGTGCTTTCCTCTGAGAGAGTCACACAGTTAATTGAGCAAATAATATCTCAGGCATATTCAATCGTTTCCCTGAATTCTACTAGAAATCATTTTGTTCTTCATTGTTTATACAGCTTCTGATTTTTCATAACAAATGACATGTATAAAGATTTATTTTAACATGTAAAAATTAAATACTAATTTTCTGTAATAGCATAGGAAGAAAAGAACAGAAAACAGTTTTGTGTTTTGTTTTGTTTTTTTGTAAAAATTGATTAGAGCGAACAATCAAGGACACTTTCCATTAAATTAAATGTAAACAGAAATACATTTAAAAAAAAAAATACTTACCCAATCTCATTTAGATATAAAAAGATTTCCAAAGGGGTGTCTTTGGATTTCCCTTGCTTCACATTGACCACCTTGACAGGGACACCTGGAGTGGGAGCAAAGATGACTTTTCATTTCATTTGACAAATTATGAAAAATAACACGAGTGAAGTACATAATTACAGTGCACATGTTTTTGTTTGAGCAGTGCGGCAGTGAATTCACCAAAATGTAGCTCAATTTTTCAGAAACCCTTTCCAAACATGCTCTCTTTTAATGCAAGAAAAAGCAACGGCAAGGCTAAAGTGGAAGAGCAATTTGCATTAATAAACGCGCTGCCACGAACCCGTATTATAAAGTCAGTCAGATGGACGTACAATCTATTCATTCACCTGCCTACAGAAAAAAATGAGGAAAACATTACATTTCCTAATATTTTCTGCATTTTGTTTAAATAGAGGAAATGTATTCAAGTTAATAAAAATGGTATTATTATTATTACGATTAATTATTATTATTAATAGCAATTCTCAAGTGCTGTTTTGAAGTCACTCATTTTATATATATATATATATATATATATATATATATATATGTTATTTATTTCATACAACAACATTCAACTAACATTCAACTAATGAACATGAAGGTAAATGTTTTAGTCAACACTTATCTGAAATTGTGAGAAATGACAAAATGAAATCAACATTTAGTAGCAATTATCCAAAACAAGTCATTGAAATCAATAATCATAAACTAAAGCCAAATTAAAAACTATGTTCACATTCTCTAACATGGGCCGTGCTTTAAAAGTGAATCTTTTGGTATACGCTTACCTGAAAAATTAATTGTTAGGCATGACAAATGCACTCAAATAAATACCTAGTGACAAGTATTCATTACAAGTCATTGAAATCAATAATGGTCAACTAAAACGCATCACAAAAGGAGGCGACAACAAAGAATAGCTAATAAATTCAAAGGCTTGACGCATGTGAAAGCTGTGAAATTGTGGGCCGGCCTTAAACTAATTCAATTAAACACACAGCTTTGTTATTCACGCTCTTTTTAGCATTGACACTGTCAGTGTGCATGTGTGTGTGCGTGAGAGACCAAATTACCAATCGCCCTATCAGATACACACATCGATAGTTTATTTTGTTGAGGGGGAAACACCCACATCGGCATCCATCACTGTCACCCAGCTGCTAAATGGAGCTCTTAACGACAAACGTTGGGGACACAAAAAAAGGAGTTTTGGTTAGGGTGCTGATACAACAGCTTTGGGAGGGGAAAAAAAAGCCTGACCTGTAAAGGACTTGACAAATTTTCTTGGACAAGTGCTTTGTTGATGGGCCATTCGCATATCGCGGGAATCTCGCTGCTCCCATGGCAGCAAAAAAATGCGGGAGAGGGTTATTATGAACGCCGCAACTCCCGCCCCCGATACTTAATAATTAGATTAAAAGTTCAAATAAATTAAGTGTCCGAACGTGGGAGTGTAGGGGCTGGCCCTTTTCCTGCATTTTTGCTGTTTCTCGCCATCATTCTGAGGCTCACATCATTCACCGAAAGGGCTCTCGCTCTTTCTCCCCGTGATCCTTTTCTTCAGGTTTTTTTTTTTCTCACTGCCTAACAGTGCAGACAATGGGCGCGCTGACACAGTTGTAGGAAAAATTACTGCTTTACATTTTTCCTCTGTGTCTCTCTTTCCTATTTCTTTGGCATGAAAGGAGGGAGAGATGAAAAAAAATGAGAGGGGAAAGTATACGGGGAGAATGGAAAAGGTTCCTTGTCGTTAAATATTCTTTTTTAATCAGTGAGAAAACTTTGGTGAGAAAAAGCAGGGATGAAAAAGGCGAGGGGGTGTTTGGAGGGGGGCATGAAGTGAAAACATTCTTGCGCTGATCTTGTGCTCAGAGGGAGGAGCAGGATCGGGGGCCTTTGTGTGGACAACTAAAACAGCTTTTGTCATAGGGCGCTCAATAAAAGCCAAAGAGAATATGTGTGAAAACGGTGCACAGGGCCAAAAAAAAAAAAAAAAAAAAAAAATAAAAAAGTAAAAAAAAAAAGTAAAAAAAAAAAAAGTAAAAAAAAACAGGCAGGGTTCCATCGCGTTAACTATACGTCCAGGGATGTAACGATAACGGCAATATCGTTAAAATTGGCACAATATCGTCATCGTCACAATAAAACAGTACATCTGTTAAAAAGGAGAGGTTGTATTCCGTTTGTGCAGTTCTAGCACCCTCTGGTGGTTAGGTTATTAGTGCAGTTTAATTTTGATTGACAACATTTTGGCCACTGCTGGCTTCAGCAGAACACAGGTTTGTGAACTACATGTCCAAGCCCATTTCTTTGTCACTGCTGTAAAAGCAAAACACAAAAATATAATATTAATAATAATAATAATAATAATAATAATAATAAATAAATAAATAAAATATTAAAAAATAAAAATATTGTGCTAAATATGAGCTTCTTGATTGTTGTTTTAAATATTGCAAGCTTTTTTTTTTTATATTGCCAACCTGTATGACTTTTGGGATATTTTTCTAATGCAAATGTGTGTCATGGCTCATTGAGATAGACTGCCTGAAGTGACTTTTGTCTGCAATCCCGTTTGATAGTGTCCGTCTTTGACCCCCACCCTCTCCCCCTATGGATACTCTTCATCCACTAGGAGATGAAGGGACATCTGTGCTATTTGCCCCCCGGCCGGGATGTTTCTTGCCATTTTCTCTTTGCGCAAACATGTGACACTATTCGAGCCCCTTGTGGCCAACATATGTAATGAGCGTCTCCCCCGGGACCCCTCAGGGTGTCGGCGTATTTGCAAGGCTTCCGGCTTGTGCGTGTATGTGCCCTACGGCCAAACATGGCAGGTTCACAGTCAGCAAATGTGCTGATGTTGGGCATATTAGTCTGGGTGGTCAGCGGTGATAAAGTGGCGAAGGGGGTCAGTGTTGGAGCAGCAGCCCTGCGGTGACAGCGGCCAGTGTTAAGTAACAAGAGCGGCTGACAGGATGGACATCAACACACGAGACAAATTACTTTTAAAAGCAGAGTTTGGAAATTGAATGACTTGTGTGGTCCAGCCACAGCATTTTAAACACGCTAGTTATGCAAATAATGTTAAGTGGGATAATGTATCTGCTCCATTTTATGTCAGTAATTGAATAAGAAAAGAAGGAATTTATGTCCTATTTTATTTAATGCCTCTATCAGCAACTTTTACGGTTACTTTTTTAGGCCAAAGAAATAGCAAAAAAACTGTCTGAATATTTGAACATTTTGATGAACAAAACACTGCGTTAGTGTTATTGTTTGTTAGTCTAATGTGGTGAGGGCCCAAGAGCAAATTAGAGCTGCACCATAACATAAAAATATGCAGCATCCAAGATTCATTTTCTTCTACCTTTCATCTTGTTTTTTGGATTTTTGTTGGTAATTTTACACACGTTTTTCCCCATACATATTTAGACTTTTCTGCATTTCTGCCAAATTACTGACTTTTTTTTTTTTTTGCAGTTTTATGAACATACGGATTTTCAGACTTTTTTTTTTTTGTGGGGCGGGGGGGGCATTTTATGTATGGCTTTTTTTTCCCTCCCTTTTTTGCTCTCAATTTTCAGAAATTTTTGGCAATTTTGTGGACCTTTTGTCATTTTTGGAGTTTTGCTTTTGGATATTTTGGTTACTTTTTAAACATTTTTTTGGCTATTCTTGAATCAGTTTTCTGACCTATATTTTGGGGCAACTTTTACGGTAAATTTCGGTATTTCTTCTTTTGTTTTTGAACATTTTATTGTTACTTTTGAACGTTTGCTTTTCTGCCTTTTTAATTCAAGTTTCTGACATTTTTGGCAATTTTATGGACATTTTACAGTAATTTTCTGCTTTTCCTCTTCCTTTTTAGACATATTCTGGTCACTTTTTAGACATTTTTAGGTAATTCCTTCAAAATAATTTCATCTACCTTTTATCCCTCTTTTCCTTACAAATTTGGACTCACATTTTTGAAAATTTAATTATTCTTTTTTTTTAATCTAAATCATTTTATCTAAAAAATATAAATATGTAAAAATAATAATATTTTCCAACTATTTTTTTTAGACATCCAGAGGGAGCACAGGAGAGGGAAGGGAGTCGCATGGGATGGGTTGCAACATATGCTGAAGGTAATGCCAGTATGGCATAGACCAAACTATTTACACCAATTACCAGCCAAAAAAATGCTAGCTAGCTAGTAGTAATGGTGTTTATAAAAAATGAGAGGTTATATTCCGAAAATGAATACTTTATATTCTTGCAAGCAACTGTAACATTACCACGTGTGAGTATTAACACTCCACGTAAATAGAATAAAAAAAAAAAAAAAAAAAAGGACCACTTATGAGAGTTTATTTACAGATTGAAATACATACAAACCGTTTTTGAACTGCAGCTCCAGTATATCAGGTGAGGAGGGGGCCTCTTCTGGGTTCTTGGTCATTTGATAGAGGTCAGTTGGAGCGTGGTTCTGGAAAAGAACATTAAAAAAAAAGTTACACTTTCACTCCCACTGATGAACAACCTTGCGAGACCTCATCATAGAAGAAGACTTTTGTGTGATATTGACACGTGGCTAGAAGAAGAAAAGAGATGATGAGGCGTGAAAAGTAGTTACTTGAAAATGTCAGGAGTGGAGTGGGTGGGGGGAGGAAGAAAAAAAAAATATCAATATTTCATTTTTTTTATTGTGTGTGTGTGTGGGTGTGTGACTCTCCGTCCATCCATCCAACATCGCACTTGATCTTATTGTATTCCCAGTTGACTTTTTGCTGATTTTTTCCCCCTCACTTGTATGAATTTACATAAATTATTTAATAGAAAACATATTTTGATGCGTCCAACTAACAGTATTATGTGTCCCAGTGCGCAATGTCCGTAATGCATGGATGCATTTGGTGAAGACAAACGCAAGCGTTTAACAACATTCTGAAGAGTAGGGACTTTAGTTGATATACTTGTTTTTCTCTTCGTTTCCATGTGTTGACACCACTTTCATCTCCCCGTCGTCAATTTTCTGCCTGACAAGTCCTTCCTATTATTTCACTTTCTTCATGCCAAATGGGCATCAGCAACTAAATGCGCTCAAGTCGTCCCAGCTGTCAGATGTTTGCGTCCCAAAGTCGTCTCGGCCCGGTCGGAAGTAAAAGAGCGTGTCGCTCCCGCGTCCCGCCAACAATTACACAGCCGCAGGACGGTGTCCTCCGAGCAGCGGCAAATTGTAGGGCTGCTATGCAAAATAACTACTGAGTGCATTTAAATGGAAAGCTTTACCAGACACGGAATCATCATACAATAACTAATCGGCATTCGTCAGTGAGGTGAAAAGGAGCAGCGCAAAGGCTTTTTCCTTTTAACTAAACACCAAAATTGACGGAGAAGGTGCCCGTGTCACCTCTCTGGAATTTTATGCCTCAGTGGCCTAAAAGATGCCAAATGAGTGAACAGGAGTCGGGTGAATGACCAACGTAAAAAGCCTTTTGATGGGCTGATTTTTATTTACAGGGGAGAGATTAAAGGGGAAGTGTTTAAAAAAAATGTTAATTTGGGGGTTTGAAACTAGACTCAGTAGGTGTTTAATTCAAAAGAACCTTCAAATTAAACCTCACAATGTTATAAAAAAAAAAAAAAAATAAATAAAAAAAATAAAAAAATAAAAAATAAAACTCTGAATGAAAGAAGCAAACATTAATGAATGGCCTTCGCACCCGCCCTCATTTGCAAATCCTTGCAATGATCATCATGAATTCATGCCATGCTCCAGCAATATTAAATGGTCGACTTGATGTTGAATTCCAGGCATGACCTTTTGTGCAATCCAGCATTTTTCATCAATATCAGAAGGCGGTCATTTTGCCACTTGCTGTCGACTGAAAATGACACAGTTGCTCAGGTCTCAGGTAACAACCAATCAAAGCTCAGCTTCAGAAAACAAGTGAGCTGTGATTGGTTCTTGCCTGAGCAACTGTGATGTCATCTTCAGTCGACAGCAAGTGGCAAAATGGCCGCCCCTTAAGATGGATTAAAAACGGCTGCATTTTGGCTGCGTAACTCTTATTCCACAAATCTAATATTAATCAGAATTATTTATTAATTAATTAATCAGAATGTCGTGTTTAGACTAGTGAGGTTAGATATTTTCATTGTCAAGAAATGTGAAAGGTTGAGCTCATTTGTCCGAATTCTCTGCTTGAAATTTGTTAAAGTGTGAGACTGGGAATTCAGCTAAAATGGCTGCTGCAAACCAAAATGGCCAACTTCCTGTCCAACGGGCATTGGTAATAGTCCCTGAGATACTTTCATGCACCGTCCTATAATAGACATGTCCACCCAAGTTTTTTTCCTAACGCTCCAGAGGGCGCTACTGAGTGACTTTTGGGCCATAGTTTTTCACCCCCCAAATTACATACGTGATGAACATGTGAACTTGGAGAGTTTTCAGAAGAGTGATTCATTTGTCAGAGGAAAAAAAAAAGAAGAGCTTTGTTGATAACATGTTGACTCGGGAATGAGTAATCCAGAGCTCTCAGAGAGAAAAAAATAATACAATTTCTATAGAGCCTTGAGGGTCTTAAATATTAAAATTTGAGTGTACCACAACAAAATGGTAGCACACACTTAAAGGTGGCGGGATACAAAGAAAAAAGGGAAAAGTGAGGGAATAGGCTTGTTTGCAGTGTTTGAAGATCAATGCATTTCAATTGAAACCCCCTGCAGGTGGACTTGTCCCAAAGCCGTGGCCCTGAGAGAGATGAGAAGGAGGTGGGGGTGGGGAAAGGTAGCGATAAAGAAGGTGGGAGAGGGCTGGTGGAGGGGGTCGGGTATTGGTGGCAAATGGTGCGTGAAGCGCACCATCATGTCGCACAGAGCAACTGCTTTGGCAGTCTTGGCTTCGGCCATATTGTTGTGCTAAACGCGGCCAATAGAGCCATGGAGAGGCCTGACGCATGAACTTAAAGCAAGTAAATGTCTATCTTTCTCCACGTATTATTTGCCTCATTGATTTTCAATCGAAGCCAACAACGCCTAAAGAGGCAGCGGCGGCAGGGAGACGTGGGGGGAAGCTCACCAAAGGGAGAGTTGAGAGGGCCGCGGTGAAAACATCCTTGGTGCAATGGCTCGGAAATGACGCTTAAATCACCATGTTTCTGGCCTCTCTTTAAAATGCAAAAAACGTGGCAAGCGGAGACAAAAATATCCACATAATGTGCAGGAGGCATGTTTATATTTTTGTTGCTCGCTCCCTCGGGACTTCTCTTTGGGACTTTATGCTCACTCAGTCCCATACTAAGGTATGGGACTGGGTAGTTCCTTACTGGTACTGGTTTACAGTTGACATTAGGGTAATGAGCCGGTCGACTGAAAGAGAAGCTTTATAATTAACTCATTTGCTCCCAATAACGTGTAAATACGTTTTTTTATGTTCTCAGTGTCCCAAAGACGTATTTATACGTTATTTTGTTGTTGTTTTTTATACTAGAGCATACAGGAGGCTATGATGCAGCCTCTCAACTGCAAAGAGCGGTTGCAGAAATGGTAGTTATTACACAAACGGCCAGCAGGTGGCAGCAGAGTAAAGGAGATCAACCAGGGCCATGTAGAAAAAAAGATCAATTACTTACAATTTTAAATAGATTTGTGAAAACTGATGAAACTTAGCTCTCTTCTAATGCTAATTGCTGCAAAACGGAAGCAGATAGAAACATACTTTTTTTTTTCCTGATGAAAGAAGAGACTTTAATCTTTCTTTTGATAGGTTCCATGCTTTTATAGCAATAGAACACAATATTCTGTGGGCCTTGCAAAATCAGTCAAAATCCAGTAAAACAGCCGGGAGCGAACGGGATTGCTTCTGTGAAAATGGCTGGGAGCGAATGAGTTAAGAGGAAGATTAAGATGGTCTCTACGATCTCTAAGATGGTCTCAACTGAGCTCTAGTAATATTTCTTCTTCCTATAACGACAAGAATATATGCCTGAAAGTTCTGCTATATTTTCTGTTTATATCTGTTGCTGCTCCATGTGTTTTACAGTAGCCGTTTTTTTGCAATATACAATGTTTAATTTGCTTTCATTTTCTATGCCCGTTTTACAGTGAAAAACTGCTTAAACCAAGCCTGCGTTACCTCTTAATCGGAGAAAAAAATTGAGAACAGGTACAAAGTAATACATGAGTGTGTGTTAATTTACGTTTTTAGTTTAGTGGGTTTTAATAAGTTAAAACATTGGGCCAATACAGATCATTAGTAGTGATGATAACTGATATTTCAAGTCAATAGTTACTTGAATATTATATACTGCTATAAAAAATGTTCATAGAGTAAACTCAATTGTTGTAAATACCTTTCTTAAATAACTTTCAAATGTGCAGAGTTTTTATTTTAGACAGTCAAGAAACAAATAAACATATATAGTGATTAATTTGATCATTAAATGACATTTCTGTTCATAAATATCTTGTTTGACATTCAAACAAAAGTAAATCGTGCAGAGTTGCCAGCATTCGGGCTCTGATGCAGCCAATAACACAATTTTATATTGCTCTTTTATCACCTGTCGGATTTTTTAAAAAGGACAATGCTGATATTTGTCCAAATGTTTTCTGTAGAATGAAACATGAAAGTAAGGTTGTAATCGAATGCATAGATTATAAAATCTTCAGTTTAATCAAATTAACTAATGCATCCCACTCAACTCACATAGAACATCTTAATGCTGACAGGAAACTAAATGTGTTCTGACAAACCCGTTGGGGTGTACTCATTTATGTAAATAAATGAGCAAAGATGCATTATTTGCAGTAAATCATTTTTTGAACCAATTAAATGAAATTAGATAATTTCCCGTGGCACACCTGATGATCTCACACTGAAATGCCACATGGCAAGTGTTTGGTAATCACTGGTCTAAGTATTACAGGTCACGCCGCACACGCAAGAAGGGAAGTGAGCGCACAGACCCAAAATCTGACCTCTTTGCATCAAAGAGCACATTCACGCGCACACTTAACAGCTACAAGCTTCCACTTCCTTCCCCTACGGGCGCTCTTCTGTCTCTCCATCCATCTTTCCAACTAGCCATGCGACCAAAAACACGTTTGCGCTTCCTCGAGGTGAACGGAGCCACCCACCGTCGTTACGCCTCTTTATTTTTGGTCAACGCAAGCGGTGGTCCGTCCACTTCCCCATCACAAAGAACAAAGCGGGTCATGCGGGGGAAGCTCACTCATAGAGGCTATAATTAAGAGTGAGTTGATGTTTTAATGACTCGAGACGAGTGTCAGGCTGCCTGAGGGCGGCGGGGCCCCCGCGACTGCTCGTGAGCGAGGAGACGTCCAACGGCGATAATGAGATTGGAGTTTTCCTTTTTTAAACGAGCTATTTAAAAGACATTCATCCTTGTAGAACATTATAGAAAGTATCACAAGTTGGGGGGGTCAACAGGACCATTGTGTTAAACGCTATCAGGAAGGATACTATGTTTTTTTTAATTGTAGAGTAACCTGAACTGCGCTCTGCTCTTATCTATCAGCAGAACATATGATCGACCATTGGGACGTTTCCTCATCTAACTGTGACAAGCAGAGAGGAGTGGGAGTATTTTGTGTGCCACAGGTGGAAGTGGGGGCTGCGAGATTTGCTCCTCAGCCTTTAGGGCAGTAACTGGAGGAGAAACAGGCTGATACAGAGATGAGATATCCTCTTTAGATGACCTTCAGGGTCAATCAGCCAATGTTAGGAGATTTTTGGCGATTTGTTTTAGACTCTCAGCTTAGTTTGTTTTTAGTAGAGATGGGAAAGTAAAGAGTCCTGTAATATTTCTTGCATTAATGTCGCTATATTTATTGGATTATTTAATTGAGTACTATGGAGCTACTAAAGTGACATGGGGGGAAATTTTAGATCCAAGGCAAAACTCCCCGAAGAATCAGTGTTCATTTTGACAAGAAATTTTAATGTGCTTATAGTCTTTTGATTAAAATTAAGGTCACAATTTAGTCATCTGATTGTATTTTAGTTTTAATTCAATTTTAGTCACAGAAAATAAAAAGCAATTTTAGTTTACTAAACTGACAATTTTGTCAATGTTTTTCTTCAATTTTTATTTAGAAAATTATAACACATATTTGTAACTGTAGATTAACACGCAAGACACATTTTAACTAAATGGTGCCATTTTAAAACTTTTGTTTCAATGAAACATGTTGAATTGACAATAATATGCCATCTTAAAACTTAGGGGTAGATTCACTAAAGGTTTGCGTCGCCTTTGCACGGCGCTAACCGGTAAAAATTGAGCAATCTGATAGCGCCTAATTCACTAAACACGCGCAAATGGGGAAATCCGTCACTAAGTGCGCTGCCAACCAGATTGCGCCCCAGTGCGCCGGTGGTATTTGCGCTTATGTAAATTAGGTAGTTTGCATCCATATCCTTAGTGAATAGGTGGGTAACTGGGCGTAGACTTTAGTTTTCACTTAACAAAAAAAAAAAGTGCATAATTGCCTGGCATTAATCGTACAGATGCACAATGAATGGAAACATGTTTGAACATTAAATAAAGTGCAGTGAACAGCTTCTGAGTGTTTTTTTTTTCTTCTTCCACCCTCATTTCATTTCTTCGTTTGATTGGATTTTGTGAATTTTCATTAGTGTTGTTTACGTTTTATTCATTGACGAAATTGTCATCGTCTCAATGAATGGCTTCGATTTTAGTTTTCGTTTCATTTGCGTCTGAAATTTTTTTTTTCATGACTAAAAATATGACGAGCATGAACAACACTGTCATCATACAGTATATGTGTGGAACAATCTGCCTCTCCAAGTTCGAACTGCTCCCACAGTGGAATGTTTTAAGTCCCGTCTTAAGAGTTAAGAATTGTGTGGTCTCTGGAGTCCTTTCGTGTTAATTTGATTATTTTTAATGTATTTATTGTTTTTCTAATTATTTTATTTTATTTTTTATAGTTGGTTTTACTCAATTTTATGTCTATGATAGTTTGCGGATCTCAATGTGCAGAACTTTGGAAATGTTTGTTTATAAAATCCATCCATCCATTTTCTTGACCGCTTACTACACACAAAGGTCGTGGGGGGTGCTGGAGCCTATCCCAGCTGGCTTCGGGCAGTAGGCGGGTTACATCCTGAACTGGTTGCCAGCGAATCGCAGGTCACACAGAGACAAACAACCATCCATGCTCACAATCACACCGAGGGACAATTCAGAGCGTTCAATTAACCTGTCAAGCATGTCTTTGAAATGTGGGAGAAGACCGGAGTTGCCAGAGAAGACCCACGCGGGCACGGGGAGTACATGCAAACTGCACCCAGGAAGGCCGAAGCCTGGACTTGAACCTGCGTCCTCAGTACTGGGAGGCGGACGTGCTAACCACTCCAACACCGTGCCGCCCTGTTTATAAAATGTGCTATAGAAATAAAGTGGATTGGATTGGATCGTACATTACGATGCTCATAAGATTTTCCCTTGCATTCCTTTCAAAACATTTATCAACAGTTGAAGCTCTCAGGAAGTAGCGGTGGGGTGGGAAGGGGAAGCAGATATAGAGGTCGAAGTTACAGTGCGCCACAACTCCAGCAGTGAGGGACCCTTCGCCGCCTTGTGACACCCCGTCCATCGGGAGGAGGGAGGTTGCGCCGGGGTGGGGGGAGACTCATCTGTCTGGGACCGCCGTCTTTCTACTTTACTGTTACTGGTGACATTTTGGTGTCATGGTGTCACGGTGAAATGGCTCCCCTCCCACGTCGCAGCCTGCGGCGGCGCAAAACCGCCGGAACAATGAGCAGCCGAGGAGTTGGGGCTGGAACTCAGGAGGCCCCAGCTGGGCGAGATGCCCTAACCCTTCCCTCCCTCCCCCGGCTCCCATGAAATCGGGAATTAGTCGAAGCGTCACTGACGACAAGTCAGTGTCTGTGTGTCCCCGGCTCTTCCCAGGGCCCGGCGAGGACCCCGGGTGAGCGGAGATGCATACAGACACTGGCGACATCGTGAGATAGGAGCTTTGCGGGTCGCAGAGGGCAACCTGTACGTACTGCCGTCACCTTTGACCGCCGGCAAAAATCACAGTGTCTCACCAGCGACCCTCTGGAAGAGTTGTGTTTGTCTCTGGAGGCACTTGAGTGGGCGCTAATTTTCCTATGGTGCTACTTTGAGGGTCAAACCAAGGGAATAACACATTTCAATTCTGCCAAGAAACAGTTGTTAATTGTGCAAATGTCAAAATCAGAGCAAGGATTGGCCACTAACCATCACTGTAAAAAACAAAAAAACAAAAAAACTCACTAATTAATTGAGAAAACAAGTAAATTCTAAGTAAATTTTACAAGGAGAGTTTTGAGTACATTTTGCCAGATTACTATTTAAAAAAAAAACAAAAAACTGCTACTAAAGAGTTGGGGAATTAATCCACAAATGTTCAAGCGGGGAGAAAATTACCATCTGAGCCATGCCACTGCTGCTGTGTGTTAGTATATTGATGGTGTGATCCCTGTATCTCCAAGAGATCTGTTTTTGGTCTCATTTTAGATACACCAGTAATGCAGTACAGTAGCAAACAGCAGGAGTGGCATGGCTCAGGCAGTAGAGTGGCTGTCTTCCCCACCTGAAGTTTGTTCCTGAACTAACTTTTTTTTTCCCTTTTTTTTTTTAAACTGGTAAAACATACGCAAAACTTTCCTTGTAAATTTTAATTAGAATTTCTGAGTGGAAATACTTTCATAGGCCTTTCAAGTAAATATTACTCATTTTTTTACAATGTATTTTTTTTTTTTGTTGCTCTTATGAAATAAAAGCAGTGAACAAGAATACCGATAATCGGGCCTAATTTGAGCAATTTTCCTCTCTTATACCTATTATCAGATGTCTCTAAAAAATTATCCTAAAAAATTATACTGTGCTGCGGGATAATAACTGAATTTGAGTCTTTCAAAAATGTGGGGATGTTTATGCAGAATCTTCTCCTAAAAAGGACAATCAACATTTCATTTTAAGTTGTTGACTGTCAGTGGTTAAATATGGGCAAACAACTTCTCACTTTACGGCTAGGTAGCTCACTGAAGGAGCAACTGAATTTGTGTTGTTTATATGATGTAGCTCACAAGTCATTTACCACAATAGAAAATGTGAATAGTTAGCTTAGCCTCTAATTACTAGTACTAGTACTACTCCCCCTTCTTTCTTCTTTGTATCTGCTGGCAGTCTGGATGTGCTGTGGCACCACGCTACCACTTACAGATCAGTCTTGGTACTACAACAGATATCTGCTTTGGGGACAGGTACTGTCTACAGATGTGCATAAAGAAGGGAAAATGCCGTTTTATTTTTCACCAACAGGTGGCAGTAGTGATTTGAAATGGAATTTTTTGCCTTCAGTAAGAGATAAAAGACAAATAGTACAGATTCTTATAAAAGTATATATGTGTATGGAGAAGACTCATAATCTGCTGTTAAATTTTTTATCTTTGATTCCTTTGATCAGTTTCTATCGAATTGTAAAGTAAAAATGGATTGTCAAAAAAAAAAAAAAAAAAAATGTAATACTGTGTTGCCAACTTGCCATTAAGATTATAACGTGTATCACAGTGTTTACCTTGGGATTCTCCAGGATGCCAGACTCATAACTGTGAACATAGAAGGTCGATATTGAGAAAAATGGATGAACATGTTGCAATATGTGACTTCAATTGACCTACCTTATATGCATCAGGTTGGCATCCATGCTCCAGGGGGACTTTGGAGTGACAGGCACGGGGATACCATGTTTCTGCAGTTCAACAGAAAATGCACAGGTGATGATGCGAATTCTCCACGAGTGTAGGGAAACAGGGGATTCAGTAGTGCTAAAGTAGTAATCAGGTCGTGCGGATATGTGAAGCATTGGTTGTTTATAACAGGGTTTTTTTGTTTGTTTGTTTGTTTTTTTGTATTATTAAGTAGGGCTGTCAAAGTTAAAACGTTAATAGATTAATTAATCACAATCATTGTATTACCACAGATTAATCACACTATTAATTTTGACCGCAGATGATCCTTTTTAGCCAACAGAGGATGGTTAGGTTAAAGGTAGCCATTCGAGTTTGAGCAATAAACATAACTACATGCATTAAAGTAAAGCATTTAATAAATGTTTACATATGCCGTAAGTCATTTTTTCCCATTTTAAATGATGCAAATAATTAATTGATTAGAAAAAGCAGGATGAGCGTGTGCAGTGGATATACATTTTTGAAGATATTCTCATAACATTAAATGTTGAAAAAATTAACACATAACAGGTGCGCTTCAAATTTAGCGGGCAAAATAAGTTGGGGGAAAAAAAAGCCTTTTTAAGTCAGTGATTAATCATGATTAACCAAAATTCTAAGATGTGATTAATCTGATTAAAAAATTTAATCGTTTGACAGCTCTATTATTAAGCCAAACTGCCCCATGAAAGATCACCAAGATTTGCAGCAGGGAATTATTCAATTTCACTTAATTGGTCAGATTTTTTTTGTTTTGTGTTTAGAAATATTTTTTTTGTGCATCTATCCATCTATTCCCACAACTTAGACTGCCACAAAGAACAATTAAATGCTCTTCCACTAGGCAGCAAAAGTTACAAATAACCTGTGTTCACCTGTTGCCATTTATACCAGGAAATAATCGAATTGTGTTCAACTAAAATAGCCAAGAGTTCACACTGAGTACATTGAGACCATTATTTCATTTTATATAGTACTTTTTGTGACTTAATAAATATGTAAAATATGCACCTTGGCTCAATAAAGGTCAGTACACTCAACTTTGTAAGAAAAAAAAGTTTGAGAAACACTACCGAAAGTGTAGTTAGTCCTCAACAATGCCGCCAAGTGATGGCACATATGTCTTGACTGCCCTCTAGTGTACAAAATGCTCAATAACAATCTGGTAAACCAGGTGGCCATGACATGGATGCCCCAGCTAACAGACAAACCCAAATGTTTTTGCTTAACCATCATACCTGTGCGTATTCCATCAGGTCTTTTCTCCCTCGGAACCGGTTGTAGAATTCCGGGATCCTCCAGGGTGCAATAATCTGCAAAGCACACAGACAAGTGGGTGAGTGTACCTTTTAGGCCTCTGTCCAAGGCTCCCTGCAGGTCCGTCACATGAACTGACTCACCCTAACCCCCGGATAGAGGGCGTAGAAAGCAAGCTCAAAACGGATCTGGTCATTGCCCTGAAGGGAGAAAAAAAAAAGACAAAACAGAACACACAATAGTGTGTTCAAGTCATTTTGGAAAGCACAAGTCTAATTTTCCTCAGATGAAAACAATCCACCTTATTAAATATGGTCAATCACAGCTTTGGAAAAGCCAATTTAACTGCTCACACCTGTGCCCGATTACAAATTTGTTCTGCATTTCGTTGCCCTGTACTTGTGCCATGTGTAATCATGACAAAGATGGATTTACTGTCAAAAAACAAACAGCGCTGAAAGCAAACAACTAACTCACCTTTCCCGTGGCACCATGCGACACGTACTGGGCTCCCTCCCGCCGCGCAATCTCAATCTGGCGCCTGGCGATGCAGGGCCGAGCCAGCGCGGTGCCCAGCAGGTATCGGTCCTCGTAGACGGCGTTGGCCTGGACAGCGGGCAAGATGAAGTCCTCCACGAACTCGGTGCGAAGGTCTTCGACGAAAACCTGCAGCGAGGAGGTAGAATATAGTGTTTACGCAATAATTCTGTGTTGTCTTTTTCGTCAGACTTTCAGCAGCTTCTTCATCAGGTCCACAATTTAGAAAATATTTTACTGGCCTTGGCTGGTGTTATAGCCTGTCATCGAATTACTTTTGTTTGTACAACCTCACCAAGTCAACTACATGCTAGCGGTCAAACCAATTAGTTGACTCATCAAAGTGTTGACTTTGCCACTGCACGATGAGGTTTGCTTGTGGTCGACTAATTGCTACTCAGGTGTTTTGGAAATCAACAGGTGTGGGGTTTTGAATTTGAATTTATTCACACAGCGCCATGATCGCCACAAATACAAACGAACAAATAAACAGTGAACAAAATATCAACAAACAGATACACAAATACATGTTTAAATTTTTTTTTTTTAAACGTTTTCCTTTAAACCTTTTCAGCCAAAAAACAAAACAAAACAAAAAAAATAAAAAAACGGCATACTTGCCACTTTCTGAACTCGCAAATTTACACTTTTTTTTTTCTCACAAATTTGAGACTTTATAAAGTGGCAAATTTGCACGTTTTTTTCCCCTCTGAATATTAACCCCGCCTTCTTTAAAAAAAAATAAAATCCTGTATCTAAGAACCTAGTATATCTAATGACATCCTCAACAACCAGAAAAGAAAAAAAAAGAAAGAAATCAAGTCAAAAAAGAAAGACAACCAAAAATAAAAGCATCTGTCATTATAAAATAATAAAACCCATTCACGTAGCAAACTGCGCCTTTTGTTTAACTAAAAATGAGACGATTAGCAGGGTCACTTGCTAAAAATATGCATATTTATCCTGAAATACAAGATCAAGTGCTATCTATGCACGCCCGTCTGAAAAAGCTAACACTTGTAGCCATAAATCCTACCACCAAACACCCTCCAACAGTAAAAACACAGACAACATAGTGTAGCTTCTTACACATGGAAACAGGTTGATAAATAACAGCTACTGTAAAAAATTAACGGTTAATGTATGAAAGAGCGTCTAAGCAGCATTTCTTCTACTTGGCCCTTGTGATTCACAGATACTTTAGACTGTCTACCTTCAGGCTAGCACTTTTTTCTTTTTTTGAATCTGATAGTCGATGAAAGATCAATTTAAAACTGTGTTAACTTCAGGGAACTATTTATTTCAATCCTCAGTGGAACTCTCTGCAACTTCTGTTTTTATTTGTATTAAATGAAGTGAATTAAACACAAGACAATTGAAAATTTAACATAAGATATTTTGAAATTTTGCAAAACTTTATTTGTAGAAAACAAGGAGGTACCATTTACATGTTTTAAGTTGTCATTTAACTACATATTGAAGACATGCTGATGACCCTGGCAGCTTCCTCAACTTTTATTTAATATAATTTAAAGACAAAGATGTGTCTTATCTACAATAATGATTTAAAAAAAACTCACCATTATACAAATCTGAAGATTTGTTAAAAAAAACAAAAAAACAAAAACACAACAATAATAATTGAGAAGGGGGTTGCTGTGTGTACATTCAGTTCAGCAGCTAAGAGAGTAAAGGAGTGAGCGAGGCTGTTTGGAATTTGCACAGTGATTTTTTATTTATTTTTTTTACACTAGCTTGCACAACCGATTGCGAAAAATATCAATGATGTCATAGATTAGTCAACATCAAACAGGTATCGCCACCTCTGCGTCAACATAAAAAAATCTGAAGTTGTTCAACCCCTACTACACGCACATTCACTTGTTCTTCTCGGCACTTACTTTATTGTTTGCGTTGGGGGGGGGGGGGGGGGGGGACAGAGAAAAAACAATCCTGTACAAAAAAAAACGGGAAATGAAAGCACATAACGCAACACATACTTTCATTGTTGTTAGGGAACAAATATGAATTGACGGTGGCAGAAGGTTGAGAAGCTGCCATCTAGTGGCGTATGAAATGAATATATTAAAAAAATGGTTTGATGTAAATAAATTATCATTGAATTTAAATAAAACCAAGTTCATAGTTTTTGGCACGAGACAAATCACTCATCAAGTCAAAATTATGGTGAATTCAATTGAAATAGAAAGGGTGAATGAAAATAAATTCCTTGGAATTATTATCGATGATAAATTATGTTGGAAGCCACACATAGGAACTGTTAAAAGGAAAATGTCAAAAATCATAGGGATACTCTATAAAAGTAAGGATGTTTTAAACATGAAATCATTATATATATTATATAGTTCATTATTATTACCATATTTGACCTATTGTGTGGAATTATGGGGAATGGCATATAAAAAAAATACTAACACCGTTTTCAAATTGCAAAAGAAAGCTATAAGAATTATTAATGGATCAAAGTATACAGAGCCAACACATCCACTATTTATTAAATTAAATGCAATGAAATTTTATGACTTGGTGGATTTTAAAATAGCACAAATAATGTATAAAGTTTATAACAATTTACTCTGCCACAGTACTCAGAAGTTATTTGAAATTAGACACAGTCCTTATGATATAAGGGGTACAAGGGTGTACAAAAAACCCAAAACAAGAACAAATATTAAGCAAAGGTGTGTATCTGTAAAAGGTGTTGATCTGTGGAATCATTTGGAAATTGCTCTGAAAAATTGTGATTCAATGCTGGAGTTTAAAAAAATGTTTAAAAGTAAAGTTCAAAAAAATTATCTATGTCAGACCAGTATATGAAAAATGTACATGTGAGTATGTGTAAATGATCTAGATAGGTATTATGGTATATGTTTAGTAAATTTATGTATATATGTTTTTGGTAAATGTGAATATGTTAAGTGCACTTGTGTATATATATATATAACTTGGGTTATATATATCATTTATTATTTTATTATTATTTTTTAATAATTAGTAAATTAAAATTGTATTAATAATGAAATAAGTTTAAATATATTTAGTAAAAGGGGTAGGACTAGATAAGTTTTTAACTTCTTCCTACTCCCTTTTGAACATGTAAGTTATGATTAATTGAATGATTATGTTATTGGGATTTTCTTCTCTTTTGATTGTTGTTTTATCTCTGCTGTTCATCTGTTTATATGTTCAAAAAAATAATAAAAGGAAAAAAGAAAAAAAGGAATACCTGAAGCGCACTCAGTTTTTTGTTCAACACTAAGCAAAAATCAATGCAGGGAACAAATTAAAAATTGACCAATAAATGGGAGTGTAAAACTATAGATAAAAAAAAAAATGCTTATATATCCCACGTGGAAGGAAATACTGTCTTATTTCTTATATGCAGCATGTATTTTAATAATTGTCTAACATACCTTTTTGGCACCAAGGTTTTCTGCCTTTTTGCGAGCAGCCTCAAAGTCCTCATCTTGCCCAATATTGGCCTACACAGGAAAGAAAATGCAATTACATGCCACAGTAATTCAAATGCTTTTGATTTAATTGAGTTTCATCTGCAGCGGAAAATGATTACACTTTTGCTGGCTGATCAGCATAATCCAGCGAACTAAGTATTGTGCCACATTTCCTATAGGAACAACTGTTCGGCTCGATTGTAGATGGACAAATGGAACAACAAAAGGAACGGCAGAGAAATGTGCTGATTACGCAAGACCTCCACATAGAAAACTCTGCTTATGATGCAGTGTCATTATTTATTCTGTTGTAGGGCAAACAGATGAGCAGTAAATGCCACCTAAGCCCCGTTTGTGCATCTCGAGCAAATCCGCATCAACTGGTTGAATAGTACACAAAGAAAACCTTCCTTCAAATCTTACCATATAAGCAATGATGTCATAACCTTGCTCCTTGAGCCACACCAGAATACAGGACGTGTCCAGTCCGCCGCTGTAGGCCAGAACCACTATACCTTGAGACATGATGGCGACTTGTTGCTACCGCAAGCTGAGAAAAGAGATTAGTTAGTGAACAGTGTCAATATGTAACTTGAATGCACTGGGGAGTCATAAGAACCTCTTTAAAATGAAATGTCATCATCATCCAGGAAGTTTCCTTTCGCCCCTCATAAGAAAAAAATGTAACATTGACACAAAATATTTTCTATATTCTAAACCTCATAATCAGAGAGAACAACATTTCGACAAATTGAAGATACCTTCAGGTAGGGAGAAAATCTGAGAAATGAAAGGGGAAATTCTTGGCTGATTTTACATGAATCAGCTGGACATGAGCTACATTTAACTGTAATAGAGGATACCATCTAGCAATGAATGACGTTTACTTTAGCATAAAAATAAATAAATAGATGGAAAAAATACTGATTACCAGGGGTGTGGAATATGGGCAATATTTTGGCCTTACAAAAGGCACATAGCATTTATCCCATAAATAATCAAAATAATAAATATTTTTAGATCATTGCATCCTCATTTTTAATGAATTTAACATGGCCCTCACATGAATACAAAACAAACTAAAACTTAACATGGCCCTCACATGAATACAAAAACTAAAACTTAAGTGACCTATACTATGCAAAGTTTAAGGTTCCACATGAACGATGTAAACACACAAAATTGTTGTGTGTCGCTAAAGATATCAACAGGTTTGACTGCTTCGTTTATCTGTTCAGTTAATCCACTGGAAAAGGTACCTACCTATTCATTGATAAATGCGAGTTGTGAAATATGGGATTACACACACAAAATTTCCCACACTTTACTCATCCATCCATCCATCCATCTTCTTCCGCTTATCCGGGGTCGGGTCGCGGGGGCAGCAGCTTCAGGAGGGAAACCCAGACTTCCCTCTCCCCAGCCACTTCAACCAGCTCCTCCGGCGGGATCCCAAGGCGTTCCCAGGCCAACCGAGAGACATAGTCTCTCCAGCGTGTCCTGGGTCGTCCCCGCGGCCTCCCGCCAGTGGGACATGCCCGGAACACCTCCCCAGGGAGGCGTCCAGGAGGCATCCGAACCAGATGCCCGAGCCACCTCAGCTGGCTCCTCTCGCAGCGGCTCGACTCCGAGTCCCTCCCGGATGACCGAGCTTCTCACCCTATCTCTAAGGGAGAGCCCGGACACCCTGCGGAGGAAACTCATTTCGGCCGCTTGTATCCGGGATCTCGTTCTTTCGGTCACGACCCACAGCTCGTGACCATAGGTGAGGGTTGGAACGTAGATCGACCGGTAAATCGAGAGCTTTGCCTTTTGGCTCAGCTCTTTCTTCACCACGACGGACCGATACAGCGTCCGCATCACTGCAGACGCTGCACCGATCCGCCTGTCGATCTCCCGCTCCATCCTACTCTCACTCGTGAACAAGACCCCAAGATACTTGAACTCCTCCACTTGGGGCAGGATCTCGTCCCCGACCTGAAGACGACACTCCACCCTTTTCCGACTGAGGACCATGGTCTCGGATTTGGAGGTGCTGATCCTCATCCCAGCCGCTTCACACTCGGCTGCGAACCGCTCCAGTGAGAGCTGAAGGCCCCGGCCTGATGAAGCCAACAGTACCACATCATCTGCAAAGAGCAGAGATGCAATGCTGAGGCCACCAAACCGGAACCCCTCCACGCCTCGGCTGCGCCTAGAAATTCTGTCCATAAAAGTTATGAACAGAATCGGTGACAAAGGGCAACCTTGGCGGAGTCCAACCCTCACAGGAAACAAATCCGACTTACTGCCGGCAATGCGGACCAAACTCTGGCAACGGTCGTACAGGGACCGAACAGCCCGTTCAAGGGGCCCGGCACCCCGTACACCCGAAGCACCCCCAACAGAACTCCCCGAGGGACACGGTCGAACGCCTTCTCCAAATCCACAAAACACATGTGGACTGGTTGAGCGAACTCCCACGCACCCTCGAGGATCCTGCGGAGGGTGTAGAGCTGGTCCACTGTTCCACGGCCAGGACGAAAACCACACTGCTCCTCCTGAATCCGAGATTCGACCTCCCGACGGATCCTCCTCTCCAGCACCCCTGAATAGACCTTACCAGGGAGGCTGAGGAGTGTGATCCCTCTGTAGTTGGAACACACCCTCCGGTCCCCCTTCTTAAAAAGGGGGACCACCACCCCGGTCTGCCAATCCAGAGGCACTGTCCCCGATGTCCACGCGATGTTGCAGAGGCGTGTCAACCACGACAGCCCCACAACATCCAGAGTCTTTAGGAACTCCGGGCGGATCTCATCCACCCCCGGGGCCCTGCCACCGAGGAGCTTTCCAACCACCTCAGTGACTTCGACCCCAGAGATAGGAGAGCCCACCCCAGAGTCCCCAGACTCTGCTTCCTCAAAGGAAGACGTGTTGGTGGAATTGAGGAGGTCTTCGAAGTATTCCCCCCACCGCTTCACGACGTCCCGAGTCGAGGTCAGCAGCACCCCATCGCCACTATACACAGTGTTAATGGTGCACTGCTTTCCTCTCCTGAGACGCCGGATGGTGGACCAGAATTTCCTCGAAGCCGTCCGGAAGTCGTTTTCCATGGCCTCACCGAATTCCTCCCATGCCCGAGTTTTTGCCTCAGCAACCGCCGAAGCCGCGTTCCGCTTGGCCATCCGGTACCTGTCAGCTGCCTCCGGAGTCCGACAGGCCAAAAAGGCCCGATAGGACTCCTTCTTCAGCTTGACGGCATCCCTTACCGCTGGTACCGCTGGTCCCACACTTTACTGAAGCTGCAAATGCCTCTTTCGAAAATCGAGCCTTTTCAGGCTGTCATATGTCGAATATTACAACAAGTAACACATGTCATGGTATTACATTAGTAGCACGTGAGGAAACCCCACCAACAAAAACATAAAAAAGCAACCCCAAATCTGCAATTTCTAAAAAAAAAAAAGATTTGTAATGACGTCGCTTTCCACGAAATGCACTATGGTCGGATTTAAAGCAGCCGCTCTTGTCGGCGAAAGAACGCCAACTGAAGTTAAGTGCAATTTCTAGAAATGTGCCCATACTTACGAGGAAAAAGACGGGTTAAACTCACCAAAAAAAGATGCTGCTCTCAGACTAGCTTGTAATGTCAGCCTGTCACTGGGGAGTTGCTGAAGTAACAGTAGTCGCATGCTGGCTCCAATCACTAATCTCTTATTGGTCCGCCCATGGTGACGTCACGTTACATTGGACGTGAACTCGTTAAAAAAAAAAATGACGTTCGTTAAAGGGTCGCCATATTTGGTTCCTACCGCTCCACTCACTTTTAAAGGGCCAGTTCAGTGACTCTCTTTTGATTCGGCTTAATAGTGGCAAGTATGTACAAATATATTGTTGCTTTACAAATGTAGATTTTTCAGGTGCCTGTACACACTTTCTGCCAATTGTTGCACTTCTACTCTCTACATTTAAAAATAAATCCATGATTCATTAATCAACCAGCTATTAATTTTACATTTAGCTCCTTGATAGGGAACAATAGTTGTGCATAAAGTTCTGAAACACTGCATAATTGACCCTGTGCAACAAAATGTTTAGTTTAACTCTAAAGCCTGGAGTGTACTTCATCCACAATTTTTTTTTTTGGGTGGTATACTGTATATTTATATGTAATTGTAGTGGAAGTACTTGCTTGTTTTGGGGTTCATTTTATTTTCATTACATTCCTTTCACAATAATACATTTGCAATTCTTTCTAAAACATTTGAAGAGCTTGTTTTAAAGTACAGTCACGCAGTATTTTATTATTTTTTATTTTTTTGCCATGAACCGCCAAATTTGAAAAGAAACAAAATAAAAAATACAATATAAACTTCAGAAAATCAAAACACAGAATATTTTATTTTCGTGGAACTGAGGCAAAAAACACTAAGCAGATTGGGGGGGGTCTGCTTAGTCTTCTTTGCGTTTCTTGATCTCAGAATACGGCATTTGACGACACATGAATAGCATCGCACCTGTAAATCCTCACCCACCCATCCCAACATCATACACAGTTCACTAGACGTACAGAGAAGCAAGGCGCCCAAATGACGATGCCCTGGCTCGAACAACCATGACGTGATTTTCAAATGGAGCATGGCGATCCACCATTTTGTGCATCATGTACACTCTCCCCACACCCCAGCCAACAGTTGATGAACATGGCTTGTCTGACGGTTGTTTGGCTTGTGGATACACAGCTGAACGGAAGGCAGGACGTGACACCTGGAGAGTCCAAAGTTAACTTTCAATTACCGGTAAGTACCCTGACAATTCTCGCCATGGATAACTCTAAATACTGCACTTTTCTCCCCTTTGCCAACTATGAAGGTCCATCATGCAACAGGGGTTTCCAAACTTTAATTTTTAATGGGACCCGATTGTCAAGAGTATAATTAAATTCATGGATCATCAAGCAGGCACACTATTTCTTGGCAAAAGGATGTTTTGATTCGTGTGTGTGTGTTGTTTTTCCATTAACTCATGAACAACATTTTGATACATTTGGAATTCCGAAAGGAAACATATTTCAATTCTCGGTTCAACAATGAGTTTGGGAAATTCCGCTCTGAGGTAAGACCAACAAAACAGGTTTGTGTTCACCCGTTCACAAAACAAAGAAGAATTTTAAATTGAAATATACGGGCCTATTTCATCATTCTATTGTTGGGAAACGCATACTAGTTTTGAAAGAGTTCCAAGGAGAACCATGACAAACATATTAAAAAAAAAAAAAAAAAAAAAAAAAAAAGTAAACCCTGTGTATCCAGGTAAACCAACAGAGGAAGAGGGATAAGTGGGGTGTCCGAGTCCTGGTAGGTGGTGCTGTGTATGTATTCACTTATTTTTGTTTTGTTTGTACCCCCTCTCCCTACCACTCTTTCTTTTTCTCGTCCATGGACACGCCGCCGGGCCCAAGGGCCACCACCAGCAGCAGGCCCCCGATGACAGAGGTGGTCTGGAAGAAGTCATACTTGAGGAAGTCGTGCATGGGCTTGTAGGCGGGGATGGTCCAGAAGGCGTTGAAGTAGACGTTCATTGCTAGCAGCCACAAGACGAGCGTCAGCGCCGCCAGCTTGGTCTTGAAGCCGATGGCCACCAGGATGATGAGGGCGGTGCCCACCAGGTTTTGCAGGATCTGCAGATCAGAGCAAAGGTCCGAGGGGTGGTTGACAATTAACCAAGAGAATCAATCCATTAGGAGGACTAACAAATACGTTAATCCCACTCATATCTGAGACTCACCAGTATGGCTGCACAATATATATATAAAAAAATATCAATATCGCGATATTGACCTACGCAATACGCATATCGCAAAGACATGCAATAAATTTCATATAGAATTTTATACTTTTATCTGAATTTGACCAGGCCGACTGTCAGGTTTACCTATTTGACATTTGCTAAACATGACAAAAAAGGAGAGAAAACAGTTCAAAGCTCGTGAGAAGAGAGGAGAGGAACTGACTGATACAATTCACTACTGCACTACAATCCCCTCCTCACCGTCTCCTTTTATTTGGCTTCCACGCCCCTAGTTACATGGGTGTTCCAAACCTAATAATGCAAATGCAAAACAGCTGGAACACAGTGTACTTAATGAAAATGTGAACTGCCATCCAATAGTACTACAATTAATTAAGAATACATTGAGTTTGATTATTTTGCCACATGAAAAAAAATGTAATTCTTTTGATAATAAAAATGCCATTTCTTTAGGTACATGTTAAATATCGCAATATTGACCATCGTTATATTCAGCAACCATATCACGTTTTTCCAATATCGTGCAGCCCTATTCACCATTCATGAATTTTACTTCAAATATATTTCTGTGCAGCTCACCCTCAGCTATTGCCTTACTTAAGGCAAGCAAAACGTTACTTAAAACATTAACTGGAGCTTACTATGACAGATTAATATCCATTATCTTTTATACTTGTGCATTATTAGCCTATGCTAAACTGTTAGCAATCGCATTAGCGCGCTAACAATTACCACTTAAAGTAAACATACACTGACTACCACCGCGTACATCATCACAACATCATTATATTTACACTATACATGTAATAGTATATTACAAGTCATTTACAATTCTTCAACATTATTCCATGAGTTGACAAGGGTAGAGCTAGCTGTTACCTACAAGGGTAGAGCTAACTGTTAGCTACATGAGCTCAATAACTTCCCGTTCCTGTCTTCTTCTGGGCACATTTAGCGCATGACTGCCCTCTAGTGGTTAAGTGATGAACACCTAAAACAGAGTGGCAGGTTATATTTTGGAATTACAGCGCAAGTGCTTTTTAGGATGTTTCTCTATTTTGTGGAAGCTCAATGTGCTGTGTTGTCTTGCATAAAAACCCACTAAATACAAAGTCAGTTAAGCAGACAAATAACATCTCCCATTCACCCACTAGGTGGTGAGCTAACAGAAGAGTAGCAACAGCCTGAATTACACCTAAAGTGATACACTCTCTGTATAAGCTCAATAAGTGTGATGATGATGCTTAGAGATTTCTAATGGAAATTAACTGTGCGATAACTCACCGAGAAGAAGCTGGTGTCAAAATGGACCAGAGACATGAACATGAGAACCAGCAGTATGCGGCCCCCCAGCTGCATGTACTGTTTGGGCGAACTCTCGCCCATGGACGGCACGCCGGCAAACATGCTCTTCCCTTCTGAACGAGACTCGGCCAGCAGCAACAGGAGACCACCACCCAAGGCCAGATTCCTTCAAAAGGAAGAGAACACCTCTCAAAATTATACCCCAAAAAAAATCCCCACAATATCCACATGAACAGATAATGTTGTGCTACTGCTTACCTCATCAAAAATTTAACATCCCATAAAATGCTATAGGCAATAGTCTGGTAGGAAATAGAAAAAGACACTTTAGATTAGACACTTTGTTCAAAATTCACAATATGAACAGTTACTGTTGCATTTTTTCACCTGTAGCGCTATGATGCCAAATAATCCAAAGCAGGCATGCTGTACAAAATTTCTACTGAGGATGAGGATACAGCCGACTGTTAGGACACACAGCAAGGCACAGGTGTTTCAAAAGACTGGTTATTTGATATACATATTTAATTTGCTTCATGACCATACTTGTAACTCAAAACTCACAGTACTGAACGAACAGTAAGAAAATAAATTTCTCAGTGGTGACAGACTCCACTCACATTTCAGAAATTACGGTCAATTATCAATTTGTGAAACACGTAACAAACGAATAAACTGACCAAGCTGGCCTAATAGATTAATGAGCACAAAGCATGTGGCCAGGATGTAGCCGCAGTTCCACGTGGCCTCGATGTAGTCCCGCTGGTCGTGCCACTGGAACCACATGCGGATGCCATCCTCCAGGAAGGTGCTAATGAGACACAGGCGTGCCAGGTGAGGCAGGTACTGTTTCGTCACACGCAGGAACTAGGAGAAACAGGAAGGACAAGATAGGATGAGCAAGTTATACTAACGCGAGCTTACAAAGAATCCTAAAATCAATTGCTGCTTTGGGTTGGGCTAAAAGAATTCTCCACTGCCTAATTACACAGCTGAAATTTGTAAAACACGCACAGGAGACTGCTTGTCAGCGACAGTTATTACGCCGCATTTAGCACAACAAGTTGTTCCTGCTTTCAGCCAATCAAAAGCAGACAAATTGCACAGTGACAAAAAACGTTCTTCAAAAAACAAATCTCTTACAGGGGTGGGGACCCTGCATAGAGCATTTGAAAGAGGTTGGAGGACTTAAAAAAAATAGATGCTTAATAGATGTTTTTCTTTAAATTGGATTATTTTTAATGCATCATACCATTTTAACTGATGAATTTCACGAGTTAAAATTATATCAGTAGAAGTTATAGAACAAGCAATCTTATTTTACATATTTGCTTATAAGACTGCAAAAATATTATTCATCTGGAAAGACCTGGTCTGATAATACCATCAATATTGGACTATTATTGTTACATAAAAATACAATGAAATAACTGTTTTAAACCAAACAAGCTCACAATCAATTTTTCTGCTCAATACAAGCACAATGCAAGTCATAGGAGGAAAATATGTTTCATTGTACGTAGTTGAGTAAAAAAAAAATTAAAAAAAATGTAGCCACTCGTTACCTTAACTTTTTTTTGCCTTGTGATGTCTTTATTGGAGAGATTACAGTGAATTTTCCTAATACAGTATTCAATCGTATGCAATTATAGCAAACAAGCGCCATTTAAACAAAAATACACAGTGTCGTTCGACTGTGCGTTTTCAAACCCTGCAAAACCAAACAACTGCTACATAATGTAAAATTCACTGAAAATAAAGGTTCACTTGCAGAAACAACCATCATCGTCACCGTCATTTGTTGACAAACACCACAATTTTTGGTATGGATTTGTGTAGTTGTTGCAGAGCACACTTAAAAGAAAAAAAGTCAAAATTATAACATATGTGGGAAGAAGGACTTAAAAAAAGAATTGCTCATTAAATCACAATAGCAATATTGAGGGGAAGAAATATATTATCAAAACCCTAGAAACAATCCAAGAGAGATGATGTCATGAAATTAATCGTTTCAGTGTAGTGATGTCAAGAGCTTTCTGCCTTTACAATAAAATTAAGACGAGCACTTTGAAAGACCTTCGTTCTCAGTAACACCGTTCTCATTTTATCCAAATTAATCTCTTCATTACTTAATACATATGACTCCAGAACCCCAATTACAAACTGGTAACTTTAACCTGGAACCAGAAATAGAAAACTACTAATTTTACTCAATTCGCAAAAAAAGTTATTTGCATTTCACTCAGAAGCAGCATTACGCACTACTTTGGTACACTGACGTACGCACGTAGCCCCGCCCACTCCGGCATCCACGTCAACACAACCAGAGCCGGCCGGCCAATCAGATTGCAACAAGTCCCTCCATCTCTGCAGCGTGAGGTATGAATGGACAAAATGGGAGCCAATCCAAATATGTTTCCACCAAATAGTCCCTGTTAGGTAGTCACTTCTTTAAATTCCATTTAGTGTGTAACTTAACATATTGGACAATGTAAAATTAACAAAATAGTGAAGTATAAGCAAAGTTTAGTCAACACTACTGCAACTTTGACTTCAGCCCTGATCTCAAGACAAGAAGTATGGTAATGACACCTCATAAACACACAATGATCCCAACTTGAGAGTAGTTTTATCGCATAAAAAGTAGATCGGTAAGAGGCGCTAAATAAGTCAATAGTCAAGAAAGTGTGCTACGCTGCAAACTTCTCAAATAAATTGGGCGATTTCCTAATCGCGTCCAGCGGTATTATTGTTATACACATATAAAGAGCTAGGATTCGTACCTCTTGATACCGGCTATTACCTGGCTGACCGCCTGACGACAGCGTCTGCATCCTGGCTGTATGACAAACGACAACTTCTCACTCGAATGAAGTGAAGTGCGATTTGAAGAAGAGGCGACACGACGGGAGGATTGTCACATAACTGGTTTGTCATACTAATTAACTCGACAAGACAGCGAGTCGGGAAGTATTTAAGCAACAGGGCGTCATTTGTTCTCTCTTCCCTCCCCGAATTTAAAGAAGAAAGTAGCGTGCAGCAGTAGCTAGCTGGCGTGTGCTAATATTCAACTTGCCTGGTCTGCCACGTCTTCGGCCGTGCTCATGAGATCCTCTTGCCCCATGTTTGTCGACCAAACTGGTGGTTAGTACCAATTATAAATCCCTTTTTGCGACACACTTCAGAGGCTCTTTCTATTGTCGCTCGAGACTCTACTCCGCGTTGACGTTATTTACTGAAAAAGATACGCCTGCAGCCGACTACTGCTCTTTGCAGTGTGTAGACTGTAAAGGAAAGGCCGCCGCCGCCCCACAATGCACCGCGATTTGACGAGACTGGAGCGAGCGGTCTGGTCCTCCTCCTCACTCACTGAGCCTTCGTCGCACTTCTGCAACCGACCGTCGTGTGCCACGTAGGCGCACGCATCCTCGCCTCTGACGCTGTGATTTGTTTTTGTTACAAGCGTGTTTTCCACCAGAAGTGGTCTGTACTTAAATAGAAGTACAGATTGGCTACTTTAGTTAAAAAAAAAAAAAGTCCTCAAAAGTGCATTCCTTGCATTCTTAGGAAGTAAATTCTTTTTTCCTAACCTATTTTAACAACTTTATTAAAAATAAATACATGAATGCAAGAACAAACTTTTTTTTAAACAAAATAAAATAATTTTATTTATTCAATAAACAAGTACAATTTAGAGAAGTTGTTTTTTTTTTTAAATAAAGTACGAAATTCATTTTTTGTTTAAAAAAAATCGGAATATTAACAGTGAACAGGCACAGTGGAATTAGATTTCAGTTATAAACCTTAAAAATGGTAATAAAACTGTTCAGTAATTCTAATCTTGAAAATTAAAATTTCAAAGTTGAAACCCAATTTATTGAGCCTAAACGAAGACTGGTGCAGTGTCATGTTGTATCAGCAGATGGCGATATTAGCTAACTGTCGTGTGCATCGTCCGCCACAAAACGGTATAGAAGAAGAGTCGCTACATGTAAACAGAAAACACAATGGCCGCCTCCATCGAAAGTTTGCTGGAAGAAATCTGATCACTGATGAGCAATATATTCAGAACAGTGTCTCTAACATAGAAGACCCGGTTGAAGAGCTTCAATGTCTTAAGACTTCACTTTTATCCATAACCATGAGCGGAAAAACAAACGGAAACAAACAAAAAAGTGTACTAAGGATTGTGAGGCCTAGAGAGTAAAATAAGACACTGACCTGTCTCTTGTGTTGTTGATCTGTCTGGCGGAGTACATTCTGTGCTGGTAAAGTAAAATATCTTGGTCACATAAACAGGAGTGATCTCTCAGGTAATGATGACAATCAAAGACAGTATTGTAAATTGCATGCACAGGCTAATATGCTGGTACTAAAATTTGGAATGTGTCGAGAAAAAGTGAAAATAGTTTTGTTCAATGCCTATTGCGCCGCTCTACACTTCCCCCTTGTGGTGCTGGTATACACAGTCTCAATTCAGGAAGCTGAAGGTTGTTTTTTTTTTTAATTAATTTTTATTGCACAAATGTTTCAAACTGACATCGATATGAAAAACATATATATTATGGCTTTGTTATAACACACTACAAAATTCTATAAGGAACAGGAAGCTGAAGGTTGCATGGTCAGAGGCTCCTGTTGAAGCTCCCTCAATGAACAAGTGCCAGTCTGCTGTTTGTGCATAACAATGTAACTACACCGAAAGCTGTCATACGGAATTTGTATATACATTTTAAATGAGACACATGAATGTACTTATGGACTCACAAAATGAAATTTTAATTGTTCTGATAAGACCTGAACAGAGTAATGTAAGGCACACGTCTGTGCTCTGGAGGCGCTGAAGAGAGTGCTTGTATGCATTGTAATTGTATTATCTATTCTCTGTTTGTCTCTTTGATGTTATTTTATGGACCTTCTTTGAGTCTGAAATAAATGTTGATTGACTTGAAGCTCTTTGTTTGAGGGCACCGCTTCGAAGTGATCTTCTCTTTGTTAAATTCCAATGAAAGGTTTGTATGACAATATTTCTGCCCAGTCTCAGTTTCACTCGCTCGGCAGCAACGGCAGTCAGCCCCTATAGTTCAACACTAGATGCATCCGGTTTTAAACCATTTGGTATTATTTTAAGCAAAACAGCATATATGTGGCAAACTTTCACCAGAACAGTGTCGCAACGACCCTCAGCCAGCCGTTTCCGCATTCCGCGAACGACTGAGTGTTGTTATGTCATGTGCTCGCCTGACACCAAAGAAATTAAAATTGACTTGGAAACGAGTTTTTTTCCATCCTGGTTACAGTAGTTTTTATTAGCGTGAGAATTAAAAGCAAAGCATGAGTGTGTGGGAATGAAGAGAAACTTTCAAAACAATTTAATTTAAAAAAAAAAAAATCCCCACAATAGCCACATGAACAGATACCACCATTGTGCTTACCTAATCACTAAATGAATATCTAATAAAATGTTATAGCCAATAGTCTGGTGGGAGATACAAAAAAAAGATGCTTCCGATTAGAAACAATGACTTCGTTCAACATTCACAAAATAAACCGTTACTGTTGCATTTTTCACCTGTAGTGCTATGATGCCAAATAATCCAAAGCAGGCATGCTGTACAAAGTTTCTACTGAGGATGAGGATACAGCCGACTGAGGACACACAGCAAAGCACAGGTGTTTCAAAAGACAGTACACTCGTTATTTGAGACACATATTCAATTTGTTTCATGGCCATGCTTGTAACTCAAAACTCTTATCACTAATCACTTTATTGAACAAACAGTAACAAAAATGTCTCAGTGGTGACAGACTCCGCTCAGTTTTCAGAAATAACAATCAAATGTCCATCCATCTATTTTCTTGACCGCTTATTCCTCCCAAGGGTCGCGGGGGTGCTGGACCCTATCTCAGCTGGCCTTGGGCAGTAGGCGGGGTACACCCTGGACTGGTTGCCAGCCAATCGCAGGGCACACAGAGACGAACAACCATCCACACTCACAAGCACACCTATAGGGACAATTCGGAGTGCCCAATTAACCTGCCATGCATGTCCAGTCAAATATCAATTTGTAAAAATTGTAACATACGAATAAACTAAAAGTTTCTCTTCTTGTAATTTCCCGACATCCACTCACCAAGCTGGCCTAATAGATTTATGAGCAAAAAGCATGTGGCCAGGATGTAGCCGCAGTTCCACGTGGCCTCGATGTCGCCCCGGTGGTCGTGCCACACACGCAGGAACTACGAGAAACAGGAAGGACACAAAATAGGATACACTGCTTAACAGAATCCTAAAAACAATTGCTGCTTCAGCCTGGGCCAGTTTGGTTGGGCTAAAAGAATTCTCCACTGCCTAAATATGCAGCTGCAATTAGTAAAACACGCATTTGAGACGAAGCAAAACAAGTTGTTCCTGCTTTGAGCCAATAAAAATTGGACAAACTGCACATTAGGCTTGAAAAACAACATTCTCCACAAAGAAATATCTTACAGGGGTGGGAACCCTGCAAAGAGCATTTCAAACAGACCAACAAGCAAGTTTAAAAACTGTTGGAAGATGAATAAATTCAATTCAGCAAATCATGCAAACACACACACACACACACAAATTATATTTTGTCATTGTAGGCTATAGCACTCAGAAGATTTACAAAAATGATATGCCCTGAAAGAGTATAGATTTAAAAAAAAAAACAATTGATTCATTTTTCTTTTGATTGATTTTAATGAATCATCCTATTGTAAATGGTTAATTTTCAGTAAAAATTTATTTTCAGACTTATGAAGTTGTTTATAAACATACCAGCAAAAGTTATAGAACAAGCAATACATCTTATTTAAATATTTGTTTTTAAGATTGCAAAAAGATGATTGTTTAATTGGGATACAATTTCAAACATTTTGATCTGGCAAGGCCTGGCCTGATAATTGTGTCATTATTAGACTATTGTTCCATAAAAATAAAATGAAATAACACTGTCTTAAATCAAACGAACTCACAAACCTTTGCGTGAGTTAATGTTGTTCAAAAATGATCCCTCTAACCCGGAAAAAAACAATCTGATCACTAGAGTTTTTTTTATTTTTTTTATTTTTGCACAATACAAGTCGTAGGAAGAAAATACATTTTCGTGAGACTGTTTCGCATTGTGTCAACTGCCAAGTCAATTAATGTGTTTATTGTACATAGTTGAGAGTTTAAAAAAATAAAATAAAATAATAAATAAAAATCTATTTCGTCCCTCCCGACCGCCAGTTGGCGGTGCTTCATGCGCGTGGGGGATTTCCGTTCTGTTCGGGACTCATTAGAAGCTACATAATTTTGTATTATTATACAACATCACACTTTTTTGGTAGGTATTTGTGTAGTTGTCGTAGTGCATCCTTAAAAGAAAACAAGTAAAAATGTTTAGTATGTTAAAACTCAAATTCATAGTTTATTTGCATAGCGTAAACCTAAAAAATAAAAACGTTGGAAATTGATAAGATTAATGAAACACGTACGTCAAATTCATCGTTTCAGTGTAGTGATGTCAAGAGCTTTACCATAAAATGAAGACCACTTTAAAAGACCTTCTCATTAATACCCTTTTAATTTTATAAATTAATCTCTGAATACATATTACTTCAGAATACCTATTGTATTTGGTACGTCAATTCTGTCGAATTAAAAAAATAAAATACAGTAAAGGTTTGCAATGTATTTTTTATCTGTCGAATTAAAAAAATAAAATAAACTTCCAGGAAAGGGTTGCAAATTTATTTTTTAACCTGTTAAAAATAATAATAATAAAATTAATGTTATACACACATTAGGAGCTTGGATTCGTACCTCTTGACACCGGCTATTACTTATCTGACCGCCTGACGACACCGTCTGCATCGTGGCTGTACGACAAACGACAACTTGTCACTCGAATTTTTGAAGAAGAGGAGCGACACGACGAGAGGATTGTCACATAACTGGTTTATCATACTAATTAACTCGACGAGACAGCGAGTCATTTACCCGAAATAGTCAGGAAGTATTTAAGCATCAGGGCGTCATTTCTTCAAAATAAACGCAACAACCAACTTTTTATTTATTTTTTTATTTTATTTTTTTTATAGACAAATGAAAACAATTTTATTTATTCAAGAAACGAGTAAAATGTAGATAAATTGTGGTTGTTGTTGTTTTACAAAGTTTACTTTTGGCAATAAATCAAATTCCTTTTTTGATTGTAATGCGAATCTTAAACATGACAATTTGAAAACAACTTAAATCGAAGACTGGTGCAGTATCATATTGTATCAGCAGATGGCGATATTAGGTAGTTGTCGTATGTATTGTCCACCACAAAACGGTATAGAAGAAGAGTCGCTACTTTACATGTAAACAGAAAACACAATGGCCGCCTCCATCGAGAGTTTGCTGGAAGAAATCTCCAACATAGAAGACCCGATTGAAGAGCTTCAATGTCTGAAGACTGCACTTTTATCCATACCCGTCAGCGACTTGAAGGACTTTGTTAGCGGGCATCGCTTTGAAGTGATCTTCTCTTTGTTAAACTCCAATGAAAGGTTTGTATGACAATGTATTTCTGACCAGTCATTGTTTGGATCATGTATTTCACTTTAGTTGTCACTTTTCTGACATTCAGCGCAATTTTGTGATTATGTATTGAAATATAAGCCGGGAATAAAGTTCTGCCTTTGAGGTTTACAGTTTTACTATGATGTCATCATAAGATAATACAACGCAACATTTGACAGTAGTATTGAGACGATTGACAACTCCTGCATTTACAGGGAACAGGTTGAACTGTGCGTGGACATCCTCGAACGCATCTTAACGGCCTGCAGCCCACTGCAGGTGGTCCAGAACTACAGAGCCGAGCTGCAAGCAGGTCTGACGCACCCCAACGACACTGTCAAGATACTGTCTTTGACTCAGGTAAACAGCTTGCTGACAGTCCACGATGATAATATTAACAGCACAAACAAATTATATATATATATTTTTATCTTTAATACCCCATCCATCCATCGTCAAAATGGGTCAAATGTTTTTGTTTAGGTGGGTAGGATGGCAGAGCAACCGGATGCCGCAGTGGAAATCCTCAACAGTCGCAACATTATTGTAACTGTGATGCGCTCCATTGCGGCAGAGAACATGTCAGTGGCGAAACAGGTAAGCAGCCATTTTGAAGTTTGCCTCCCAAATCATACGTTGATTCTTTCTAACACAAGCTAATTTACCGCAGGCCATCCAGTCCCTGTCCAAGCTAGGTCGCACCCAAACCGGCTTGGATAAACTTATCCGCAGCGACTTAGTGAACGTTCTGAAGGAGGTGATGACCACGAGCGACATCATCCGATATCGAGTCTATGAGGTATATGCAGAAAAAGATTATTTCATCCCTTCCCTCCCTAATTAGTGGTTTTATCATTTTTTTGTACTTCACTAAAATGCAGTCACAAAAGGATAACAACTGCCTGTATACAATTTTAGTTTAATTTAGATTTTCTTTTTGTTCCCAGCTGGTTGTGGAGATCGGGTCAGAATGGGAAGGGGCCCTCGCTGCCTGTGCCTGCAGCGGGATAATTCCTCAGCTCTTGGACGAATTGACAGGAGACGATGTTTTAATCAGGTAATAAAAACACATTAAAAAAAGTACTTTATTAGAACTGTATGTTGTCATAGTTGTCTTGAACTGGGGTTGTTATTACATTTAGGGCCACAGCTATTGAGATGGTGACCACTATTGCCCAAACTCAGCATGGCCGAAAGTACTTACACGGTCACGGTGTCATGAACAAGATTGCCAGGATGATCAAAACGGCAGACACGGATCCTTTCTCCTCCTTGTATGTCCCAGGTAACAAAATACTCCCTGTCGAATTCTTCGTGTTGGCTGCAGAGTGATTGCTGGACGCTCGCTGCAGGTCTCGTGAAGTTTTTCGGCGTCCTGGCCTTCATGCAAGGTCCCCAGCCGGTGTGCGAATACTACCCGGTCTTCCAGAACAAAGTGTTTGAGATGGCCTTGGAAACGGATCCAACCATGGTCGGCGTAGCTTTGGACACGTTGGGACTGCTGGGCTCAACTGTGGAAGGGAAGCAAGTGCTGCACAAAGCAGGTGGGATTGATTTGTGGTTGCATCTGCTCCAATATTAGAAGAGGCAAAGGTGTAAATGAAACTCTTCTCTGTGCGACGACAGGTGACAAATTTATGTCGGTGATGCTCAGGATGAGCCAGGTTGCGAGCGCCGGTGCCACCGAGCTCCGAGTGCGCTGTTTGGAGGCCATTTCAAATCTCCTGACTCTGCAGGTATGTTTGTGTCCTCTAAGGAAGTTTTGCGAAGAGAAAAAAAAAAAAAAAAAAGCCATGACAATGTTTTTGTTTTTTTTCCCCCCCCTCAAGCCGGAGCAGCAGACCGAAGACCTGCTGGCGCTGACCGAGTCCTGGTTCCGACTTTTGTCCAAGCAGCCCATTGACATGTTTCGCGACATCAGCACTCAGCCCTTCCCGGAGCTGCACTGTGGCGCCTTACGGGTCTTTACTGTAAGTGTTTATAGATGCGGAGCTGCTGCGCAAATAATTTTAAAAACAATATTTTTTTTACAACCAATATAATGTTTTTTTCTTGTGTCATCATGGGGTTTTATAGAAAAAGCACAATAACAGGTGAACTCTTGAATAGGCGGGGCTTGACTCTTTTCTTGTCTATCAGGCCATCGCCGCTCAACCGTGGGGTCAGAGGTTGATGGTGAGCACGCCCGGTTTCATGGAGTTCATTTTGGATCGTTCCACTGGTCAGAGCAAGGATGCCAAAGACGCTAAGTTTGAGCTGGTGGGCTCCCTCTTGAGTTCGTCGAGCGCAGCTGAGATACTGGGCAGCCAGAATTGCATCTCCCTCAAGAGCTACCAGAGAGAAGGACCTTACTACGTGTCGGCAGTGGCCGCCGTCGGCACGGAAGGAGCCGAATGATGCGGATCAGCCAAGACGATGTTTACACTTGTGTGCCATGTTATCATAAATCGATTTTCTTGATATGAATAACTAACACTGCGGGACATGGTGTTATAAATGCTTCAGATTCACTTTTCATTAGCTGTTATTTAAGTTCTTCAAATTAATAAACTTTTTTGAGACCTACAAAATGTTCTGCTATTTTTGCAAACCTGCGCATCCTGGTGAAAATAACACCCTAGAAAGTTTGAAAAATTTGAAAATCCTTGAAAAATAAGGCTTGGCCGATTAATCATTTTAATCAATTTTTCGTTTTTCTGCCCCCCAACCCCTCTCCCCCTTGTTTTATTTTTACACGTTAACACATTACAACATAAGATAGTAATTCAAACATCGGCCCCGGGGATGTTGACATTTATACAGCCCTGATTTTTGACAATTTGTAAAGTTAAAGGATAAACAGTCAAATGTTGTACCAGCAATTCATATCTTTATTCTTTATTGTTTTAACCGCTAAAGGATCAAAGATAAATTTGAAAAAAAAAATCGTATTTTGTATTATATGCTAACCATTTGGCACAATTGGCACTTTTTAAAGGTCCCGGCCGCCTATCAATATAGATCTGTAGGTGGCGGTAATGCGTTATTTCAGTATGAAAACACCCGCTCAACACGACGAAGAAGAAAACCCGGAAGCTAACAAACCAGCGCCGAGCGAAAGTCGCACTGTCGTTATTCTGTATTAACTGCCATCGACTCTTAAGATGAAGTTTGAATCATTCCCGGTGTATTTGAACGTTTATACCATATAAGAGGCACCAAATACATACTGAAGATAAAACACATTCTTTTAGCTAACAATATTACTGCATGGGACGACCACGATGGATCACGAGCAGCAACTGAGAAACGTAAGTCATTCTTGGGGGTGCGTGCGTAAAACGTCAACATGAACAGATTTACAGGAAACCAGCATCATCAAACAGTTCTCTAAAGACGATTCCAGTACTTCATTTTAATGTGGGAAAATATTAACGTCATGACTCTTGAGAGCAGTCCAAGGGCGAAAGATGTCCTATAGACAATGAAATCCACTGATATACAGCACCTTCCATAATTATTGGCACCCAGATGTTTTCTTTAGCTTCTAATAGTTTTTTTCCCATATAATGTAGGACTAAAAAAGAAGAAAATGTGGAAATTAGTTGTGACGGAGGGAAGCGTGGGAAGAGTGCTAACAGTCATAATGTTCAAACTTGGGAACCAGGCCCCAGGTGCACATTGCACAACAATAGTACTTGCATCTCAAATGCATATTTGGTTGGTTAGTAATGAAAATTAAACAAGTTTAATAAGCTTACTGCATTAACAGGATACCTGGTAGAATAATCAGTTCTACAAATATTCAACGTCTGTGGACCTATTTTATGGAAATAGTGGTGACTGTAATGTTTTGTTTATTTGCAGCTGCGTGATTTCCTTCTGGTGTACAACCGCATGACGGAGATCTGCTTCCAGCGATGCACTAGTAACTTCAACTACAGGAACCTCACCATGGACGAGGCAAGGACTTTTTGCCCTTTTTTTTTTGAAAAGGTAAACAAAACCCTTGAGCATCAACATACTCAGCTGATAAAGAATACTCTGATCATCTAGGAGCGCTGCGTGGACAACTGCGCAGGAAAACTGATACGCTCCAACCACCGCCTGATGGGCACCTACGTGCAGCTGATGCCCCGCATGATGCAGCGGCGAATGGACGAGATCGAGAGCAAAGCCGCAGAGAACGCCAAGGCAGTGGAAGCGACTGAAATTTCTGCTGCCGTAACGGCGGCGCCTCAAGAATTGCAGTCGCCGCAGCCGGCGACCGGTGACGTCCATGTTTCACCAACTGACACTTGAAAGCTCCACTGCCAGACAAGTGTGGAATGGAGAACTGTGTCATCAGGAAGTCATGCCTTCTAGAATAGCTGAACTTTATTTGGGGGTTATCAGAGCCACTTTAAATAGTTGCATGTTTGTGTTGAATCCCATTTAACACGAGTTGGAATGTGATTGGTTCATTCTAAACAGCCACATCCTTCGTTGGAAGAGGGTGTGGGCACTTTTGCATCCACATTATCTTGGCTTATTTTTCTGCTCTGAAAATGTTTTTTCAAAATGTTGTACAGGTTATAGGTGGATAAAGTTTTGAAATAATTTATTTTGGTGTTATTCTTATGTCACATTTTGACACGGAGTGTGCAGACATTTTATATCCGCTTTTTTTATTTTATGCCAGGGGTGTCCAAACTTTTTCGTTTGAGGGCCACATACAGAAAATCAGGACGCAAGGGCCAACTAATGCTATGAAGAGAAATTGTTTGTTCTTAAAAAAATGTACAAAAAATGTTTTTGCATATCTAGAAAAATGCTCTATAGTATATAAAGCAATTTATTTGAAATAGTGCCACCTATTTTTTCCGACACCCTCCCTTCTTACTTTAACCATCACCAAACATTTATTTTATTTATTCACTGTCTGCTGGGCTGTAGTTTGGAACCACTGTAGTAAATGCAAGTGGCCATTATACATTAATAATAAACATAAGAGACAAGAAATCTCTACTAAACTACACAACAATTCCTCAATTATGTGTTTTACTGCAGGGGGGAGGGGGTTGGGAATGTCTGACTCTTGATTTCCAGCCTAAAGAAAATTCAGTCTGACTACAATATCTCTGTTCATTGTCTTTAGCGCCGGCTTCAACCTCTACCTTTCAATTTAAAAGATACATTTAAAAAAAGGAACAATAATTGCTCATACAATCGTTCAATGTGCTATAAATTTGGATGAGTATTATTATTTTTTCTGCAATAATGACAATAAAAAAAATCTATGTGCCCTGCCCCTCCTAAGGTCCTTGGAAAAGACAGAACATGACCTTGGTATGATGGCTAAAAATAAGGAGCGCATGTATGAATGGATAATGGCGCCCCCTGGTGACTATTGGTGGTTAAATAACAGCAAAAAAGCAAATCCTCCTTTCAAGATTGCAGTCACGCGGCAATGCTCAGTTTGGAGAAGACGCAGAAGGTGTGCGTGTGTTCCCCTCACCCAAGTCCATTTTTTACAGATAGAATTTAACTTCATTTCTGTTTATCGGATTGATGAGATATTTATGATAGATAACCTAATCTCATTTCGCAATTTCCTCCTTTTACCATCCGCGCCCCCCACCGCCTCGCCCGCTCATCCCGTGGGGACGTCTCCTCATCTGATACTATCTCGATTTTGCCTAATTTGGAACGAGTGAGCCACATCTCGGCATCCCGGTGAGGACTCGGGAGTGTGATGGACGATGCGCGGTCCGTGTGGGCTAACGAGACACGCGCGCGCTTGTCGGTCCTGAATGCAGCAGCGGCGGAGAGAGACACCGAGCAGGGTGTCACCGTCTGCCACGGATGCTGCGCCGCAGGATCGGATACACCGACCCGTCGTCGGGGAAAGACATCCTCGGCAATCGCTCCCTTTGTTTCATCTTTATTTGCGCCTTCGGACTTGTGACTTTGTTACAGCAGATTCTCTACGGGAAAAACTACATTAAGAGGTACGTGCTGTTTCACCTTGGGCGCAGTTCAAAGCATCATTGCTTGATATGCTTAATGGATGTCTTCTTCAGGGGAATAATGGCCGGAAGAGAGAGATAGCAATTGACCATCCATCCGTTTTTACCCCTTTCCTCTTCCTCCCCCTTTGTGGCATAAAACAATTTCCATTGGGTTTCTTTTGATGATGATAAAGCATCACATTCATATCATACACACGCTGCCTTAGCGGCTGTGTATGGTTGTGTTTTCCCTTGATTTAAAATTTTATTTCTTATAATTTTATGCGCCTTTCTTCGACTGGTGGTACATCTGGCGAGATCTCAGTTGTAAGTGATGATGATTTTCAGCCGGTGATAAGTCAATTATTGTGTTCATTTCTCATGTGCACCCCTCCCAGTGAAATACATATTTGTGAACCCCAAACACGATATTCTCTTGACTGTCACACCTCATAAATTCCAGCATGAGACGAGCAGATGTTGAGAAGAACCCCAAACAAATGAGCAAACGCCACATCCCAAATAAGTGACAGCGCTTATGTTTACGTCAAGCAAACATAATGTGCTGCAGTCCCTTATAAGAGAACACACACAACCCCCTTCCATCCTCTGCCATCCCCCCCCCCCACGCTCCCCTCAGGCTGGTTTATAAAATGGATTCATGATATTGTAAGATTCATGAATTCAAGCATCCTGCACGTGATTATGGCGCTGGGCCCATTGGAGAGAGATCAAGAAAGAAATAGTGGCGGGTGGGTAGATGGGGAGGTGGGGGACAACAACCGATGGGCTCAGCGGCGGCCATTTTGCTACAGTCTGTCTGCACACACTCTTGGGGGGGAGAGAAATTACAAGGCCAGAGTGGGATGACTCGACTGTGTGTGTGTGTGTGCGTGTGATGTCATCAACCGCTTTTGATGGGTGACTGGTACTGGTCAAAGGAAGTCATGGACTCATTTACGAGCTTAGCCACATGAGAAAAAGTTTTCTTACACCTGCAGCTTTTATGCAAGCGTCAGTGTAATGCCGAGATAGCAGAAGGTCATATTATAAACTCTGAGTAGCATATCGCTGGCATCGGACGGAATTCTTATGCCTCCAAAATCATCACATTTCAGGAGACTCTTTTTTTGAACCATTAATGTTGTATCATCAAAGAGAGCAAGCCATTTTCACCGCTTTAGATTCATTTGTAAACAAGTGTGGACTGACCAAGAGCATATAGATATTTGAAGACAAACAAACAAACAAACAAACAAAATCATTAAATTTACCAAATTGTGACGTATGAGATTTTGGTCCGTTGCCAGAGATATGTGTCTACACCCATATCATTTAAAAAAAAAAAAAAAAAAAAATCAGTTTGCAATATAATGGTTATGGTTGATTTGCTGAGGCACTTTGAGATTTAACTGGAATTTTAGCATGTGTGCTATATACAGTCAATTATTTTTAAATAATTTATATTTCAAACAATAGGACACTCTTAAAAAAAAAAAAGGTAAAAAATAATCCAATTTAGGTGGAAAAAAAATGGACCGATCAATGCTTGTGTCATTTTGACTCAACTTTGTGGGTAGTTTTGCACAAAACAACCCAACTAATTGGGTCATTTTGCACAAAACGACCCCCCGAAAAAAAAAGGGCCATTTTGCCTAAAACAAACAAAAAACATTGGGACATTTTGGACAACCAAAAAATTGGGTTACTTTAAACAAAACAACCCAACAAATTGGGTCATTTTGCATAAAACAACCCCTTCCAAAAGGGTTATTTTGCCTAAAACAAACAAATAATTGGGACATTTTAGACAAAACCTCCAAAATTGGGTTAGTTTGCACAAAACAACCCAAAGAATTGGGTCATTTTGCAAAAAACAAACCCCCAAAAGTTGGTTATTTTGCATAAAACAACTCAATTTTTTTTTTGACATTTTGGACAAAACCCCAAAAATTGGGTTAGTTTGCACAAAGCAACCCAACAAATTGGGCCATTTTGCACAGAACAACCCAATAGGTCATTTTGCACAAAACAATCCAACAAGGGGGTAATTTCGTACAAAATAACCCAACAAATTGAGTCATTTTGTACAAAACAGCCCAACTATTTATGTATTTGTTTTTTTGACAAAACAACCCAAAAAAAGCTGGGTTATTTTGTACAAAAAAAACAGAAAGTTGTGTCAAATTGACCCAAGCAGTGGGTTGGTCCCTTTTTTTGACTCAGTTTTGGATTATTTTTGACCCAACTGTTTTTTAGAGTGAAGCAAAATTTGACCATCAAATTATTCAATTGTATTTAGTCATAATGTATTTTGAAGTTAAGCATACCCGGAAACTATTATAGCGCCGGGGAAAAAAAAAAAAAAAAAAAAAGTACAAACAGAACATGTTACTCCAACTTGACAGTTAACTTGGTTGCACTTTTTCTAAAACATTTAGAATTAGCTCATAAATTGTTTTGAGCGTCGGGTTCACCGTGTACATGTTTGTCCAATAAATAACATAGAAAAGGTCCAATTCACGCATTTGTCCTCACTTTTAAGATACATTTTTAGTCTTCTTAACTCCCAACTCACAAAACTCATATATAATTTACTTGACTTAAAGTTTAATATACGCAATAAACTCTATATACACTGGAACAGTGTGCTAGTGGTTAGCACATTTGCTTCATAAGGATGAGGGTTCAAAATGCATTCTTAAGGCTTCCTTCCACATTCCTAAAATCTTCGAATAACTGAACACTCTAAATTGTCCTTAGGTTTGAATGCGAGTGTGAATGTTTTTTGTTTGTCTGGATGTGCCCTGCGTTTGGAACACCTGAGGGTGTTCCAAGTACACATAGATATATATATATATATATATATATATATATATATATATATATGTATATAAAAAAAAGAGTGCACTATTCATACAGTAACATGCACCGAGTAAAATGCATGCATTAAGTTGCACAAAGACGGTATTTCAAGAGTTAGCATTCAAACTATTTATCATGTCAAATCATACAATAAAGAACCTCGGCGTTGCAAAGCGCACTTTGTCATCACAGGAAGCGTCTGTGGATACTATCAATAGTGTCAGGCTGAGAGTAATATTAAGAGTATTCTTTCTTCTCTAAGGAGCTATTTGAGTAGCTCAAGGCCAGGAGCCAGACTGTAAGTGCTGCGGGCCAAATATGAGATTTTTTATTTATTTATTTTTAAACCAGACTAGTCCTTCCTTACAATCAAGTCAGAACAAATGAACAGCCTCGTAAAGTTATTTTTAAATTCAAACAGCCTGATTGATATGTGAAGAAGTCACAGGAGATTGAACAGCGTTTGCCACAGTCCCAAATCGATGAGGTCATTGAGTCACATTGCTGCATTAGCTTTCCCGTGCTATGCAGATTTACAGTGATGCTCAAATAGCAAAGAGAAGCTGAGTGCTCTAACCGGAGAGTACTCGTCCATCATGTGCTCTCCATTACATAATGCACCCATACAGGCCCAAATACACACAAGAATTAGTTTCTTACTACTTGCATAAAAGCCACTAAAATGTTTTTTATTTTCTTAAAAGTTCATATGTGAGGCCTTCATGTCCCATACGAGCACATTTAAAAAGGGTACATACATATTTTTAAAATCTTTCTCAGGATAATCGCTCCAAATAATCTTTTAGAGACATCCAAAAATTAGGTCTTTATTGAGTTTGATTTGACGGGGGGTCTCATTCTCAAAATTGGCTGAATTATTGGTATGTGTGTATCAGTGAATCATTTTAAAATGGGTTCCACGCTTTTGAGCTGGCATAGCAAAATGAGTCAGAAGTTGCACATGGTAGATTCCGAGATGTGATGCAATAATGGTTCAACAGGTCCAATTTAGCTTTTCAATCGATTAGAAGCTTAATTTCCATGAAACAAATAGGGAAAAGTTTGAAAATCACGTTTTGTAAGAAGTACTTAAAGTATTCAGTAATTATTTCAAAATATAGCAAAACAATTGCTTACTACCTTGCCGTTTTCGTAGATGTGACAGTTCGCTTTTGCTATTTTTTTTTTACATATTTTAAAATTCTATGTTATTATGAGCTAAAATTAATAATTTTGTGACACTTTATGCTAGAGTTCATGACCTCAAAATATTGGCCCCAATTGATTTATTGCCCTTTATTTGAGTAGCGTAAAATTTCACAGATAGACGCCTGCGTACTGGAGCATCGCGGCTAACCGTTGCCCCTACCGACATGGTTTCCTATGCGGAAGCCATGTTGGTAGGGGCAACATTTCCAATGGACATTGATGCCAGTCAGCGTTGGCAGGTGGGAAATTTCAGATTATTGTACCATAGACTCAAAATTATTGTATTTTGATGGAAATTATCATACACCCGTGATAACCAAAATACACTGATTCGCGACCGTCAAATATAGTCGTTCTTGTGTTTAAAAGCGCTCACCGCTCGCAGGCACTCAAGGCTTCATTGCAGATTAACGTCACTGATCTGTATATATTACTGTGTAGGTGGTTTGAATCTTGCGCAATTTCCTGTTTGGGAGCGTCTCCTGGGGGCGGGCACGTACAATTCAGCCAATCAATGCATGGACGTCTTTCGTTTCTCATGCTCAGCAAAGCGAGATTGGCTGGTATTATGTCACATGAGAACAGATACCTTCAGGGTTCGCAAAAAAACTGGCAGTTTCAGTTGTGCCGGCAATAATCCAAAATGGTCAAATTATCGTACATTTGCCATTCTTTGGGGATTATTGATCGTACATCGTACAGAGGGTCAAATTATCGTACAAGTACGATAATTATCGTACACCTGGCAACACTGATGCCAATGCATGTGCTGTCAACACCAATTGAAATAAAAAACTGTACCTGTGAATGATTACTCCCAGTTCCCTTGTACTAATTGTACGCAATCAGTTTACAGTACAACGACTTTGAGCCTCCTAACTTAGCATCAACGTTAGCGCGCAATGGGGCTGATTTAAGGTTCTAATAATGTGACAGGAAGCATAACACAATGGTTGATATATCAATGCAATACTAAGATAATTCTTTTTGATTGTTTTAGGTCACTCAAACTCATTTTGCTATGCCGAGTCACAGATCAAATTTTTATATCTTAACCGATTTTTAAAATGTCAGTGCACATGACAAGTTAAAAAAGAAAACTCAATAATAAGCTTATAGAGTCTGGCCTGGACGAACTTGGCATTGAACAGACAAACATTTTTCATCGTAAATATTGAATAAAGTTTGACATTTCTGAGCATTGGCCGCAAGCACATCGGACTCCCAACAGCCAGAAGAGTGTATATAGGACATGTTTCATGTCGATTTCCCCACTGTTTTCTTGAGACAAACAGCAGCTCAAGCTCAATGTGTGAAGTGTGTTTGTGTGTGTATGCGTACCATGATTATGCTGTGGGTAAACACTTTGGATTTGGTTGTTTTCTGTTCTCTGCTCGGAACATACTGAGGACATCAAGCCAAATAAACTGATTCATTTTCTTACTAGTGCGCAACAGTTTAGCCGACTCAAAGGGGACGAGACAGGAAATTGGAGCGGTCCCGTTAATTTCTCGGATGACGGATCTCTGAAGCCTGCCAGAAATGGAAGGAAAAGGTACCTTGTTCCCAGCGTCACTGACTGCACCACACCTCTAGAGAACACAGACAGTGAGCTACACGAGAGGTCACTTACCCACGCACACTCACACCCACATTTTCAAAGCCAGCCTTGCATGCCTGGAGCCAGCAGCAGAACTCCCCAGAGCAACAACGTAGCACATTTGCTATCTTTCTCATTCTCTGTTATGAAGTCTGCAGGTTCTTAGCATCATGGGTGATGCTGCGGGGACTACATCACACATTTAACTCCTAACCTGTCTGCATGTCGACAGATGTTTCCGTCAGCATTTTCAGCCAGATTCACAGATCTCCGTAATAGTCACACCCTGCCTAGCCGATATTAAGAAGAAAAACAAACGCTCTCACAGGTAGGCCCGTTTGAAGGCATTTCTAGTACATTCACAGAAACCCGAGAATGCCTCTCCTTTTCTTTTCCATTGGTCTGACGGGGATACGAGTCATTTTTTCCCTGTGGTGGTTGCACTTCCAGATTTGCTCTCTTGCATGATTACGTCCACCTTGACCCTCCCACCCCACCATCCTGGCCCGGCTCAAGAAGCTGGTAGAACCTCCTGTCGATGTGCCGCCCATTGTGTCCCATCTAGCACCCATCCTCCCCCCGATGCCTTGTGTCGTCGTGTTCTGCACAGCTCTTGTGTGTATGCCATGTACAGTACATAGTGTGGACACGCCTCGCTGCGCCTTCCCTTCTTCACATCTGCATTGTCTCTTGGATTTAAAACCCTATTTTTTCTGCCCCATAAGATTGTTATGAGGCCCTCTTGTAACTTCTGTGTTTGTCATTATTTTGAAGGCGAATGAATATTTGATGGGGGGCCCAAGAAATCATGTATCCTCAAGATAATAAAAAAACTCACTAACAATTGTACTTGTGGGGAAAAAAAATTAGCTACCGGTGCCAGTTTCATCAATCAAGATAATTGTTGCTGTCGGGTGGAATTCTCACATCTACAAAATCACTACTTTTTAGGAAATTAAAAAATATATATATATTGCTATCAACATCAACACAATAACTACCAATATACACAGTCAAAAGTCAAAATTTGCTGAAATTTTAACTGTTACTATTTTCACTTTTTTGTGGTCTAAAAAGAAGATACAGATTTTTATTTTATTTTTTATTTATATCTCGAGGCAAAATAATGCCATGAAGCTCCCACTGGGGTCAAGAAGAAATTAAGTTATGACTCTTCTCAGACATTTGTCGATTGTAAATAAATTTGCGTTCATTGGTTATTGTCAAACTAGACAAAACACGTTAGCTGCATGCTAACAATCAATGGGAAACACCATAGAGAGGCTATCAAATAGTATTGACGTCGCTGTGTTGCAACGTGATATTTGAACACAAATAGTGCAGCAACACATGTGGGCCGACAATACAAGGGCAATATTCTTTATCCTCTGTAGATAATCACCCAATGATTAATCGGTAAATGGGAAAAAAAAAAGAAAAGAAAAGAAAAAAAATGCTTTCATTAGATGGGCAATGTTATATTGCCGAGCTTTTTTGCCTCTACCATCGGATGTGGGCGGAGCATGGCGTCAATTTCATGATCGTTTTGAGAATTAGTTATGGGTCATTAATGTCAGGGTCCGTTCATCACAAGACACATCTTGAATTGTTAAAATTATTTTTAAAATCCACTTGAAGTACTAAAAGGTAATATGGCAAAAAGCTCTGTGCTAACGTCTGTGATAAAATGCTGCTCATTCTGTATTTTGGTCTTTTTAAGCCAGCATCGTCAGTTTGACCTATACCACCACACAGTTTAACCATGAAATGAAAATGATGAAAATGAAAGACTTCACACTGACTCTTTTTGGAATGCATCATCAGGTGGATGTAGACAAACCAGTGTCACTGTTGATTTGTATGATATTCTATCCTGCATCTTGTTCCTTTCAATGCATCCTCTCCGTTGTATAACTCCTTTTGTTCTTTGGTATCCTTCTTTTTCTTTTTTCAAAACTCCCATCGCATTTTGCCACCATGCACAGCCACATGTGACATGTTGCAGTGATCTCCTCCATCTATCAGACATCCACAATTCATTCTGCGAATGTAATTTGATCCAATTATGATTCTTGTTGCTGCTAAAATATCAACCACCCTATAAACACAAATTTAGACTGTAATGTGCTTTAATATTTCAGTACCAACATCATATTTGTTGATTTTGAATTATATCGTTTTGGTCAGAAAACTCATTTTAGTGTAAGTTGTCATAAAGCCGGTGCAGGGAGTTTATTTAAATTAGCTATTAAATTACATATACCTCTTCCAAATGTCACAGTCATACTCACATCCACCAGACCGACACCACTATTGCCACTTTCAGCCACGACTGCTTTGAATAAATATACACATCTAAATCACAAAATAATCATCATGTTATCTGTCATAGCACATTGTTACTGAAAAGATAAATAACCTTCACCTTTTCCACAGTGCAATATTTTATCCATCTACTACTACGGCACTTTCTGCCACTCGTTCCAGTGACTGTGTATTTATCCCTTCAGGTATTTGGGAAACTATGACGGGCCCTTTGAGTACAACTCGACAACATGCAAAGAGCTCAGACAAGAGATTCTGGACGTCAAAGTCCTGACAATGTAAGTGAGTTCTTGTGGTCTGTTGGGAGATTTCTTTTAGGAATTGATTGTGATGATTATCAATTTTCGCTGTTGAACATATCAATAATTCGACTTCAGTGGTACCTTTTCCCATTTCATGTCGTAAAAAGCAAAACACACACACACACACACACACACACACACACACACACACACACACACACACACACACACACACACACACACACACACACACACACACACACACACACACACACCAATGACTGGACAGACAGGGCTATAAGTAATCTAATACAAAATAAGCGATCCAAATCAAAGTCCTTTGTTTCCTTAAGTTGGTCAATACCGGCAGGAACCGGAACAAGAACAGCAGGAACAAAACTTGAACACTACCTTTTGATCACAAATGACAAGCCTCTAGCATCAGAAAGCAAATGGCCTTAAAATCAGTACTTCGGTCACAAAAAGTTGGTCTATGTCATCAGAATGTCAACAAGAAAGTAAATGACAACTGACAAGCTTATAGTAGTTAGCACAATAAGCTAACACAGCAGTCTGTATCTTCTCTGTGTCTTAACATCAGCCAAGAGGATTCAAAAAGTTGTTTTTTACAGACAGAAATGGAATCAAAACAAATAGAGAACATAAATTCTAAAATGAAATCAACCAGTGAAGTACTGTGGTGTAAAACATAGCTTTTGTATGAAAAGACAATTGACAAGCTTATAGCAGTTAGCGCATGAAGCTAACGCAGCAGTCTGTGTCTTGGAGTGCTTTTTTGTCAAATATCACAAACTAATTTGACTCGAATGCACAACAACAGTCACAGAGGAAGCAAACTAAGTCTTGATGTTCACAAAAAGTTGGTCAATACCTAGTTTATCAAGAACTAATTCCAAAGTATAACAATAACATTGATTTACAAGCATATGGTTGCTAGCCTGACTAGCTAATGCAGCAGTCTGTGTCTTCACCCAACCTCAGGAAGTAGAAAATTTAAGATAAAACCAGCAAAACATCACATTTTTGTACAACTTTGTACTACAGTATGTATTTCATAGTGATTCAGAGACAAGTGTTATGCTCTTTTTACCACCACTACCTATAAATGGCACATCATCCACTGGTGTATTTAAAAAAAAAAATCACATCACACCATTGTGAGGCGGTTAATAAACCCAGAAGGCATCCTTTCCAGTTCATGAATCAGGCTTTACTGTCAAGTATATTGTTTTACAGGCCACGAGCCAATAGTTTCATATTCCTCTCCCAGGAAATGTCAGTTCAAGGACAATCTATTTACAGCCACACTTAGATGAAGCCGCCGCTGTCTTGGGCAGAGTAATCACTGACATTTTGCTGCTCCATTTTTGCTCCCCATCCCCAAAGCTCTTGCCTGTTGTTGGCGTCTTTATAATGTCTGCCTTGTGTTGTTGTTTTTTCTTCAATTTACCGCCCTTTGTAGAAACAATAATCGGAAAATACATGGTCATGGCTATCCTTCTTCATTCCACAAGTCTCTCTGCCTGTCTGCCAGGGTCAAAACCTCTGATCTGTTTGAGAGATGGCGCAACCTGCAGGTGTGTAAGTGGGAGCAGAGCAAGGAGGAGACCAGCAACTTCAAGTAAGCATCGCTCCCGCAAAATATGCCCCAATGGAGGCCAATGCCAAAGAAACTTTGGAACAGTCAGTCTCCTACTCTTTTACATCTCTTTGTCCAGTCATTATCAAATACTCTTAGTTCCAGAATTGCTTACAAATAAACACGAATGCTTCTCAGCAAAAGTCTCCATTGAACGAATGATTCTTGGTTTGTTCCAGAATGTCGCTGTCTCGCTGCTGCAACGCTCCTTCCTTCCTGTTCACCACCAAAAGGAACACCCCCGCCGGAACCAAGCTGAGATACGAGGTGGACACCAGCGGCATCCTTCCCATCACCACCGAAGTCTTCAAGATGTTCCCAGACGTGAGTCCTATCAAGGATATCTTACATTCCAGCCAGAAGTAATATTTTGGTACTGTGAGTACATTTGTTTTCTGCCATTTTTGGTTTTTACTTTTACATGGATGTCAAAGTCTTATTGACTTCACTTTGAATTGAGGCTGGTCCAACTGTAGTGCAACAAAAGCAAAGACTTGAACTGAAGAACAATACAGTAGTCAATTTCCAGTCCTCATGCGCACCAGTGCACCACATAGGTGCACCTTAGCATATAAATATAAAACCAAATCAAGTTGTCAAAACGGGTATTTTGTATAACTGACAGTATATCACTTTTGTACTAAAGTACATTTAAGTCTTTTTTTAATTTTTAATTTTTATTTTTTTTACATATGTCACTTGTCTTGTAGGACATGCCATACTCCAAATCTCAGTACAAGAAATGTGCCGTGATCGGAAACGGCGGCATCATCAAGAACAGCAACTGCGGAAAGGACATTGACTCGGCAGACTTTGTGTTCAGGTAGGAAAAAATAAAATCAGTTGTCATCTAATCTGCCCATTTTGCAAGCACTGCCAAGCTTTATTTCCCATGTATGCTGCACAGATAACACATTTTCCAATTAAAATTCCCTGTCGTCAGTGAAACAATGGCAGGCTTTTCAACTTGCAGCTGATGACTGGCATGTGACCAGCTCCTGCTGTGGGCCCATTTGTCACATTCTATTGTTAGCGCTGAAATCTCACTTTGCAGCCGACATTTTATATTGCAAGCTGTCCTATAATGGCTAAAAAATGAGGGCGATAGTCCGATAATATGGAAACAAAATAGAGCATCGCATGGAATAATAGGGGAGCGCACATTTACCGTTTACTGCTGTAAGAGTGAAGTTGTTTATCTTTTGTCCTAGATGCAACATACCGCCCATCAGTGAGAAATACTCCGCTGATGTTGGCACAAAAACCGATCTGGTAACCATAAATCCCAGCATTATCACCGAGAGGTACGCCAATTCTTCCCGAAATCCAATCCTGCACCTCTTTTTCACACGTCGTCCTTTCCCTTGACCCCGCCCACGGCAACAGGTTCCAGAAACTGGAGAAATGGAGGCGTCCTTTCTACGACGTGCTGTTGAACTACGAGAACTCGTCGGTGGTCCTCCCGGCGTTCTACAACACGCGCAACACAGACGTGTCCTTCCGGGTCAAGTACATGCTGGACGACTTTGACTCGCAGCGCGGCGTCTTCTTCTTCCACCCGCAGTACCTGCTCAACGTGCAGCGCTTCTGGGCGGTGCAGGGCGTGAGGGCCAAGCGCCTCAGCAGCGGCCTTATGTTGGTCACCGCCGCCCTGGAGATGTGCGAGGAGGTGCACCTCTACGGCTTCTGGGCCTTCCCCATGAACCCGTTGGGCATCTTCATCACGCACCACTACTACGACAACGTCAAGCCACGGCCGGGCTTCCATGCCATGCCGCACGAGATCTTCAACTTCATCCACATGCACGCCCGCGGTATCGTGCGTGTGCACACGGGGCCGTGCACGTGAACTGGCATGGAATCTCACTGCGGTGGAACCTCCAAAGTAGAATGACATTGTTTAATATGAAATTATACATATTTATTTAAGTTAGGCACCACTACAGATCTTGCTTACTACAGAACTATTAGAACTTATAATTCTGCCGGTTCTAAAAAGTCCTGACCGACTGTCTCAACCTTCACAATGCTTGACAGTATTCATTAATTTATGATTATTTTATATTATATATATTACATATATATTATGGATATATTATTACAGTCGACCCCTGCTATTCGCAAGGGAAAGGGACCGTCCCAGCTGGCCAATAGCAAAAATCTGCATATAATTGACATGCACTGAAATGCATTGGGAAAAAATAAATACGATACACAAAAATATAGGCCTGCTGTATATATATTTATATTCAAATTCAAACAATTAGCCTAGATGTTTTCCACAACACCTCCGAAAATACCCCCAAAGTATTGGGAAAAAAATAGAAAAAAAAAATATCTGCATATATGCAAATCTGCGAGTACGCGGGGGTCGGCTGATGTATTCATTAATAGAAACAGAAACATTATTTTATTATAGGTTATTGTTTATTAAAACATTTTATCATAATTTCATCGTTTTGTTAATTATAGTTCAGTATTTTCTACTATAAATTTAGAATTTACTATGAATTTATTCAAACTAATTGCATACTGTAATACAATAATACATTAACTTTTTTATTATTGCTAATTAGTCATAATATTGTCAAATATATATTTAAATTTGTAAAAATTTTGTAAAACATTTTGTCACGACTTAACTAATTGTTTCATATTACAACAATTCCATAAATTATTTTATTATTAATTGCAAAATTTGTATATTATTCAGCAGGCTATGTATTTGTTTTTATTAATTTAAACTACACTATTTAGTTATATAGTAAAATATATAATTCAAGAACAAAATATTTCTTTTTTTAAACTAATATTCTAACACCTTTTGTTAATATCTTTAATTTAGAACTATTGTTTTTCAATTTATTCTAAAATTAAATTAATTTTTATTAACTTATATAGCTTTGTCAATTTGTTAAACCTTTTTATTTTCTAGGCATTTTCAAACTAACACTTGAACATATAGTATAAGTTAACTACCACATTAGTTAAACCTAAAATAAAGCAAAAACAGTTGCTATTTGAATATGCCCAACAGTCATACAGTATAATGGAAGAATGGAACATATGAAACATGTTTCATCTTCTGACCTCATCACACTTTTCTCTCTTGCCATCCTCTTATGGTATATAAAAAAAAAGAAAGCCAAAGAAAAAGCAATCAGTTTGATTTCCACTGAGCTGAGGAAAACTTTGGAGGTTCCACTGAAGGTTTCTGGCTTTACTGGATGCCGTTTCAGACCAATCTGAAGCTCTCTTGCCACAGCAGGCTCGTTTTTCACTGTGGTTTTCATGTGGTCTTCTTCCTCTTCTTCTTGATGTTGATGTTGTTGCTGTGACGTTTTCTAGTGGCTCTGCTGTACAGGTTGGTTCTTTTCTACTCCTTGCTGTACTCGTCCAAACACGGTGGGCGTGGCAGATTTCCATGTTGTTGTAAAAAACAAAAAGCCTGAAACTTGTCTGGGTTTAACAAAAAAAAAAAAAGTATTTCCAAATGCAGCATCTGGTTGTCTACTTTTGTAATCAATTTTACGGTTCCCCAACATTGAAAGGGTGAACATTCGATTGGCCTGTTTCCAGTGGCCTTATCGGGAAAATGTCCTCGGGAAAATTCGATTCTTTTATTTGATTGACAGTAATCCTCCGCTATTCTGCCGAGAAGAGCGAAAAAACGCAAGTCATTGATGCCGTGGGTGCATGTTTTCACAATTTTATTTGTTTAATTTGCTTATTTATTTGAATTTACTTGATTTAAAGTAGTGTAACTATAAGCCATACTCACAGTTCGGCACCCATTGATTCACCTTTTTGTGGATTTTTACTTCAAATATTATATTAAACATTCATAATGTGTGTTAATTAAACATGGATGTTCAGTATTCACAGGCAAGCTCAGTCCTTATCCTCAGCGAATAGCCATCACAACTTTTACTTACAAATAAATGGCTAAACTTAGCCCCTCCCTTACATATTCTCACCCGAGATGTCAGGCTAACATAGTTCCTCACCATTAATGTACTACTTTCTTCTTGACAGGGCTTTAGTGCCATCTGGTGGTATTGTGGGGCATTCCAGATTGAGCTAATAAATAGTCCAACAGGAATTAAAAAAAATAACATGAATAGCGGGGAATTACTGTATTTATCTTATCATGTCTTATGCCATGCTGCCTTATGACATTCCATTCTCGCCGTCCAATATGCAATTCTCATCTGTATTTCCTGAGTTTGTCCCCGAAACCAATCAAAGGACACGTTGGCCTCGTTTAAGACTCCATGCTGTGTTATACGTCACTCCATACTCGTCGTGCATGATAAAGCTTTTGTGCGTGCCTGCTTCAGTGCTCACTGAATTAAGTTTACACTCACAGAGACCTTTTCGTCCAAGAGATTGTTCAACTAGTGAATGATTTAAGCAGAGCTGAATCATAGTTCAGATCGGACTGCTGTAGTGTGTCGACATAAACGTTATCATTTGCCTGCAAAATACTGTATGTGTTGAGCACAAAGTTGTTGGCGACACCATTTTATTAATGGCTGTTAGAAATGAGATATGGATTAAAAACACTGGGACCACTCTGTATAATTAGTAAAGGGAAAAGAAACAGTGCTTGGCTCTGCATAATCATGTTTGTAAATAAACTTGTTTGGATTTTTGTCGTCCTTGTACAGCTCTCTCCATTATTATGATTATTATGATTATTATTATTATTATTATTATGTGATACTGTTGGAGTTTATATGCTCTGTAAAAAGAACAAAATACTTTTTTTCCTTTTGTAATTATATTAGTGCGACCCACGGGACAGTACCGGGCCATTGACCGATGCTTGGGGTTCACAGTTCAACTCTCAACCCCCACTGGGATAAGCCCCAGTTGATGGAAGGATGGGATCTCAAGCTATATCTTTGTACTGCCGCGTAAATCACTTCCCCGGATGGGCGAGTGACCGTGAAAGGAGATTGACAAATTTACGACCATTTAGAAAGCTCACTAGCGTAAGAACGGGTTCATATTTAGCGTTAAAGTGCGGTGGGTACGTTATGGGCAGGTAAAAGCGAGACACCCCTGTCCCGTAAAGCGATCCTGACGCTATGAATAATGAAGGGCGAGGATAAGTTCTCTCAGTGCAAGGCTCCTTTTTCACACGGCTTTCTCCCAATGGTCACGTGCCAAGGCGACTAATTTTTCATGAGTGTTGCATGAGGTTTGTAGATGGTTTGTCCAGGCTGCTAGAAGGCCACGGAACCAGAACCTCCCTGCAGTCAAGAACTGAAATGAACTGCCTCAGTTCCGTCGAAACCTCGGCTAGTTCTTAGGAAAGTGAAGCAAAGATGCCATCCAAACAGAAACATTCGAGACTAATAGAAGAAAGTGAGGAGGTGGACAAGGAAGTGGAAGAAGCGCCCGAGTTGAAGAAGACAAGCAGCAAAGACCCCGCTAAAGGAGAAAAGACTCGGAAGAAGGACAAAAGTTCTGAGCGTTCCGACAACAGGGGCTCGGAGAAAGACAAGAAAGGTGAAAAAGACAAAAAGAAGAAAAAGACTGAGGTTCAGAATGAAAAAGGAGAGCAGAACAACAATGACGCAACCACTATGGAAGACTCAAGCAACGTGACAAAGGAGGAGAAGAAGAAGAAGAAATCCACCACAGAGAACCCAGACGAAGCTGACACCGAGAAGAAGACCAAAGATGGCAAGAAGAAGAAAAAATCTCACAATGAGGGAGACGAACCTGTGGAGGAGGAGGACTCCAAGAAGAAGAAGAAGAAGAAACCAAAGAAGGGATCAGGGGACAGTGACGAGGATAAAAAGAAAAAAGGGAAGAAGTCTAAAAACAAGCAAGTGGACTATGCTGCAATCTATCAGAGCGAGCTCCTGGACTACCACACGGACTCATCCGATGGTTACGAGGATGTCTACTACAAGAAGAAAGGTAAGAGTTTCTCTGCTCATTACTTTTCAACCACAGTGGATGACGTCACAATGTAAAATACAAAAACAGAGACATCTTTCCATGGCCTGATTTAAGATTCTATTCTTGATTGTTTGCAACAACAATAATTGGTGGTGAATGTGTTTACTCAAAACCACCAGAGGTGGCAAATCCTTGTCCAGAAAGTAAAAAGTAAGCGTGTTACTACTTCTGCCTCCTCTGCAATTTGGAGCTCAGGTTCTCCTTGTGGTCACTGGCAGTGTTGTGATTTGCTCGGATGACTTTCATGCCACCAAAGTAGGATTGTTTACCCCTCAGTGTCGATCTGTGTGCTCTGCTGTCAAGCAATTAAGGTTGTAGGTAAACACAATCAGCTGGGATTCACTCTAGCTTAATTGCAATTCTAAACAGAAGAAACAGTAGAAAATGTATGAAGGCAGGATGGGGGTGTAGTGCTTTACACATCTGCCTCACTGTCGAGAGGTTTGAATATCAGCTCAGGCCCTGCGCTGTGGAGTTGACTGTCAACCAGACCAGGGTGCACCCCACCATGGGATATGCTCCAGTTTATCTGTGACCTTAAAGCAAATGAATTTTCTTTGATTCCCTTCAGTTAGGAGTAGCATAGGCTTGGGATTCTTTCTGAGGTTGCTCCTGAAGCGCTTAAAGTCAAACACCAAGACTTGGTTAGGATTTGTCTTTACCTTTAACTGTGGCTAAAGGCAAAACCGTGGCAGGGTTTTTACTTTATGGACCTGGATTTGCCATCTTTATTTACCATGTAAATTAAACTGAACATAGGCGTGGTTCTTGAGTCTTTTCTCTTGCTTGCACTGGTCACTAATCAAGGAAGAGAACAACAAACAACCATTTTTTAATGTCTGGAAAATGGGAAGCTGCAGTTGGAGAAGACTTCGTGTCTGTTTTGATGGCATCACATCTTTTTAAACTAAATTCTCCCTCTCTGGTTCTAGTCTACGAGGTGGTCACTATTACTGGTGACGTCAAAGGAGCCGGGACTGATGCCAACGTGTTTGTTACCCTTTTCGGAGAGTTTGGTGTCACCCCCAAGGTTCATCTGGCCAGCAAGTGAGAAGCATATCGTTTATATTTTGGACTCTCGATGCATATACTGTAGCAATCTAAGATACTCCTAATTTTGTGTGGACCCTCGGAAGTCAAACTAAGATTAGGAGTTTAAGTTGGGGTAAGTTTTTTTGTTTACTTTAGGGTTTGGGGTTTAGCCAAAATGTTTGAGTTCCCAGGGTCCAACCTGTAGAAATTTTCCAAAAGGTAACTTCATTTGTGCCAAGTAACTAATGAATATTTTCTATTCTCCTCTGGTATTTTCAGCACAGAAAAGAGGTACTTTGAAGGTTTAAGATTATGCTCCTGCTGTTGGCTTGTATTGTGCAGCACTGTATGAGAGAGCATTCCTTATATTGAATATAATTTTTCACATATTTTAAAATCCTGTCCAAGCCAAGTGTTCTGACAGGAGCCGTTTGGTCACCCTAGCAACAGAATGCTCTCTTCTATACAGTATTTGGAGTAAGGCGGAACTACGTGACATGGCCGGTCTTCTACCCCATTCCCAAGCGAATGGAAGAAGACCACGATGTCATTTTTTTTACCCTTGCGGACGATTAAATGACCGTCAGGCAGTCGCACATTGATTGACCGATCGGGTTACTGGGCTGCGCAATAGGAAATCCTGACTTTATTGTCGGCCCACGCGGGACCGTGTCACCCACACCTTGAGTCGCCGTGCACACGCCGTGTATTCAGTGTGTCCATGCTGTGTGACTGCAGCTGATGAAATAGCATACACGGCGAGCGCATCCAGAAGTTTCACCTTACTCCCATATATACACCACTTATATCAGGTCGCGTCTGTATTGTGTGACTAACAACACGATATGGTCGGGGCCAGTGTGCAACTCTTTGGAAATTCACTGGAACTCGCCAGTTGCATGAATTCCAAAGTTTGCATCGGGTTTGCTTTTCTTTCCGTAATCACTGTGCCACCCCACCCTCCCTCACAACAGATGGCAGATCTAGGGCAGCCATTCATGTGTGGCGGACTGCTTCCATTCTTCAGTACATGACACCATGCACTTTAATTATACAAGCCTTGGCAGGGCTGGTGGGTTGCATGTTGGAGATGTGGGTTTAGCACAAAGAGACAGTGAAACCTCTGAAGTTGAATGCATTGTGTCAGCATTCAAACAGAAGCACGGCTAAAGTTGGAAAGTTTGAAACAACAGACATAAGCCAATTTTGCAAAACTTTAGGAGCATCAAAAGACTGATGTTTTTGCTTGTTCTTTGCCTTTTTGGGGCAATGCTTAAGTTACAGAAGAAATTACAAAACTTAAGTTTAGTGAGACTCTAAGGACTGACTGATTTGCTATGTCAAAAGCATTTTTAATGAAAGCTGTTTGAAAATCATGAGCAGCCTCACCAAGAAGGTGAGAAAAGAAGTTAGTGAGGATCATCTCCGCACAACTGGCTTTTTTGGCAACGCTTATTCCAAGATAGACTGACGTTTCTTTGGAGGTTTCACTGTGTTCTCTGTGCAGCCTTAAAAAAAAATCTGATTCAGACACCGACCGATTGGTCCTAAATCTCATTTCTTATTTAACTGGTAGTACTCTCGTTAGTATGTTTGCCACAATGCTGACTCGTGTTTTGCAGAAGCCGGACTGCCTTTGAAAAGAACAAGACGGATGTTTTCCGCATCAAAACGCACAATGTGGGTGCGCTCAAGAAGCTAAGGTAAAGTACAAGTTCAGGCTAAAAATATTTTAAAATTGTGTTTTTGTAAAGTGCTTTGCGACAGCTAAAGCTGTTTGAAAGCGCTATATTAAATAAAGATAACTTGGCTTGACTTGACCCTTAAAACAGTTTAACAATAACATGAATTGCCAATTCTCCCCGTGCCTGCGTGGGTCTTCTCCGGGCACTCCGGTCTCCTCTCACATTCCAAAGACATGCATGGCAGGTTAATTGGGCGCTCCCTAGGATCGAATTGTCCCTAGGTGTGCTTGTGTGAGTGTGGATGGTTGTTCGTCTCTGTGTGCCCTGCGATTGGCTGGCAACCAGTCCAGGGTGTACCCCGCCTACTGCCCAAAGCCAACTGAGATAGGCTCCAGCACCCCCCGCGATCCTTGTGAGGAATAAGCGGTCAAGAAAATGGATAGATGGATGAATTGCCAAATTTCATGCCTCAGCTGGTCCATATGGAAGCTCGCTCAGTCTTTTCAGGCAAGACAAGGCAACCTCAGCCAAATATTTGCAGCTAAGTAACACATAGAGTACCTCAAAAGATTTCAGCATTGATAAATCCTTCTTTTACAACATATACTATAAACAGCCATGCAGCATGTCTTTGGCAATGTTTAGCGTGATTAACTAATGACTCCTGAATTGCCTTCCATTAAGCTCTTCTTATACGCCAAACATTACAAAAACGTTCTTGTTGGCTTCTTAGAGGGGATTAAAGTTGTTAGTCGCTGGAGGGGTTCGAAAAGGCAGAAAGCCGCAGGATAATGGCATCTTAAAAGGGGTGAGGTTGCACTTTTTTTTCCAGCTGGGCAGCACTTCGCTGGATTTTATCCCATGGTGAGAAGGTTAAGCCCCATCTGCTTTCGGGTGTTAGCATCTTTTAGCGTAGCATAGTGCAGCATATGAGGCGGTTTAAAAATTCATTTGTGCATCGAGTGGGTCTGTAATTTTACTGATACAATCTACAAAATGAAGTAAAATATGGGTTAACGTAGCAGAAAATGTTTTAAGTCCATCCTAGCAAAAAGCTAACTCTTAAACTAACATCTAGGTGTCTGGACAATTGATATTCAGTTATTTAAATATGATTCTTTGAAAAAAAGATTTATATGAGAGTTTAATGCCTAAACAAGCCCCACTCCCCAAAATAATTGAAAGCTAAAATCAGTTTAACGTAATTCATAAAATGATTGCTTATTCTTCAGCTCTGCCATTTTGTGACCATTGACCAACTGAATTGTCACGCCACTGCACTGTTGACTTCACCGCGCAGGATCGAACACGACAACACGGGCATGAACGCCAGCTGGTTTTTGGACAGGGTGGTGGTGACCGACATGAGCCGGCCTTACCTGCGCTTCTACTTTGCCTGCAACAACTGGCTGAGCCGCGAAGAAGGCGACAACCTTTTTGTCAGGGACCTGCTGGGCAGCCTCAACCAGATGGACGTACCCAAATGTGAGCCAAATCCAAAAACATTAGTTCTTCATTTTGAGAAAATGTTTAAAAAATAATTAATCACACCTGCCCATTTATTACATTAGATGAGTTTACTCTGTGATAACGTATACCTTTCAGACAGGTAATTAATTGAACAAAGTAAGTTGATCTAGCTATTGGATTTCCATTGAACATTTAAACTTGTTCACTCACACACTTGCGTCTTCCACAAAATAACACATTATTGTCATATAAATACATTGATTGACAATCAAACGTAAATAAATAAATGGGAGACTTTTGCATAATAAGTGTAATGATTTTCAATCTGCATTTTGCCTTTAATAAAATAAAAGATCTTTATAACAGATACATAAAAAAAATAAATAAATATACTAGTAAATAAATAAAAAAATAGAAAACTACTTTGATAAATATTCAAAAATATATATTACTTTTAAAAAAAAAATCAAAACACAGAAGATTACGATCAACTAAGTAATTGCAATTATTTTTAATCAAAACTTGGCCTGTAACTAAATCAAACAAAATCAAGAAATTCTGAGGGCACTATGGGCTACTATAACACATTAATCCCTGCTGCAGCATCTCGAGTGAGATGAGATCATCAAAAAGACGACACAGTCGAACCATGCAGGAAGGCGGGACTTCAATAGAAACACAAGCTGTAGCGCAACGGAAGAATACATGCAGACTGTGGTCATGAAACCCAGGATAATTGTGCAAGAAAAAACTTGACTGCCTGGGTTGAATGAAGTTTAGAGGCTTTTAAACACAGTCAACTGTTTTTGTTGGGCGTTGTGGCTGATTAAATACTAACACTTCTGCCCTCCCCACCACGCTGGCTTGTAATCGAATTCCGTTGGCGTGTAATCCTCTGTTGCTATGTGACCTGAGGCCTCAGCACCCCAGAATCAATCAGGCGGCCAAAGACACTGCAACTGGCTTTAACGCACCCACCGTTATGAATTTTTAATCTGGAAAGTGGCTCAATGCGTAGATTAGCCAAAAATTCGTACAGTAATTACAATTGGTGAAGTAAGGTAACTGATGCTGTGTTACATAACGTCAGCCATTGCATCACAGGATTAGCATCGTCTTCTTTACTACTTTTAGAAGTGGTTCTACATCGCTGTACTACAAACTACAAGTAGTTTAACAAAAACTAACTAAGTTAACTCTTCAAAAATGTCAATCAAAACATGAGGGTTATTTGGGCCAGAGGACCAAATTTTGAAAATTCAGACCCTAAATCAGATTAAATTAGCAACATGAAAATGGGTAAATGTATAAATCATTATTAGATCTTAAAAAAAAAAAAAAAAAAAAAAAAAAAAAAAGTGTGTCCGATTCATATCAAATTTAGACTAAAGACAGACGTATGACCTGGTAATTAACGTTAAAGTAAACCCAGTACTTGTACTGAATCTCATTAAATTGTGTCCTATTGGTCTTTACAGCAAATAAATACATAGTGAGCGTATTCACCGCCGACATGAAGGGAAGTGGAACCGATGCTGACGTCTTCCTCAACATCTTTGGAGAGCACGGCGACACAGGTGGGCAAAAATGTTTCTTGATTCTCTCGTGTTTACATTCACTTTCCCAACATCTCTTACGACACGAAGGGGAGCGGCGGCTGGACAGCGACAAGGACAACTTCGAACGCGGCTCGGAGGACAAGTTCACCATCGAAGCTCCCAATCTGGGACGGCTGAGGAAGATCACCATCGGTCACAACAACAGAGGTTCATCCGCTGGGTGGTTCCTAGATAAGGCACGTTCTACGAGCAAACTCAAATAAATTTATACCCCTAAAAACGTGTTTAATTGCCAGTAATTACAGGTTAAACAGTGACTATACCACAAAGTATGATCCTGTGATACTCGTAAACAAACATGCATATGCACACGCAGCAAAGATTTTCCATCACAATTCAGGCGAAACTTAGCTACTCAAACACCAACACAAAACGAGGCTGGTCCCCCAGTGTTAGCAATCACAATCCATGAAGTTCTGCTCATCACGGACCGACATGTTTGCTTTAAACTCATGTTACCCTTCATTCCGTTTGGCTGTTCAGGTTGCCATCGATGACATTGGGAATAAAGAAGTGTACGAGTTCCCCGTCAATCGCTGGTTTGCCATGGATGAAGACGATGGTAAAATCCAGAGAGACGTGCTGGTTGGATCACTGCAACCAATGGGTGAGCGTACCACTCGGCCTCACAAACAAAGTATGGCTCAGTTCTTTACCCTCAGTCTATTTTAGTGCTGTCACTATTGAATATTTTTAGAATCGATTAATCTATAGATTATTCAATTGATTAATCAACTAATCTGATTCATTTTAATTTTGGATTAAAATGTTGTGCACAACCCCCAAAGAGCGCGCACTGCTTTGTTGAATCCATTCGGAAAAAGAGCGTTGTTCAAAAGTTCCTCTCAGTTATTCGATACATACTTAAATAAATTTCTGGCCCTGTCAGGTATCGTCTACAACGTTCAAGTAATGACCGGAGACGTGCGGGGAGCGGGCACCAACTCTAAAATCCACATGGTCATGCACGGCTCCAAGGGCATAAAGAACAGCGGCAAAATCTTCCTGGAGGGCGGCGCCTTCGAGCGCGGCCTCATCGACATTTTCAATGTGGAAATCTGCGAGTTGATCAGCCCCCTCAGCAGGGTCACCATCGGGCACGACAACGGGGCCGTGGGCGCCGGCTGGTATTGTGAGAAGGTACAATGTGACACACAGTCACATACGACAGAAAGACCCTCACACACATTCCATTTCTCATCTAGGTGGTCATCTACTGTCCATTCACGGGTGTGGAACAGACATTTCCGTGCGGGATGTGGCTGGACGAGGACGAGGGCGACGGACTCATCGAGAGGGAGCTCTACGAGATGGTTTCTCTCCGGCAGAGAAAGCACAAGAGTGAGGTCTACCAGGTCATAGGCACGCCCGCTGACTACATTCAAAAAGCTCATTTACTTAATGGTTTTCGCTACAGAGTACCCCTGGTCCTTGTGGATCTGGACCTCGGACCTGAAGGGAGCGGGGACCGACGCGCAGGTATTTCTGCAGATCTACGGCGAGAGTGGCAAATCGGATGAGATCAAACTGGAAAACAACTCGGACAGTTTTGAGCAGGGGCGCCTTGATAAATTCATGGTAATCCCCGGATTAACCACTGACTGCTGAAATTACTTTCACAGTTTTTCTGAGTTTTTTTGGGTTTTTTTTTTGAAATCCTTTTAGATTGAAATGCCCGACATCGGACGGCTCCTAAAAGTGCGCATCTGGCACGAGAAGAGGCATCCGTTTGCCGGCTGGCACTTAGGGAGGGTGAGGGCTTTTCGGTGCTTGGTCTGATGCACATCGGTCAAACTCAATACCTGGGAGCCAGATTGGTCCCGTCATATAATTTGTGACCTTTTGCAGGTTAGTTTACTGAAGACCCTGACAATGGAGAAATACAATTTCGAATGCGGTCGCTGGCTTGATGTCAACGAAGATGACAACGAAATTGTGCGGGAGCTGCCGGCGACTGGAGCCCTTTGTGGGGAGCCGCTACCATGTAGGAAACAAGTTAATACTATTACAGTATGTGAACTGATAGGTTTCAAGTTAACATTTCATTCAAGATGCCACATTTATGGTTTTGTTGGAGGGAGCACAGCATGTCTGCCTCATAGTTCTGAGGTTCAGGGTTAGAATCTCATCCAACATCAACTGGAATAGACTCAAGATCACCTGAAATCCGAATGACAAGTATACTATATAAAATCACTTTTGGCTAGCACAGAATGGCTTTAAATGGCAAAACCTTGAAAAATTCTACACGAAGGGATGCTTGATTTACATAAATCCATAAATCTGATCCAATCAATCCTTCCCATTCACAATCAACACAAACAGCTTAGGATGTTTTTTTCCGTGTAATCCTCTTTGTGATCTTTTCCCATCCCATTCCTGCGGTTGAAATTCCATGACAAGTCTCCGTAAACCAATCAGCAGACTAATGTATCGAGCGCCATCTGTGATTTGTGCCAACAGAAGAGTATCCAAATGTACCATTAGCAAAAAACCTCTTAGTAAGCGGTTTCCTAGGTAACTTATGTCAACGGAAACACTTATCATTTGAGTTTTTGAATTCACTTTATTGGGTATCCTTATGTTTATCAATGGAAGATATTCTTTGAAACGACAGTCTACAATTGGTAACCTTGACTACGTTTTGTCAATGGAAACTCAAATTCAAAAATTTTCCATTGACATAAGTTGTCAACCATGCCTATCAGGTCACTTTGGTATAAGTTAATACCAACAGATGAGTGTCTAAAAGTGGTAATGTTGACAACTTTTGTCAATAAAAAGTTACGAAAGAAGTTACAGGTTTGTATTGACAGAAATAGTTATTTAGAAGTTAGTTAGTTCGAAGTTATCAATGGAAAAGCAACTGATACGAGTTTCCGTTGACAAAAGCTGTTGACGGCAACACTTTTGGACGCGCTTGTGTTGGTACTGTTAACATCTTACCGATCTGACCTGAATGGTGGAAATGCAGCATGAATTCACTAACTTCTTCTTTGAAGACATTTAGCCATCATTTAGCCATTTTCAGCTGTAAAAAGTGCACATTTTTTTCTATAATTATTAATGTTATAACTTCATTATTTTCCATATACAATTAATACCTTTAAAAACATTTTGCAGCTTGTTTACAAATAACATCACAGGTGCTCAGGAAATAGGTAACAACCAATCACAGCTCACCTGGTTTCTAGATTTGGTCATGTGACGTTAGAAAACTGGGCCATGATTGCCCACCTGAGCGAGCGTGATGTCATCGTAAGTCGACAGCATGTGGCAAAATGTGTAATTAATTGTACATGAAAAATAATAGTTATCACATTAATTATAGACAAAATATTATCTTCTTACTGCTGAAAATGGCTAAATGAGTCAAACATTTTTGTTTTTTGGCTTAGTGATGAAGTATCGCGTCACCATCTGCACGGGCAACGTCAGCGGCGGCGGCACCGATGCCAGCGTCTTCCTCAACGTCATCGGCGACCTGGGCGACACCGGGGAGCGACTCATGATCATGAGCAAAAACAACGTCAACAAATTCGAAAAAGGCAACGTGAGTAAGGACGACGGCAAACACGAGTGACGTTCGGTTCATGTCACCGCTTTTTTTTGCTCCATATTTTCCTTCAGCACGACGAGTTTCTCATCGAAGCCGTGTCCCTGGGGCGCGTCCACCGGGTACGAGTCGGACACGACGGCCGCGGCGGAGGTTGCGGTTGGTTCCTCGATAAGGTCATGGTGAGGGAGGAAGGCCAGCCAGAGTCGTTAGCCATCGAGTTCCCATGTTACAGGCAAGTTGGTCATTTGCATAGTATATTGCCAAATTTGATCCTTTTGGTAAGTTGTACTTTGACTTGCGAATGTCCCATTTTGCAAGTTTTTCGATACACTTTTTTTTTTAATACACTTTTGGGCAGATTGGGGAGGCGAAACAAAATGATGCTTCTTAACACATGGGATGCAACAGGTTAGCTATTCAACTCAGGACAATCTTTTAGACAATAGACACATCTTATAATCGGTCCCTTGATCACTTCCTGAAATGTGTCGTTATGTGCGTATTGCGTAGCATTTCTTTCGTCGTTTGAGAGATTTTGGGCATTTGTATGTCTACATCCTGTGAACACCCAAAATGATGCCTCAGTGCAACATACAAGATCCAAAACAGTATTGGCTCCATGTCATTGGTACTAATTCTCTTTTTCTCTTAACGCATCTAAGCCCCTGCTGTGTTTGCAAACAAAATATCCAAAAGGCCTGATAAGTGCAGCAAATTGGGCCTGCACGGCTCTCCAGTTACATGCCATTAAGTTGTTAGGCAGCTGATGGATGGGTTTCGCCTTACAAATAGGGACTAAATGCACAGTGGTCAGACAGCTGTCTCTTTCAGTAATGGGAGCACAGCGGTCAGGCTGCCGTGCTGTGTTACATCTGGAAAGTGTCCTGTCTGCTTTCTTTTATTGGGATTGATCACGTTCTCATTATATAGATGAATTTCTAGGACTGAGTCCCCCTCAGGTCAACTATAGTTCAACGAATGTGTCTCCAATCAGATGGTTGGACCGCAATGAAGACGACGGGCAGATCATCCGAGATTTGGTCCCAGCCGGAGAAGGCCTGCGTCTTTTTAGTGAGTGATGTAATCCCAAGAATATTTGCGGTTCAATATGACCCTCTTTGTGTTTTACAAGATGACTTTGTAGTCATTTTGACCCTGTAAAGCCAATTATAAAAATTTCAAGGGGCATCATTTAATCAATTGTTTGTTTTTCTGTACACTTCCCACCACCTCGCCCTTCAGATGTCAGCTACCACATCGCAATCAAAACAGGCAGCGTGAACGGTGCCAGCTCCGACTCTCGGGTGTTCGTCAAGCTGTATGGCGAGAGGGGCGACAGCGGCAAGATAACCCTGGCGGTTTCCGACAACGACCTGAGGAACTACTTCGAGACTGCTCGCACAGACATCTTCACCATAGAAACCTCCGACATTGGAAAGGTACGCTCGGAAGAGTCCGCCCGTTTTCAGATTGTGATTGGGGGTTCGAACCAAGGTAATTACAGTTTACAAAAACAAACAAAATAACGAAAAACAGGACTGAAAATATATTATATGGTGGAGCGGTACCTGAGTGGTTAGCATATTTGCCTCTTTTACGATATATCTATTAAGGTCAATGACATTGCATGTTGACAATCACATCAAAACAATCTAACCACAGAAGCAGTATTTTACACTTCACTTATTGCCTTTAATTTTTTGTTCATATGTTCTAAAATAATTTTGCAATTGTATCTTTTGTAGCGATTTTGTTACACCATTTTACATAAAAGTAAAACTAATACTAAAACTATTTTTTTTTAAATCAACTAAAATTAAGCATTTGTTATAAATAACTAAATAAATGAATAAATAACTAATTCAAACACTCACTCTAAAAACTAATTAAAATTAACTTAATTTGAAAAACAAAAGTTAAGAGGGAATAAAAACAAAAACAAATTAAAAACTATTCTAACCTTTGGTGCATTTTGGCAGATCAACCGACTCCTCATAGGCCACACCAATGAAGGCCTGCGAGCCGGCTGGTTCCTGGACAGCGTTCAGATCTCGGTGCCAGTCCAGGGCAAGCAGTACATGTTCCCCAGCCACCGCTGGCTCTGCAAGGACGAGGCTGATGGCAAAGTAGAGGTGGAGATCTATCCCAGCGAGATCTTGGACATGGAGAAACGTAAATAATCAAATCTCAACTGCAAATTCATCAATGTGTTGATTTGTTATTTATTATAAAAGCATTGCTTTGGCACCATTTTGTGTGCCTGTTTTTTTCTATAGTAGTGGTTTGATAGTTGATTTCCACTTTGAAATGAATTTAAAAAAATGCCATTAATCTAGAAACCCCCGCCCCAAAAAAAAGCTGTTGTAAGGTGCTCTTTAATTAAAAAATAAAAATAAAAATAGCACTCTACAAAAACACGCAATAACAAAAAATGAAATAGTTTTTGCATCATGATTGGCCATCAGGGGGCAGTATATTACAGGTACAGTATAGCTTTAACAGATTTGATGGCATCTGTAACACAAAGATCACTACCACGTTATCATTGGGATAGTGGATTTTCTTAAATTTTAGTTAATTACGCAACATTTAATTGTCTCTCTGAGGAGTTGTTTACTGTACAATTTTGAAAAAGAATCTAATTGTGATTTTTTAACCCTTTATTTATAATTTACCATTAACATTTGAAACAATCTTATCCAACAAATAACAGATACTAATTGTGATTTTTTTTTTTTTTACCTCATAATCGAGACTATGATTCAATGTTCGATTTTTATCAAGTTCTTCTTCCTAGTTGTATTTCTTAATGTAATGATAATCTGTATTACAATCAACAATACCAGATTCATTACACATGAATGTTTTGTTGTTTTGGTTAGGCTTACAGTATAATAAAAACAAATGAACTGTGTTTTAATGTGAAAGACAATTTATCTACTTAAATTAGAATTGTTTACACTTTGAGACTGACTTGCAGTCTTTTAGACGTTAAGACAACTACATAAAATTCTACCAAACCTAAAATTGTAGCATATAAACAGAAGTCTGTAAATCAAGTCCGACTACAACAATAATGCAAAGAAATCCGTAGCTTTATCAACTTTTCATGTTCCACAGTGATATGTAAACATGTGGCGTGTACTCCGTCCCATTCTATTCCGTCACAGTGATCAACTACGAAGTGAGCGTGGTCACGGGGGACGTGCGCACGGGCGGGACCAACGCAAACGTCTTCTGTCAGATTTATGGAGATGAGGGAAAAACTGAAGTTCTTCCCCTGAAGAGCCGATCCAACAATTTTGAACGCGGCACCACTGAGATCTTCAAGGTCAGTATCGAGGTCTTGTGTTCAATGGTGGGAAGTAACAAAGTGCAACTAGTTCCTTACTGTACTTACTGTATATAATATAATGGGCTTGCCACCTCTGACTTTCACGCCTCAACCATTTGCCTTCCACTTGTCCAGATAGAAGCCCAGGATGTGGGCAAGATCTACAAGCTGCGGATCTACCACGACGGCAAGGGCATCGGCGACGGCTGGTTCCTGGAGTCGTTGGACATCAAACGCCTGACGACGGCCATGGTGCAGGTGGAGGTGAAGCGCGAGGACGTCAAGAAGGATAAGAAGAAGGACAAGAAGAAGAAGAAGAAAGATGAAGAGGAGGAGGTGGAGATGGTGGAGGAGCTACAAGAGGTGGTGGAGACGTTCAGCTTCCCTTGCAACCGCTGGCTGGCCAGGGATGAGGAGGACGGTGAGATTGTGGTCGAGCTCCTGACCGACGACAATGAAGAACTCGAGGGTAAACGAACTCACGTGTACCAGAGGGAAGTGGAAACGTCACACTTTGCAATTAACGCTTTTGTTTCCCTTTCGCCAGTTAACTCTTACGAGGTGCACGTGTTCACGGGGCATCTGTGGGGGGCGGGGACCGACGCTAAAGTTTACATCAATGTCTACGGTGAAAACGGCGACACGGGCGAGCGCCGCTTCAGGAAGTCCAACCACCTCAATAAATTTGAGAGAGGTCAGGTAAGCTCTGCTATGTAGGACAACTTTCTTTCGTGTGTGGATTAATTCCTTTTTAAGAATGACTCTTTGGGTCACACTGACAAAAAACAGAAATGAACTTAAGAATTAAAATGGAAATTTTCTCAAAAACAACAAAAATACAAAAGGGTACAAAATTGATGTCTTTTCAAGAGTAAGGTTGGAAAATTATGCGTCAAAATAGTAAAATGACAACATTGACATTTCCTCACCTTTTGATTGCGTGTGTGTGCGTGACAAGGAGGACGTGTTCAGCATCACGGCTGTGGACCTGGGCACCCTGAAGAAGCTGAGGATCCGACACGACAACAGCCAGGCCGGGGCTGGCTGGTTTTTGGACAGAGTGGAGATTGTCGACAACAAGGATGACACCACGTAAGTCACTCGCAAATAAATAATAGACAGTTTTGTAGTCATGATATTATCTTGGATTTATGTAGCACCTTTCAAGGGACACGAGCATGCTGTAAAGATTTTTTTTTTTTAATTAAATGGTTTGAATAAACATGGCTATTTACTGTCACAACATTTTTTATCATACTTTTCCAACAGTTTTTCTTTAAAAAATAAATAAATAAATTGTAGTTATAAGATTTTTTTTCCCCTTGAGAATGCTTAAAATGACTGAATTAATTAATTGAAAATAAAAAACATTTTTGTGTATATACTGTGGTAGTGAATGAATAATTCGAGTAACCAACTTTTTCTTATTAAAAAAAATAAAAAAAATAAAATAAAAAATAAACATTTGTGATGCATAATTTTAAGCTGGTCAGTGACCAGTACTGTTAAAACATATGTGATCCAAATTTACTGTAGGTATCACACTTTTCTGAGTAGTGAGCTTCATTCACATGCACATGGAACGTTGTACAGCACCTCCATGTGGCAAGAAATGGTACTTTTCCTATTCTTAAACACATTTATTATAAGAGTTAATAGTGAAATACTGACGATGCAAATAATAGGGGATAGGTAAAAAATAATAATAATAAAGTCACATCATTTGTATTGCCAAACTACAAATGTGTGAATTTGTGTCCTTTCATCATCCCTGCTCTGATCAAGTGTAATTAATGCATTAAATCCATAATCACTTGAAAGAACCTGGCAGATGCCCACCTGTGTGTTCCAGGTACTTCTTCCCATGCAAGCGATGGCTGGCGGTGGACGAGGACGACGGGCAGCTGGCCAGGGAGCTGGTCCCTGTGGACGAAGCATTCATGAAGAAAGGCGACGACGAGGATGATGATGGCGACTCTGAGGCTACACTGGGACTGGAACAGAAAGGTGAGGCCACCAGAATTAGAAATGAGTACATAAACATGACTCTATACTGCACCCGTTACTGCAGCCATGTCCACCACGTACACGGTGAGGATAAAAACTGGGGAGAAGAAGTACGCCGGGACGGACGCCAATGTTTTTATGACCCTATATGGTACCAAGGATGACACAGGTGGGACGCTTCATTACACTTTCCAAGCCTATATTGAGTCAAAGCACATATTTTTTTTATGAGAAAAGTCTCATGACCTACCACTAAAAATAGTGCTGTATACAGTGATAAATACAAAACCTTCTTAGCAACACAAGAGCAAAACTTTAGAAACAGCTGTGAAGATGATGCAGTGGCATTTTACTGAATTTTGCTGTTTCTCCTAACGCCAGGCATCATTAACTTGAAGGCCTCCAAGACGCAGAAGAACAAGTTCGAACGGGGCATGATCGACGAGTTCACCGTGGAGGCGGTGGATATCGGGCCACTCAAGAAGTTACGCATCGGACACGACAACCGCGGTACTGCCACACCTGCGAAAATGCCTAAAAGCTCTCACAAGGGTGCAGCAGGGTTCACAAATGTTTGGTGCCTCGAACTTGGGTATAAAAGACATGTTTTCATTCTAATTTGTTGGTATAGGACAGAAGTAGGGTGGGGAATTAAGAATGTAACTTTGATTCCATTTTCAACACTGCGTTTCTGATTGATTCTCATTGATAGTTTGACATCACTGATATCATTACCATAATACAGTAAACCCCCCCCCCCCCATAAGTGAAATTCGCTCTATCAAAATACCCTGTTTAAATACTCCCATTGGCATGTTTTTATACTTTTAAAAAATAATAAAAAATACAAACCTAAACACAACGTAGTGAGAAATAGCAAGAGAAATGGCTAACGAAAATATTGTACAAACAGTAAATCAGTCCCAAACAAACTAAACATCAATAATGCCCAAAGATGTACATTATAAAATTAATTTACAGGCGTCTCTTTCTGTAAAAGCAAATTACAGTGAATGACATTCAATCATTTTCAACCAAAACTAAACTGTGATGAAATACTTCCTGTTTTAGTTCTTCTACTTGGAAAATTTACACTGCCTCAACTTAATTCTGTCGCCACTTAGTGGTCGACAGTGGAATTACACACAAATAGAGCTGGTGATCAGTTCAGGAGGTATCCCTCGTTTCTTGTCAAAGGTCAACCCAAATGAGGACAGGTGCCATAGAGAATGAATGGTGGATGACTGTGGCCCAAATTTTCGGACCCTGACCCTCAGTTTTGGCTGTCATGGTTCTTTAGGGGGCGGTTCGGCAGGCTGGTTCCTGGACTGGGTGGAGATCAACGCTCCTTCGCTGGGGCAGAAACTTCGCTTCCCATGCGGCCGCTGGTTGGACAAAGGAGAGGACGATGGCGCCATCTCCAGGGATCTTTTTCCTAATACTCTTCAAACGGAACTTTACACGCCATGTAAGACTGCCGCTGATGAACATCATGTTCTTACCAACACATTTGATCCATTTTTTTTTCTCTCTAGTTGTCCCTTACGAGATCAAAATCTTCACGAGTGACGTTTTTGGAGCGGGCACGGACGCGGACGTCTTTGTGGTCCTGTACGGACGAGACGCCGTATGTACGCAACAGAAGAGACTGTGCGTCAACAAGAGGGAGCGGATTATGTATTTTGAGAGGGGAGCCGAGGACATGTTCATTGTTGAGGTACAGTGGTACCAAAAACACCCCTAGTTCATGGAAAGCTACAGTTTATAGTTTTATTTTTTTACACCTTTTATACTCTCGATTTTGTTTTGAATGTGTTGAAAAAGTGGGTTATATTATGATGCTTGCCTCATGTGCTCGCTGAAGCTGGAGGACGTCGGGGTGGTCATTGAGAAGATCCGCATCGGTCATGACAACCGCGGCGTCAATCCAGGATGGCACCTGGATCGAGTGGAGATCCGACGTCTGCTCAAGAAGGGAAAGGTGCACCCCAGATTCAAATTAAATTATGACCATAAAAAATAACAAAGTACTTTCAGTATTTAATTAATAAGCAATATAACTAATGTTAAAAAAAAAAAAACATAAAATGTGCAATTTAATCAATCACGTCTACTTTTCTATTCATTTTTTTTAATTAAAAGTACTGTATACCTTTAAAAAAAAAAAAAAAGTTTGGATGCCCATGTCACTGTATAAAAATACAAACAGCACTCAGCTTCCATCATAGCATGTAACTAAATCGAAATAATCATGTAATATAATCAATAAAAAGTGGTACAAATACAATGCAAAACTAATAAAAATTAAATTACTAAAATGGTGGTTGAATAAAATGCAGCTAATTATCGGGAAACAAAAAAATAATTAAAATAAATCCATCCATCCATCCATCCATCGATTTTCTTGACCGCTTATTCCTCACAAGAGTCTCGGGGGTGCTGTAGCTGCAGCTGCAGCTGGCTTTGGGCAGTAGGCGGAGTAAACCCTGAACTGGTTGCCAGCCAATTGCAGAAATAAATACATACATACATAAATTAATTTAGAATGATGGATGAGCAGCTACAAAGTCCTTAGCCAAATAGCTAACGATAATAAATTAATTTTAACATTTTCAGACGCTAACGAAGTGCTAGAGTGTACCAATGGTGCCACAAAAACTTGCAGTTAGACAACCTCAACATCCAACTCACATGCTTGATACAGTAAGTCAACTCACTTCACCACAGACCGGACTGGTTGTTGCAGGGCTCGGAGACGGTTATCTTCCCGTGTGAGCGCTGGCTCGCCAAGTCGGAGGACGATGGCGAGACGGTGAGGGAGCTGGTGCCCTCCGACATCATCACTGAGAAGCTGTCACGAGACGGCAGCCTGAAAATCACTGAAGTGGAGGTGGAGGACGCCCTGGAGAGTACGACAAACACATTACAACATTAATGTTCAAGTATGGTCTGATTGTTGGTAGGGGTGTACGCTACGCTGACTGACTTGGATGTGGTCCTCTCCATTCAACCGCAGCACATACATACAATGTGTCCGTGATGACCGGCGACATGTACGGGGCGGGCACCGACGCCAACGTGTTCCTCACCATCTACGGCGACCTGGGTGACACAGGAGAGAGGAAGCTCAGCAAGTCGGAGAACAACAGCAACAAATTTGAGCGAGGATCCGTAAGGACACGTCGACAACGAAGAAGAATCCCCACAAATAATAAACCAATATTGAGTTTAATTTCTCACAGGTGGACAAGTTCACCATAGAGGCTGTGGACCTGGGGCAGGTGTTCAAGATCAAGATCCGTCACGATAACAGCTTGATGAGCGCCGACTGGTACTTGGACCAGGTGGAGGTTCTTGACGTGGACACGGAGGAGGTATTCCTCTTTTTGTGTGAACGATGGCTGTCCACGAAGAGGGAGGACCGCCGCATCCAGAGAGTTTTTTACAATAAGGTAACACCAAAAACCACCAAATTATATCCATTTTTACAGTGCTTGTCCTCATTATGGTCGCAGAGCTGGTCACAGTTGACTTTAGCCAAGAGGCTGTTAGCTATCCATGGTTTTAGAATGTGGTAAAAAGCCAACGAACTTGGAAAACCCTCACAAAAGTAAAGGGAGAACATTCAAACTCCAATTAGGAAAGCCAGAGTTGTGATTCAAACCCCGAACCTTAGAGCATAGAGATGGTTGTGTGGATGACCAAAAATGCCAAAATAATAAATAAATACATACATAAATAAATAGAAAATAAAACAGATATAAAAATAAAAAATTACATACAAAAAATATAGATGAAAATGGAAAAAAATACATAAAGTAAAAATAAATAAAAAATAGATGAGATTAAAAAAAATAAAAATACATGTGGAAATAAACACAAAATATGTAAATACAATTCAATATAAATCAATAAATATAAACGCTCTGCTCTCTCATTTATTTCAAGTTACAGCATGAAATACATCATGAAAAGTTATTCATGTAACTCATTTCAATAACATTTCATGACGCATTTCATGCTGACAGCATCTGTAGCATCAAATAAATAAATGACAGCAGAGCGTTTTTATTTAATACTGTCTGTGAAAGGCACTATAAAATGGTTGTTTACTTTAAATCTATTTATAAATTTATTTTTAGATATATTTCCACATTTATTTTTATTTTTGCAATCTCGTTTTTTGGCCCTCCATATGCTTGTACCATCAGTGGACAACTTCTCAGTATGTCAATGTGCGGTTGTTTCAGGGCTACGAAGGCGTCCGAGAGAGCCTGAATACCAAGAAGTCAACGTTGAAGAGCGTCGACAACAACATGAACAAAAAAAGCAAAAAGAAGGAAGAGGAGGAAGAGGAACTCCCAGGTATTAACCACGTACGACGTCCATCTTAAGCCGAATGATTTTAAGCAGAACTTTCCTGCGCAGTCATACCATATCACATTACACTGTGCACCGGGCTGGAGCGAGACGCCGGCACCACCAGCAGGGCCTATGTTATCATTATCGGGGCCAATCACAGCCGCACGGAGAGGCTCTGGCTGGACCCGCCGGACGGGAGAAAGGGCCTCCAGGCCGGATCTCTGGAAAGCTTTGAGTGCCATGGCGCAGACGTGTGGGAGATCAAAAAGGTTGAGGTGAGCGTCTGCCCGCTAACTAACCGTAATCCCACAACCCTAGCCCCCTACTCTGAGCGACTATACCAGGGGTCTGCAACCTGCAGCTCTGGAGCCACGAGGCTGTTTTAGAGTCTATCCTTTGGCTCCCTGTGGACCTCTAAAAAAAGAATTGTAAAAAAAAAAAAAAAAAAAAAAAAAAAAAAAAAAAAAAAAAAAAGTACATATTAATTTTATTGTTTTTTTTTTTTAGGTAAAATATTATTTTCATGAGTTAACAATTCATATTTTTAATTTAATTTTTAATTAAATGTTCAAAAAAATGTCAGAGTCCAAATTTGTAAGTTGTCAGAAAAGACAGGTAGATGAAAAACTTTTTTTAAGTACCTAAAAATGTCCAAAAAGTGACAAAAAAAATCCAAAAAGAGCAGAAACTTGCCATATAATGTACCCAAAATTGCACACAAAAAAAATCTGAAAATGTATTTTAAAAATGGCAGAAAATACATTGTTCCAAAAGTAACCATAAAATGTCAACAAACAAAAGAAGAAAGGCAGAAAATTACCATGTCTCTGGAATTCCCCAAAAAGTCATAAAATTCATTATTTTAAAAATGTAGAAAAGTAAAACATTCAAAAAGTAAAAAATGTCCAAAAACAAAACATCCTGATTAACTCTGAAATTATCATATAATATCCACAAAATTGCCAAAGAAGTCAGAACATTTATTTGTAAAAAGTCAGAAAAGTAAATATTTAAAAACTAACTATAAAATGTCACAAAATAAATATAAATTATAATAAAATGTCCACAAAATTTCCAAAAATGTCAGAAAATTGATAGCAAAAAAGGCAGAAAAAAAAACATAAAATGTCCAAAGAGGAAAGGCAAATAAATACCATCTGTCCATATCGTGTTGTTCATCACAATGTTCAAAGGTTTTGCATCTCCAGACAGATTTTTTGTTATTCATTTGCCCTAAAATGGCTCTTTTGGCAGTAAAGGCGCTGACCCTGGACTATACCCTCCATCTTACAGCTCGGCCATGATGGTGCCACTCCCGAGAGCTGCTGGCTGGTAGATGAGCTCTCTGTTGCTGTGCCAACAAAAGGGGTCAAGTATATATTTGCTTGTGCATGCTGGCTGGCCAAAGATCGCGGTGATGGCCTGACTGCCAGAGTTTTCAATGTGCTGGATGCAGAAGCCGTTTCCATCTCCCAGAAAGTGCGTGGCCTCCGGTTCTGACCTCCACATTAAACACAAATCCATCTTAAATCTCAAGAGCTCAAAACGGGGCCTAAAATCTGAAAACAGTTGTGGTCCTCTCATAGGTCATTTATGAGGTCACTGTGGCCACAGGTGACGTACAAAACGCAGGAACAGACACCGAGATCTTTATGACCGTGTTTGGTGCCAACGGCAGCACGGAAGAAATGATGCTGCAGAAGAATGAGGACAGGTGAGACCCCAGAATAATGGGGCATAAATAAAGACTTTTTTTTTTTTTTTTACAAGACTGAATTTCTACGTGAGTGTGACTATACTTTTACCCCCTCTAAATTGAGCTTCAACCTAATTTTTTAGGTTCGAGCGAGGTCAGGAGGACACCTTTAACATGGAGATCGATGACATCGCCCCGCTCAGGAAAATGAGGCTACGCATCGATGGCTCAGGCAGCAGACCGGATTGGTTCCTTGATACGGTTGGTAAACCTCATCTAACAGAAGACTTCCGGGCAAAATATATCAGGACTTGCTCATCGTTGAAAGTCTGAAGTTCTTCCTCTGATCAGACAATGACTTCTTCAGGTGACCATGCGCAACCTGACCACGGGGGAGGTGTCCGTGTTCACCTATGAGGAGTGGCTGTCCAGGACACGTGGACCTAAAAGGACCATGATTTGCGAGATGGCTGCAGTGGTGGACGAGGAAACGATGGTGGAAATCACCACCTACGTGATTCAGGTCAAGACTGGCGACGTCGCAGGTGCGTCTTTGTTGTGCATCTGGAGTCGGATGACAAGTGCCCTGTGATTGATTGCCGACCATTCCAGAGTGTTTTTTGCCATTCCTCAGCGTAGGTATATTATGGTAGATGATTTCTCCCGATTGGAGCCAGATGATTTCTCATCAATGGTAGAAAAACTGTGGAAGACTGTGTATGCCGCCCATTGACAATTCCGAACATCCAAGCATTTTTATATTTCCGCAACACAAATGTTTTTGTTACGTGGTGAAAACAAACGGTGTATTGTAGCCTATTGCTTTTGCTTGTGACTAGTATACAAACCAGGTAGTTTGTTATTGTAGTCAAAGACATTTAATCACATTATGAAATCAAAATAATACTCACCAATCAAATTACAACATTTCCAAAGTCCAATGCTTTTCAATGAGCGGAGAGCTTCCTTCCACCGAGTTGACCGCCATTTTGCCTGCGAGACGCCAGTTCCTTTCACTGATGTTTATTGTGGGTGTCACTAAAAGTACAACCATACGAGTAAAAAAAACACAGTACATTTACAACGAACATAGAATAGCTTTAAGCTAATAGCGACAAAAAATACAAAAAGAATACTTACCACTTTGACCTGCCCACAATCAACGGCAGTCTTCTTCTCCAGTACTCTTTACAAACAAACGTGTAGCTTGAAGTTTCAAAAATCTTCTTACACAAACTTTGTATACTATTCGCTCGGCAAAACGAGGAATGAGTAATGAAATGTAATTGATAAACATGGAAATGTCACAAGTGCTTCTTCGTCAAGAGTAAAACTTAAGGAGATACTGTACCAACTTCCGTTTAACGTTTCAAAATAAAGGTACCGTATTTCAAAATAAATAAAGATGGCAACAATTAAATTACACTTAGTAGTAACCTCTGGTTCTGCTTTTATACACTTGAGCTTTTACATCTCGGGAATGAACCTTCAACTTTTTAATGCAATACAAAACAAACCCAAAGTTTGACAATTTGCCCTAACCTTGAGTGAAGGTCAATATCAATCTGGCTATTGCCAGGTTAAATTTGCCCAGCAGGTTAGCCGGAATGTCAGGTCATATTTGCTTTGACTGCAGCACCCTACAGCCAAGAATACACTTTTTTTGTTCTTTTTCTTTGGGTCAGTTTAGACAGATTTGGCTATTTGAACACCAGAGTCTTGTGGGTTTTAGTCAGGCACAACTGACCTCAAAGTGCAAGCTTGTGACCTCGGGTAGCCGCTTCGAGGCGAGACGCAGTCCTGCCTCGCTAATGAGCATCGCATATGCGGTACGCGGCATCAGATAATGGCCTCCTCTGGGACTCTAATCACAGATCCATCTGCATCGACAATGTGAGAGGCCGAGCTGCATATATAAGATCATTTAAAGTAAGATGGGAAGCAATACAGACAGGAGGCTCACATTTGATGCTCCATTTATTCTATTTAATAGTCTCAATACATGCTGAAGGTATTGAAGTTGTGAGGGAGACTCGCCTATTGGCTATAATAATAATAATAATAATAATGTCCATAGGTGTGGATGTGAGTGTGACTGTTTGTTTGTCTATATGCGCCCTGGCGACCAGTCCAGGGTCACAAGCTGTCTTGTCCCATTCAGGAGCCGGCACCGATGCCAACGTTTGGGTCATCATTTTCGGCGAGAATGGCGACACAGGGACCCTGGCGTTAAAGGAGTGCAACAGGTCCAACAAGTTTGAGCGCAAGCAGGTGGACACCTTCCGCTTTACGGACATCCTCAGCCTGGGCGACCTCTCTAAAATCCGAGTGTGGCATGATAACACAGGTTAGATGCCTCACAAAAGAAAAATGCTCCGATTAGTCCCTTGTTGATGACTTTTTACCACCTGGCATGCAGGTCCCGCACCAGGATGGCAATTGGACTACATCGACGTGAAGGACGACCTCATGGACAAGACCTTCCGCTTCCCCTGCGACCGCTGGCTCGCCAAAAATGACGGCGACGGGCAGATAATGAGGGAGCTGGCGTGCGCCAACAATGAATACCTGGACCTAGATGAGAAAACCAGTAAACAAAGAAACACCTTTTTTTTCCCCCCCAGTGCTACGTTACTTACCGTTCTTATGTTCTCCCCAGAGTACGAAATTTGCGTCACCACTGGAGACATGGCAGAGGCTGAAACCAAAGAGAACGCTTGGATCGTGTTGGAGGGGAGAAAGGGTCGATCAAAGGAGTTCTTAATGGAGAACTCGTCAAAGAGGAGAAGGTTTTTACGGTAGGTGCTTGTCTGCCATCTACCATCATGATCACACCCGTCCGTCTTAAGCGGGTACACACGTAGCGATAATAAGGCCAAATTTGATCATGTAACTTCCACTTCCTGTTTCTAGCGGAAATGTTGACAGGTTCGATTTTACGTCCAAAAACCTGGGCGACATCGTCAGCATCTGCGTGGGTCACACATCCAAGGACGGAAAGAAAGTCAAGATGGAGGTTTACTGGCATGTGGAAGAGGTGGTGGTCACTGAAAGAGAGCTGGGCAACAAGTAAGGATGAGGATTTTCTGATTCTGAAGACCCTGGGCAGATTTGACTCACATAGCAACACATAGAAATGGAGATTTAATTAATTGAAGGCAATGCAGCCATGAAGAAAAACTGAAATGAAGAGAACAGACCGTTGGGAATAAATTGATACAATTTTGTGGAACAAATAGATAAAGAGCCATTTTAGGCCAAATAAAAAAAAAAAATCTGCCTGAAGCTGCAGAATTCGTGAAGAACGCGATGAACGAAACAGTATCAATACTAGTATTATTTACTGAGGGCCCAACAGTTTAACATAACAGAAAATATGTAGCATCCAATATTTTGAGATTCATTTTCTTCTGTCTTTCATCTTCCCTTGTTGTATGTTTTCCCCCAGATTTAAGTTTTCATACATTTTTAGACTTTTCTGCCTTTCGGTCAAATTTCTGACAATTTTATGGACATATGGTAATTTTCTGCCTCTCTTCCCTTTTTGGACATTTTATGGCTTTTTTTTTACCTTACCTTTTTTTATACCGATTTTCTGGCATTTTTATGGACATTGTATGGTAATTTTGGGGATTTCTTCTTTTGTTTTTACACATTTTATAGTTTTGAAATATTTTTTCTGCCTTTTTAAAAATAATTTTTCAAACTTTTTGGCAATTCTATGTTTAATATATGGTAATTTTGGGGGATTTCTTTTGTTTTCGAACATTTTATAGTTACTTTTTGTATGTTTTCTTTTCTGCCTTTTAAAAAAAAATAATTTTCTGACTTTTTTGGCAATTACAAAGACATTTTATGCCGGTAATTATCTACCTTTCTTCTTGAGACATTTTATGGTTACTTTACTTTTTGAACATTTTCTTCATTTTCTGCTTTTTTGTGTGACAATTTTGTGTACATTATATGGTAATTTTGTGGGTTGTTTTTTTGTTGTTGATATTTTTAGTTATTTTTTTTGTTTTTACTTTTTCATCTACTTTTAGTCTCTTTTTGTAACAATTTACAAATTTGGACTCTGACTTTTTTTTTTTTTATCTACTAATTTTTTGGGAGACCCAGAAGGGAGGAACTAAAGAGCTAAATGTGGCTCCAGAGCAGCAGATTGAGCCCCACCACTGTGATTTTTTTTTTTTTGTCGAAATGGGATCATTTAAATCCTTCTCGTCACCATCAGGTACATCTTCCACTGTGACTCCCTGGTCCCACTGTCGGCGAAGAGGGATGACTTCTTGACCTTTGAGTGCACCAAGGCCATCGAGAGCTTCGCCAGCAAGGCCCGCAGCCTGGTGCCCGTCAAATACGAGATTATCGTTATCACGGGTGACGAGAAGGGAGCCGGCACGGACGCCAACGTCTCCATCACCGTCTTCGGCTCCAACGGCGACTCGGGTCGGCGGCAGCTACGGCAAAAGGTGCGCAACCTCTTCGAGCGCGAGCAGACCGACCGCTTCCTGCTGGAAATGCTGGACATGGGCGAGTTGCAGAAGGTGCGGGTGGAGCACGACAACTCAGGCCTGCATCCTGGATGGCTGCTGGACCGCGTGGAGGTCACCAACACGGCCAACGGCGTCACCACCATTTTCCTGTGCGGCAAGTGGCTGGACACTAAGAGGGCTGACGGACAGATCGCCAGAGTCCTCTACCCCAAATACTGAACAGTCGTTTCTACATTTGTTTACGTCGGGAAATGTGACAAAGTTTTACATACATATCTTTTTTTGTTTGGTCAGGGGTGAAAAAAATGTGCCATTCTTTTTCAGTCCAGTCTCCACAAGAGTTTCAGCTGCTTTGCAAGGTTGTTGAGTTTTGTATAAGGAATTAAATGATTGTAATATCAAGGCCTTTTCTCAATCGTGTCATTTGCTCCCAGTAACTTATAAATATGTTTTTTGTAATGTTTTAAGTGTCCCAAAGAATGTATACGTTCTTTTTTTTTTTTTTTTTAATGCTAGAGCATACAGAAGGCTTTGATGCAGCCTCTCAACTGCAAAGAATGGTTGCAGAAATGGTAGTTATTACACAAATGGCCAGCAGGTGGCAGCAGAGTAAAAGAGCTCAATCAGGAGCATGTTGAAAAAAAGTTCAAGTACTCACAATTCTAAATAGATTTGTGAAAATTGATTAAACTTACCTGTATTCTAATGCTAATTGCTGCAAAACGGAAACAGAAGAATACTTTTTTTTCCTGATGAAAGAAGAGACTTTAATCTTTCTTTTGACGACCAATCATTTCTCATCTGTTTTCTGGGTTTGGTCAGCAAACTGAGCCATGATTGGTCATTCCCTACTGCAGAGTCCTCAGCAGAGGTGATGTCATCTTCATTCGACGGCAAGTGGAATAATTCGTTTTTAAAGGTATTAATTGTACACGAAAAAAATGAAGTTATCAAATTCATTCTGGACAAAATATTAACATTTTACTGCAGAAAATGACATTCCTCTCTTAATATGATAAGAACAATGCTTTATATTCATAATAATAGCAATAATCTTAGAAGTAATTTAACAGATAAATAAGTCAAATATGACTATTCTTGTGACTTTCCATTTTATCATTTTACTACTCCAAAGGGAAGGAAAATCAATATCCAACAGTGGCTCATGTGACTAAATTTCTGTTATATAGAGCAGTGTTAACAAAATCGCATTTAACCTTTTTTTAACATAAGATTACACGTATCTAACTTTAGACTAAATTTAATAATTTTATAAAATTTCAGTCATATAACCATGATTCACATTTGACTAGTAGCCAGACATTTTTCCCCAATTTTATTACAAAAAGAGCACATACAAAAGGATAATATACAAGCCATGAAACAATTTCAAAATAAAAACAAAAAAAACAAAATTTGGGTTTAGCAATGCCACTTTTGAAATCATCATCATTAGTAGTAAGAATAAATAAGGTACAAAAAATTCCACCACGCGTGAATCTAACATGTATTCGCAATATGTTCATCCACGTCGCACACACTCGTCACCATTAATGTGCTATTGCTTTAATATTAATGATAAATAGTTCTATTTTCAGATAAAATATCCTATATTGAAAAACATTGCGCAGTCACGGCTAGACCAGCAGTTTTGTACACACACACACGGATGGTGGCAGCCCTTTCACTGGCACTCTTCTTTTGGGAGAGATATTTCCGGGTGTTGTTCGCATTCAAGCAACATAATGAATACTTGGAATATAGCATTTATAAAATATTTGCAAAGTCAATCTCAAGCCATTGAATCAGTGCATTGAAACCTGAGAAAACATGCAGTTGTGCTTTAAAAACCTTCCGTACACTGTCAAAGGAAAATTGAGGGGAGGGATTAAAAAAGAAAAGAAAAAAGTGTGCCTTTTTGGAAATTATTATTTCCACAAGATGAAAAGCTTTGATGTCAAATTTGCAAAAAAAAAAATGGCTACTTCAAACCAAAATGACCTGCTTCATGCCCAATTTTGAGCAAGGTTCGCCCTGTCATGATCGACATGATCACCAAAATTCGTTTCAATTAGTGAAACTGGAGTTGGAGGCTTTTTTTTTTTTTTTTTTTCTAACTGTCTGGGTTCACCCAAGATGGCTGATTTCCTGTGCAATTTCGAGCAGTCTCCTTGAGACTTTTTCATGAGTGCCATTACGACAGATATCCAAACGCATCTCATGTCCCTTTGTGAAACAAGTGCCGGAGCTCTTTTTCCCCCCAAAATAAATTCCAAGGAGCACTGCTGGATTTGTGGGAAGAATTCTAAAGATGGTGATTAACAGTTGACAATGGCTTTTTCTCTTAACTTGGCTCATCCATTGAATTGTGCACCATCAAGTGGAAATAACACCAAAAGTGAGGCACCGTTTTACACTCAAAACTGTTTAGGGATTTAACAAAAAAAACAAAAAAAAAGTTGCCAGTGAAAGGGTTCCCTTATCTGAACAGTGCAAAAAATAAAAACCAGTCGACTCCATTGCAGTTTGTCCACTAAATATTATGTCACAGCATTGGCAAGTGTTGCATGGGATGGAATGTCAGCAAGATCCACAGCACCACTGGAAGATGGAGGGGGAGGATTTAACAGAGAGCAGCAGCAGCAGTGCTAACAGTAATGTTTTTTTTTTGTAAATATTCCTTTAGTGTATTTTCCGTACAGCTCCATGCAAAGCAAAAATGCAAAAGATGAGGTAATCGTTTCTTTTCATAACAATTTTGTGTGTGTCTAAATAAATTTTAAAAAAGAAAAAATTAAATAGCCACTGTATCTACAGTTAGTAATAAGTTATGATTGTTAAATACTTAAGGCATCTCAATGGACAACACCCTGTGTAAACTATGAACACTTCGTCATCACAGGAGGAGGCAGTGTCGACACTGGCAGTGCACAAGACAAAAAAAACAAAAAAAAAAGTTAAAAATAACCATACACGTAATCGACTATCACAGTGCGTAAAGGGCGTCGTCATGTTTAAATGTGGATTCATTGTGTCGTTTGTGCACTGAGAGAGAGAGGCTGCCTCCGTCGCACGTCACATTCTACAGCAATACAGCATAGCAACCAGCATAGCAACCACATGGGAAAAGGGGGCGGGTCTATCGCATAAAAATCACTCACTCACATAAGAGCCATTAAAAAGCCTGTGCTTGTTCTTTAGCTTTGTAAGAAAAAAAACAAAAAACAAAGGACGCCATCTTTGTAGTTTTAAGCTGCCGGGACAACAAATGCATGCAGTTTTCGTTCTGAAGCTAACAGCTAACAAGGGCAGCGCTAAAGCTCCCAGCATACCACTACCACTACGACTAGTACGACGATATTCCAACAGTGCATGATAGCGTCCATTTCATTTTTTTGTTTTTGTTTTGGCTTCATGGTGTAATAAGCATCCCGTAATTCACGTTTACCGGAAGCATTGTGCTAAATGTGCGCGACACGGCAAGCACGCATGCGGCGTTTGTTTGGCAGCTCGAGTTGCAAAAGAAGGGCAGGGAAATTGGTTGGAAACTTTCCATTGGGAGCCGTGACGAGGAACTCGGGAAATATTACAGAAATAATGACAACTAAAAAATATATATAATTACTGATAAGTATTACAAAAGTCATTAAAAAAAAAGTAACAACAATAACTGGAAGTTGACTAACATTTTTAAAAATATTTGAATGAAAATATAAAAAATGATTAAAGATTTGTAATTAATAATAAACTTCACATATTTAAATTTCAAATTAATGACATTGGAAGCAAATTAATATTTTTTAATGTTTTAAATAAAATAGTAATAATAAAACAATGACTGTAACAAATTAATAATTATAATAATTGATATTTTGGAAAAAAAATCTAAATAAAAAAAGTCAACAAAAACACAATTGTTAATTAATACACTGTTTTGCGTACAAAATTTCATTTTGTCATGACCAGACATGGCCACTTAAGTAAAATTCTCTACTATATTTATTTATATCTTCATTGTGTATTATATTTTGTGTTTTATTTATCATTAAGGTTTTTTTTTTTTACCGCCATTATGCTACGTTCTTTCAATGAACAACATTAATATTTTTACTGAAGTAAAATAAACACATCAGCAATAATAACCATATTAATTTATAAAATAGCATATTATTTTTCATTTCAATTTAATCTCCCTGTCATAGTTTAAACTTTTTCTGGTGCAAATGTTCAGTTTTATTACTGTAACTTCCTACATATTCCCACCCCAGACAAGCTCCATATCATCACCCTTGTAAAATTATGGACGGAGTCATATTTTTAAAAAAATTGTTTGTTTTTTTGCCATAAACATCGCAGGATACTGCCCACCTCTGCTAAAATTGGCTACATCCTGAGTACACATTATTCAATTCTACCTCTGAAATATATCATCATTGGTCGGTTCATTTTTTTGTGTTTTCTGAAAAAACGACATATGCCATTATTTTAGGAAGGTGGCGATATAGAAACTGTATTTAAACAATTATTCCCACTATTTCCCATGGAAAGGTTCCAATTTGTTTTTTTTTCCCCAGCAAACCCTCATGGCCTTACACGACTTAGTTTGAACTGTGGCGATTCGCTGACTCGGCGGCCGGCAGTGTCGACATGAGCGTATTGCAAAACGTCAAAGCTGCACGATAAATTTAAAACACGTCACAGACGGATCTCGGGGGCAACCCCCCCACCGGAATGAGGTGGCGGAGCGCCACACGTGTTTGCTGCTACTCTACGATCATAAAAGGTAAACACGGCATTTTTGTATTCCAGGAAGAAGGAAAAAAAGAGTCAGAGATTCTAAAAAGACAGTCAGCTCGCGATGGGACGTTAAAGTCATGGCTTTAAGAACATGCTACACAGCCCGGAGGCGGCTTACACTACACCAATGGTTCTCAAACTGGGGTCCTCGGGCCCCCTGGTGTCCACGAGCTGTTACATGGGCATCTGCTAAATAATTTGTAATAAATAATGTTGTACCACTGAAGAAAGTGCAGCCCACCAATAAATCAATTACTTTGCTTCGCTTTGGGCCAATAAATAAATGCATTTGATGAATGTTTTTTTTTTAATTAAATATTCCTAGAATAAGAACTATTTTTCCTCAAACAGCTTAACTTTTTACAGAATCATTTCTTATAATAAAATGCATAATAGATAATATGAGAATAAAGTTGTATTTTTTTCGACAAAACTTTTTTTTCCTTGTTAGCTCGCAAACTAGCATATTTCATCGCAGCATGGAAAAAAAGCCCCATGAAGACCAGCTGGGATATCTTCCAGCCACCAGAGGTTTGAAGCGGATATTTTCTCAGCTAAAACATGTCGTGATGTACAGGCGTACAAAAGATGAAGTAACATTTTTTCAGTTTTTAGTAGGGCGTGGTTTCACGCAGTTAGCAAACACGGCCATAGCGTTGTGAGAGCGAGACATTTTGATGCCGCATTTTAAATACTTGGCGATTTTCTGTCTTTTCTGTTGCGTGTCAAACTCGGAAGACATAAGTTTCAGTTTACAGGGGCTTCAATATTTTGAGTTGATCTTGGAAAAAATTACTCTCCTAAGATTAGGACTTTCTATTTCAGCAAAATACATCATCTTTCCTGTAAAGATTACTACTTCAAAAAAATATATACAATTTCATTCTCATACAATTTAAACTTATTTTTGCCATTGGGAAAATTTTAAATTGGTTTTTCATTTTTATTTTACTATTATTGTAACTGGCTATTTTTTTTAATTTTTTTGCCTTCGAAAATCGATAACTTTTGTATTCATAACATTTAATGGGTAGTTATTAACTGATAGTAGGATTATGAAGGGAGTGAAAAAAAAAAATAGAGATGTATGAGTGCCGATACCAGCCTTATTTTTAAGGTGATCTGTAACTTACGACGATGGGCCGATACCAGTTATAACTTATCGGATGCCCTCTTGTGGCGGTTTTATGACATTAATTTCATACAATTTTAACACATTCACTGCTAGCCCAGTTAAAATGGATCTTTGACGTTGAGAGCCGTCAATGGCAGTGAATGGGTTAAGGAAAAAATGCTATACCGAGCTATATTTAGGTCTTTCTTTAAAATTATATGTCATAGATTTTGTGGGGGGAATTTTATGCACTAGTGGTATCGAAATTATTGACTTATCTCGGGGGGGGGGGGGGGGGGGGTTGGGGGGGGGGGGGGGATCTCCTCTGTAAAGGATCCCTGGACCCAAAAAGTTTGAGAACCCCTGCACCACACCACCACGGCCACCACGTAAAACCAGCAGGCTACAATGAAACCCTGTGTACACGACTTGTTAGTAGTGTGTTCGGATGTGCTTGTGTTTTATAGAAAGAGAGAAAGGAAGGGAAGAGTGAAGCAGAGAGAAAGCGTTCCCTTGCACTTCTACTCCCTGGCTTGGCTCAGTAAAGCGAGAGTCCAACAGAAAAAAAAAAAGATGTCACATCAAAAGTCAGGAGACATTTGGCAAAAGCACCCGTGGGGGGTGAGAGTAGAAGTAGGATGGAAGAAAGCAGGAGCGCGGTAAACGTCATGGGGGGGTGGAAAATCTCATCAGCTGTCGGGGTTCAGCTGCGTCTCGATGTCAACGCGACAGATTGGACACTTCCTGCTGGTCGCCAGCCATTGGTCCACGCAGCCTTGGTGGAAGAGGTGCATGCAAGGTAACCTCCTGTGGGACACAAGGACGAGGAGCGAGGGCGTGGGGGGTTGTTCATTCACTTGGGCTTCTCCAATGTGGAGTTCAGTTTGGCCCTGTCAGGCGGAAGGGCAAGCATTCTGCCCAGTCATCAATCCCAGAGACAGCTGAGGATGCACACATATGTCGCAACCCGAGCTCTGGCCTCCATAACGCCTCCCCCTCCCTCACCCATGGGGAGGGGGAAATGTCAACTTGGGAAACGCTATGATTACTATGATTCCATTTTAGTCGGACTTTTTTGGAACAAAATTGATCATTTTAATAATATGGAAGAGGATTAGGGCCAGTGACGAAAGAGAAAAAAAAGGTTGGAAGGATTGTCACTTTATTCTCAGAATTCTCACTTTAAAGTCAGAATTCTATGAATAAAGTGTTCATTCTGACTTTAAAGTCAGAACACTGACTAATTCCAACTTTAAAGTCAGAATTCTGACTTAATTCTCACTTTAAAGTCAGAAATTTGACTTACTTTATTCTCAGAATTTGCACTTTAAAGTCAGAATTCCGACTTTAATCTCAGAATTCTGAGTTTATCAGTGCTACTGTTATTCTCACTTTAAAGTCAGAATTCTGAGATTAAAGTCGGAATTCTGCCTTTAAAGTCAGAACCCTGACTTTAATTCCAACTTTAAAGTCAGAATTCTGACTTAATTCTCACTTTAAAGTCAGAATTCTGACTTACTCTATTCTCAGAATTCTGACTTTAAAGTCAGAATTCCAACTTTAATCTCAGAATTCTGACTTTATCAGTGCTACGATTATTCTCACTTTAAAATCAAAATTCTGAGAATAAAGTCAGAATCGCACTTTTAAGTCAGATTTCTGATTTTAAAGTCAAAATTCGGACTTTATTCTCAGAATTCTGAGAACAAAGAGAAAAAATTCTCACTTTAAAGTCAGAATTCTGAGAATAAAATCAGAATTTTCATTTTAAAGTCAGTGCTACTATTATTCTCACTTTAAAGTCAGAATTCTGCGACTAAAGTCAGAATTTTGACAATCAAGTCAGCATCCTGCCAACCTTTTTTTTGTCTTTACTTCCCCTTAATCCTCTTCCATACAATAATAAATGTTAGCAGATTTAAAATCCTTTTTTTTCCTTTCATTTTGACGATCTGCTGGAGGATTTACATTCGATCCTTCCAAACAGCCATACAGTAATGTATTTAAACGATCGGCTGACCTGACATCCTCGCCGTCCTCCAGCATGGACAAGCAGATGGTGCACTTCTCATCCACGTCCGTCTCTTCCTCTTCCACTCCGAGCTTCAGCTGCAAGGGCTTCCTCTGTTTCAGGAACAGATGGATGAAGTCACCAGGCCTTCCACAAGGCGCACGCGTCAACTGACGTTTTGTTCGCGCTGTTACCTTTTTGTATTTGTGCGGGAAGGTGAATCGCTCAATGGTGGCCTGCACTGCACCTCTGTTCACACTGCCCAGCCGATCCTCCAACTGAAGAAGCTCCTGGAGGAAAAAAAAAAAGCTATTTAGAATAGTCGCAAAAGATTCTAAAATTCAATTTCAATTTGTTTTGTCAGCTGTTTGGTTTCATTTTTGTTTTGTTTTAAATACATTTGTACCTCATAGCTTTCCCGGACCGCTGTAGCATGCCTGGAGGGGTTCAGACTTTGCAATGCCAACAGGTGCAGCTGGGGGTATGGGTAGTTTCTGATTTCATGCACAACCTAGCAAAAACAAGACCTCTGCTTTACATTCCTGCACTTAAGAGACGACTCAATGCTAGTCTGTCCAGGCCCTCTAGAGAATATAGTGGGATTCTGTTTATGTCTATTCAAAAAAAGACAACAAATTTGTAAACTGATTAAATTCTTGAAAGTAATCATTGTTCATAGGCCTAACTGTGAGTAATATTTACCTAGTGAAGTTTTTTTCATTCAATTCTAAATACATTTTACAAGTAGAGTTTTGAGTACATTTTACCAGTTTATTTAAAAAAATAAATAAATAAATAAATAAATAAAATAAAAAAAGGTACTCTAGGGTTTAGGGATGTAACGATATCCAAATGTCACAATACGATATTATCACGATATGAAGCTCATGATACGATAATTATCACGATATTGTGGGGAGGTTGGCGATATTTGAAAAAGGTCACAATATTGTAAAAAACAAAAAAAATGAGCACGTACTAAAAAAAAAAAAAAAAAAAAAAGCACAATATTGTGCTTTTGTACATAACATCAATGTTGGTATTATTATTATTATTATTATTATTATTATTATTATTATTATTATTACTATGTTGGTTGTTGTTGTTGTTGTTGTTGTTAATGCACATTAACATTGAGTTCCTCCACATATTGTCTTGCCTCACAGGCAAACATAGAAGGGCCAAAACATCCCTAATGAAAATTAAATTGCACTAAAAAACTAGCCATGAGAGGGTGCTAGAACTGCACAAATGGAAATCAACCTGACTTTTTTTTTTAACAGATGTGTTGCATGTAAATATCGTGAACATGACGACGACGATATTGTGGCAGTTCTAACATCACAATATCACGATATTGCGCTTATCGTTACATCCCGACTAGGGTTGAGGAACGAACCCACAATCTTCAGGTTGTGAGACAGCCACTCTACCACCTGAGCCATAGCGCTCCTGCTCTGTGTTAGGAGATTGTTGGTGTCAGGCAGAATCCTTATACCTCCAAGAGACCCCTTTGTGGTCTCATTTTGGACACACCATCAGTGCGGTATAGTGGCAAACAGCAAGAGTGGCATGGCTCAGGTGGTAGAGTGGCTAGCTCCCAAACGGAAGGTCATGAGTTCATTCCTCAACGCTTGAGTATCTTTTTTATTATTATTCAAATTAACAGAATTTCTGAGTGAAAACTTTGTTTTTTCAAGTAAATTACACTTTTTTTCTTTTTCTTTTTTTTTTATGTACTATTATTATTTAATAATACAAGGAGTCCTCGAGTTACGGCGGGGTTCGGTTCCTACGCTAGCTTAATATATTTACATAAAAAATAATTTGCATTAAAAAATCTTAAATACAATAAAAATAAAAAGATGCTGTACTTACCATTACTGCTTAGAGGTGGATGGAAAAAAAGAGGGCAAAAAAGCCAAAGATACTCCCACAAGTGCACAAGCGCTAGCACTAGCTAAGGGCTAAATAGCGGACTAGGGGGGAAAACACTGCAAGCTATATGGGGGACAAGGAGCCAAAATGGCGGACGGGGAGTAACCGTTGTAAAGCCGAAACCTCTTAAGTCGAGTGCGCCTTAACTCGAGGACTCCCTGTAGTAATAGTAGCTTCCAACATTTGAGTCAGAAAGTACAAAAAAACTCGATCCAAATGGGCATAAAGTACAGACCACTTGCGCAGAGGATGTGTTCCTGGAGAAGTGGTGCAATCGGGGGGAGGCCAAGTAGTGCTGGTAGTGCTGCGGCATCTGCTGAAGGTGGTACTGGTGGTGAGGGAGGCCGGCATCGACGCTGAGATCCCTGCCAGGCAGACAGACGGGCCGCTAAGTCAAGGAGGTGTGGCAGACAAACAGATGGGAGTGCGTCGGCAACGCTGGCGACGCTTGGTCACTTTTAAGACGCTGACTCACCAGTCGGTGCCTTCGGCCAGGTACCTGGGCTGCTGTGTCACGGGCTGTGGGGCGTGGAGGGGTGGGGAGTACTCGTAAGCGGAGCGGAGGCGGTGTGGGTTGAGGGGAACTCGTTCCTGGGTTCTTCTGTAGGCGAAGGGTGTGTGAACATTAAACACGTCTAGATTCTCTGACATTTAGGTCATAGTAATCCACAAAAATATAATCTAGGAAGCTAGTCAAGATAGACACAATAAAACAACAAAAAACTCACCTGGAGTGTGGGAGAATCCGCCGGTGCTGCGCCTCCAGAAGCTGCTGCTGGATGAGGTATTGCTGGTGTAAGGCCTGAGGTAGGAACGGAGGCCCCGACACGTCCTGGAACTGTGGGGCGGCGGGCAGGGCAGCGAGGGGTGGATGGTGCGCGGGGGGCAGGTGGGTGGCCAGGCCCGTCTGAGCGGGCTGGCCAGCGTGTCCTAAAGGGAACTCGGCTGAGATGGGCGCCTGCGGGGCGCCCAGGTGAAAATGTCGGCAGGAGGTAGCATGGCTGTGTTGATGCCTGGTGAAGTGTGCTCCTGCGTGGTCAGAGAACATCCTTTTTTTTCCCTTTTTTTTTTTTTAACAAACAAACCACGGAGACTGAAATTCAGTCGCCAACAGAGGGCACATACAATGAGGTCCCCTGGGAGTGTCATATGTCATCAACTTGGGTCAAAAACACACAGATAGGGTAAACAATACACAGATTTAACATCTTCCACATCTGTAAGTGACTTTTTAAGACACTATCACTTGTGCAATGTAAATACTGTATTGTGTGAACTACTAAATGTAAACATACAGTAAATCTATAATAGTAAATCAGAATTGCAATTAACTCATGTAGCTATAATGACAAATGCGTGAACTAAATGGTGGTCAATGTTTGTTCAGTACCGCGCTAATGCTAATCGCGATTGCTAATCATTTAGCAAAGACTAATTTAGTTGGTGTTGAATAATGCTCATGCACAAAAAGATAAATAATTAGCAGTTACACCCACTCAATTCAACTCATGTGATATAATGACGTAGCCTATGTGTAAACTAACTGGTGGTTAGTGTTTGTTTACCTTAATGGGTATAATCGGTAGCGCGCTAATGCTAAGCACGATTGCTAACCATGTAGCATGCATAGGATAATTGTGTTGGTGTGTCAGATAGGAAAACCGATTTAAAAAAAAAAGATTTTATAGGTAACAGTGAACTATAATAAACCACTGTCCTCTCCTTTATTCACATGAATTTAAATTAGGTTCAGGTAAAGCGCTCGAACAGTCTTGAGCGGGTCAATAAAGTCGACAGCCTCCTGCGCGCCTTTCTAGCGGAGGATATATGAGATTGTGAAGAAGTCCCACTGAATCTTCTCTGTAATGAGTCAGGGCCAATAATCAATGACAGTGGCTGAGTGGTGAGAGATAAGAGGGCGGGTAGAAGGGTTAGGAAGGGACAAATTACTTCCAAGTAACTCACTGGCGTTGTAGAATGAGAAGCAGGAGTCTGGTAGGATGGTTGTTATGGCAACACAGAAAACAAACATACTTTAAAATGATATATAGTTGGAGTACATGTTAATTATTAGTATGGGATACTGTATATCTAATCCAGTGATTCCCAAACACATAGTGGCAGCATTTTAGTGTGCCATGTGAGATCATCATTGTGTGTTCTGAGAGAAATGAGCAAAATTCATTTCATTGGTCAAAAATTCCTTCCGCCAAATTATGTATCTTTGTTCATCTATCGATGCCAGCGAAACGTTATATGGCACAAAATTCAATAAATCCGCCTACCTATTGCCATTCATACCACAGAAAAAGTTTTTGTGACATTTTTGTTTTCTGGTGTGCCAGGAGATTTTGTACTGTAAATATGTGCCTCGTCTAAATAAAGATGGCGAAACAGTAACACTGATCTAATTTGAAGTCTTCAGCGGTATAGAACTGGCTGAGAGCCATGAAGAATAAACCGGCTCTTTCAAAAGGTAAACAAACCGTTATTAATATTAGTCTGAGCAAGCGGAGCAGAAATGTCAGACTTTGTGATGTTCATTGATTAAACAGGCAGAGCGCGGCGCTTGTATAAGGGCTTGTAAATATCAAATCATTTGTCTCTGGGCATGAATATTTGACATATTGCAGTGGTGCCTGCAGTAACAAGGCCTGTTACACTTTAATCCCTGTCTTGGATCTCATTGGCGCAAAGCGCCCGCCCTGAGCCCGCCCTCTCCGCCCTACAGTGTGTCCTCACTTGACTGACGTCTGGAAAGCCCCGCCCACACACGACTGCAGCAGTCTGGCATGAACAAGCCCCCCCCCCCCCCCCCCCCCCCACACACACACACACACACACACACAAAGACCCCTCAACACCTCCCCCCTACTCCCTGCTGCTCCCATCACTGCAACTACACAATCACACCTCCTCTCTCCTCAGCATAATCCCGTCTGATGTCTGCTGCAGCGCTATCCCAGCATGCAATGCTCTCTCAGCCTGTGTGTATGTGTGCACCTGTCATCACATCGGCGGAAATTAATAATGGTGGCTCTAATGACCTTTAAATACTCACACGTATGAGCATGTCACTGGGTAGAGCACAACTAATGTTTAACTGTTAACACCAGAATGCCACAACTACCATTTTTGTGTTAACATGGTTCCTTCCTAGTTCACTGGAAACTAACAGGACTGTACCATTTTTTAAAAATGGATATAGGTGAGAAATCCTTCAACCATGAGCTGCGTTGATTAAAGAGGACGTCCCCCCCCCCCAAAATAAATTCTTTACAACAATATCTTCTATGCAGCCCCACAAGTCTCAATTTTGTATTCTGGTTAATATTGCGTGAGTGGAGTATGAGTTAAGAAGCAAAATCCAGAAGTTTTTAATCAATATCAGAAGGCAGCCATTTTGGCACTTGGCTGTCGACTGAAGATGACATCACAGTTGCTCAGGTAGCAACCAATCACAGCTCAGCTTCATTAAACAGGTGAGCTGTGATTGGGCGTTGCAACTATAATGTCATCTTCAGTCAACAAAAAGTGGCAAAATGGCCGCCTCCTGAGATGGATAAAACTGGCTTGAATTTGCTTCAAAACTCATATTCCACAAATGTAATATTAATCAGAATGTCATAATTAGACGAGTGAGGCCACATATAACATATTATTGTAAATAAATGTTTAAGCTTGACTTTCACTTTAATAATGGAACTTATTGGTACAACAGTCTATTTCTATTGGTTAGCTAGCACTGCAGGCTACTTCCTGGTACATGGAGGATAACCTAATTGGACGGGATTGATTCTGGGACTCAAAAATCTGCGTCTAATGCTGCATTTGAAGATATTGGGAAGAAGTCAGACATAACCCACTTGGATTCTCCCAGTTCCAACCTCAAAGCGTTCGTGGAAAATGTTAACAACAAAGATGGCTATTTTGCCACTTGGCTGTTGACTGAAGATGACATCACAGTTGCTCAGGTAGCAACCAATCACAGCTCAGCTTCATTAAACAGGTGAGCTGTGATTGGGCGCTGCAACTATAATGTCGTCTTTAGTCAACAAAAAGTGGCAAAATGGCCGCCTCCTGATATGGATAAAACTGGCTTGATTTTGCTTCAAAATTCATATTCCACAAAATGTAATATTAATCAGAATGTCATAATTAGACTAGTGAGGCCACATATAACATATTATTGTAAATAAATTTTTAAGGTTGACTTTCTCTTTAATAATGGAACTTATTGGTACAACAGTCTATTTCTATTGGTTAGCTAGCAGGCTACTTCCTGGTACATGGAGGATAACCTAATTGGACGGGATTGATTCTGGGACTCAAAAATCTGCATCTAATGCTGCATTTGAAGATATTGGGAAGAAGTCAGACATAACCCACTTGGATTCTGCCAGTTCCAACCTCAAAGCGTTCGTGGAAAATGTTAACAACAAAGATGGCTGATTCCGATCAATTGTTTGTTGTTCATGTTAGCATAGTCAGTCGGAATCACGGGTTACGTAGATACTTTTTTCGAATAACTAAATTAATGTTTTAAATGAATGAATATATAAATAAATAAAGTTTTCTCATTTATGGTCTTTGTCTTTATGAAGTTTGCCATGGTCGAGTCAGTGACGTCAGATTTAAACCGGTTGGTGCAATTGGGGTACTAAACCGCAACTCATATTTCTGAGTTGAAAGTGTCGTTCCCATGCATACATCCTGGTATGAAGTCGGAAAAGTCCGACTTCCCACCTTCCTCGAATGCAGCATTAGCTTAGTAAAAGGTTGGGAAACACTGGTTCATAGGACAATAAACTATGACTGGTCAAGGCCACAGCTGCCGGAAGCCTCTAGTCTGCACTAAAACCTGCTGAGCTACTTGGCTTGACTTTTACACTTTTCAAATTCGCCATACCGAACAAATGCAGATTTGTATCATCCTGCTTGGACTTAATGTTCCTCATCAATCACTCTGTGGTTCATTTTAATGCCTGTCAAAGGATTAAATCCCAATGAAAAGTGACACAAGCAACCCATTGCCAGTTCAGTCAAAAAGATACCTTTAATAATAGAAAAGTCTGACCATCAATCCAGTCTTTATGTCTGTGTGTTTAATTGAAACTATATGCATTGATTTAGTGAAGGTCGTTTTGGAGGCTGCAATTTATGGAATGGGAAAAATGTGCTTTTCTGAAATCTTGAACAAAAAGAGGATGTGAGGCAGCAGGACTATTTGGTTAATGCAATGGTAGTGTCTCATTCATAAAGAACTGGCTGTTTATGTATTTACTTTCCCTATGATGAGTCATATTGCCATTTTGCATGGGAAGTTGAATGTATTGTCTTTTAAATGTCACCAATTTCCTACATTTTTGCCACCAATATTACCTCAATTTGCCACACAGCGCCCTTAAGGTAACAAATGTCGAGTGTTTTCGGCAGAGTTCGTTAAAGATTGCAAACAGTGGCAAAAACGTTCGCTAGATGTTCCCAACCAGTTTTAATTGTCACAAAAAATTGGCGACAAAAAACACTGCACCAGGAAGACAATTTGGTTACAAAGCAGCCGTTTTGTTAGAAATCCAGGGCTTATATTTTGTGAAACTCCTAATACAGGGGATTTGCCCTAATTAGCTCCAAACAGAAGCAGATGTTGCAGGGCATGGTGTCAATGTTTGATGATTATTTTGAGCATTCTTGGAGAGCTTCAATGATCGATACGAAAATGGATGGAAGTTGATAATAATAGGAGGCACAAAGTTGTCTTAAAGACCCACGTCTAAAATTTAAAAGAAAGTCCACCATTTTGGTTAGAAGCAGCCATTTTTCACAAATGAGACCCACTCCAAGCCAGATGTGACGATTTTAAGTACTAGTGACAAATTTCGCAAGCACGATGACAAAAGTGTGTTAAATTATTTCAAGGATTCGCCAAGAAAAAAGGGGGTCCTATTTTTTTTCCAAATATGAAAACTCAACATTTGAAATTGATGTCAATTACATTTGGTTGGTGGTTACACTGTAAAATTTGGCTGCAATTTTTCTTATTGAGTTGTTTCCTATGGGGAAACACTAATAAATCATATAGAAAAATCAAACGTTAAATTGTGTTAATTTGGAATTTTCACAGTAAAAATAACCTATTCCAAAGTGAGCGCAGCAGCGAGTTGCATCGACTGTCGGGGACAGCTGAGAAATGGTAGCACATAAAGAGTGAGGGGAAATGTCTCAGTGACAGCACAGTGTGGAGGGAAGAGGAGGGCGGGGGTAAAAGGGTGGTGTGGTTGGGGGGGGGGGGCTGGGCGAGCGACATGGAAAAATCAGCAAAAAGCACACTGAAGGTTAGGAAGAAAACTACAGTCTTTATTGGAAAAGATTAGTATAAATATAGGTGTGGCACTGTGAGATAATTAAAAAAATATTTATATAGTCATTTGCTCCTGCATCAGCACAATAATACCATGCAAATAAAAGAGGCGGAAGGCAAGGCCCGACCATGCTTCTTTGTAGGGTTAACACGACAGAAGCAGCATCCAATGAGTAGATGTGTATGCTTTTTACAGCACAGTTCAGTACAGCAGGGACATTTCGACACAAAAGAGTACATTGGAATCTGCTCTTCCATGTGGGGAAAAGAAAATGACCATGCATTATAGGTTCTAGTCATACAACATGAGGTTGAAAACAAAGAATTGAGAGAAGGGAAAAAAAAAAAAAAAAAAGGACATTTTGATTCTATTTTTTTTTTTCAAAGGAGCTCTACAGCAGTGCAGGATACACATCCCTGTAAAATGGATAGCATTGTGACGCAGGCTGTGAGCGTTTTGATGAGCAGTCCAACGTGCCGATTTGATGCGGGAACTGAAGGGAATGTACAGGAATGTTGGGTATACACATGCCCACCAGAAACCAATGTTGGGTAAACAATCCAACACAAGAGCTGCGTCAGACAAATCTGAATTTACAAGGATAATAAAGCTCAGTTTTGATTGACATGGCCAAGCAATTGCAATTAGTAGGAAAAACAAACCAAAGAAGTCACTAAATTATAGGTGATATGATAACCCTGATTATATAGATCGACAATTTGTTGATGTCTAATGTAAAGCACCTTCAAATGTTTGCTCATGTTGTTAGCAAAATATGAAAAAAAATGTAAACTGCAACTGCTGTATTTTAATCATTTATGAAATTGAAATGATTTGGATTAACATTTTTTTTTTAACTTTACCATGTATCGATGGTCATTGGTCAATGTAGCTTGAAAAAAATGCTATTGACCCAGCTACTTATTGCAAGGCAGAGAGCATAGGGTTCAATCACAAGTGAATTAAAAAAAAAATAAAAAAGTTTCAAACGATTATTTTCATCAAAACACAAATTTCATTTAAAATAATCTGACTACTGTATAGAATTTTTTTTATCATATATTGACAAGTTTTGTATTTGCATTTTTGTATTTGCTATTTTGTCAATGCAGATGTTTTTTTTTTATTAATTAATTTTTTAAAACTGTTTTTGCCCAGCTATTTGTTGCTAAGCAGAGTTCATAGGGTCACATTCATAAGTGCCCTATTAAAAACAGCCCTTATTAATCCTATTCCAGATGAAAATAAATACTTTAAAAAACGCTATGATTTTTTCCTGGCTACTTGTTGCTAGGCAGAGTTCGTAGGGCTCAATCATAATTTAACGGTAAGAGCAAATAAGCTGACTGGGAAAACAAAACAACTTCACTTTTTTTTACTTATCTCACAAATGTTAGATTAAACTGGGAAAAAAACAATTACTTTTTAATGTACATAAATCTATTAAATTTTCGGCAAACGGGTTTAAGTCCAGCGACAGCAAAACAGAACCACCATGGCAGAGGTAACTAACAATGAATGTTCTTACTTTTTCAATCAAAAGTGAGCATTATTATGAGATTTATTTTTCGAGTGGGGCTCAGTGCACCTTTCGAGGATGGCCAGCTCGATCAAGCCTTCTGTCGGCTGTGATCGAAGCATCATTTGGAGAAGGGAGGAAGAGACGGGAAGTGATGTTTTTGAGGGAGTGGGTGTCAAAATGTATCCACTTTACAGAAATTTACAGCAGAATGTCATCTACCAACACATAAAATGGGAGAATCACAATGTCTAGCAGCAGTAGATATAGCATGGGTTATTCACTAAAGACACTTGTGTAAATCAAGACTTGATACAGGCATGTGTTATTCTTTAGTTACTACCAAGGCATATTTGGGCCACACTGATAAGAAAAAAATAATTACACAAGTCGTATATATTTTTCTAGAAAAAAAAAAAATATCTGTTTGAGATTAATCATTATATTACAAATGTATTTATTTAGCTAACAGGTTTCATATTTTGAAGATTTGATACGAATATTAAGAAAATTAAGTTGTGTTTTTGAGTAAAAGTGGAGGAACTTTTTTTTTCTTTTCTTTTTTAAATATGGCTATTATTTTAAGATATGAGGTTATTCTCATAAGATTGTGACTTTAACTTGAGGGAAAAAATGACACTCGATAATATAATTCTGACTTTTCAACTTTACCTGTGACTATATACAACTAATCTTATTCTAGAAAACACTTAACTTTTATTTTTGCAATATTATGACTTTATTTGTAAAAATATTAAAGTTTTTTTCTTTTACATTAAAAAAAACCTTTTTCTTGAAAATATTAAATTATTTCACAAATATATTTATGGATTTACATAAATTAATAATTTTGTTTATTTTTGCAATATGACTTGTCAAAATTAAAAATCTACCTTTTTCTCTCAAGATTCTGACCTATACCTTTTCAAAATATACAACTTTTTTTTCTAAAATATTTAAATATATTCTTATCACATTACTTAATTCTCAAAAAAACAACAACAAAAAACAAACAAAAACGTTAATCTAATATCCATCCATCCATCCTGACTTCAATCTGGAAAGAAATGCAACATTTTCCAACACTATCTTAATTTTGTTTCCTCATTAAAAAAAGTCTGACTTTATTCTCATAATATTCTGGCTTCAATCTCATGGTGTACAGTACACTTATTTTTGGATTTTTCGTGTGGCCTGAATATACTCCTTGGTAAGAAACGCAACAAAGGGCATGAGTGAGGTTTTTGTTTTGCCAATGTTGTCCTCAGATGGAAGAGAGGAAATGAGGAAGAACAAGGAGCAAGTAGAAAAGAAGGAGCAACAAGATGAAGGATAATAAGAATAAGTTTTTCCCCTCACAAGAACAGCTAGATGCAGATAGAAAAACAGGCAGAGGCTATACATGGGCAGACAGCAGCAGATGATCGTTAGCTACACAATGGAGAGGAGGGGGACACAAAGGTCTGAGAAATGCGGAATGTGGAGCCAGCCTCGATACTATGGAACAGGGAAAAAAGAAAACACAAATAAAAGCACAATGAAATCATCGGTGCCACACTTGTATGCATGTAGTAGTAGAAGCAACAGTAGTAGTAGTAGTTAAAGATTAGATGATGAAGGCCTCCCCTTTTTTGACGTTTCACTTGTCATTCCTAAAGCTCTTTAATGGCTAGTATTTCCCCCCCCCCCCTCACGATTTCAATTAACTGAATGACGCAAGTGGACGCCGAGGGTGAGCCGATACACACACGTCACTTGTCATCCTGAGTGAGCTGGTTATGAATATTAACGATATTCATGGCGTAAGGCTTTGATGACGTTTACGTAATAAACGCATGAAAGACATCTGATCTGCACTGGGAAGGGGTGGGGGGTGTTATTGACATGTGCGGTCATTCATTCACGGCTTTTATATATATGCACATATAAAAAAAAAAAAAAAAAAAACCGTGTATACGTATACATATTTTCCCCCCGTGTGTTGTGTGTGAAAATGGCATCAAGTTAGTTAGCAATGCGGCTAATGTTAGATGCTCGTTCGCTAGCAGGTGTCAGCTCTGTTTATCATTAATCGCCGGACATGATTTTATTCCCTCTTTAAATATTTTAACGAAAGCGAGACTGAAAAATTAACAAAGGTGTCCATACCTCTATTTCTAACCGAGCCGAAGACGGGGAGAACCAGATATCCGACATGGACCAAAACCATCCTGCGTCCTCCTTCTTTGTTGAGCCGAGGCAGACAGATGGTCCATGGAAGTGATCCCCTCCAGTCGCCCCCCTTTGCCTGAACGTGAGGCTCGCACGAACACACGCAGACCCCCACCCCGAAAAAGAAAACGCGTCAACCAATCACCGGACGCAGCACAGAAACAAGACCCGGACCATTGCACCGCCCCTCTCTTTAGTTTGTCATCCGGTTGAACCAATCGGAACACACGGCGGTTAAAACGACGACGTTCCGTTCGTACAGTGGCGACGTAATTTACGTGACCAGTCCAGCGACGTGCGGAGGACAAGGGGAGGTTACAGCTGATATTAATGGTGAAAAAAAAAAAACCTTTGAAATTATTTGTATTGGCCTTAATGTTTTTACCTCACATAAATCCGGAATTTGAACACGGGTGTGTATATATATTTTTTTGTATCCACTCTGTAAACCATATCTATTCAGTTTCATCAGTTGGACTACCCAGATCACTTGTACAACCTCACACCAAACTCCAATAACCAGAATGTAGAGAAGCTGAAAGTGTGTCCCGATTGCCTTGAATTGTGAGCCTGGGGGCTGAGAGAACAGATGGGCTCGGTAAAGCAAGATGGGGTCACTAAACTCTGTCCCATATGTCGTCTTATTACATTTCCCACTGTCTCCCGTTTCGAGTCTGCAGTACAGCAACAAAGAAGTTGTGTGCACACATACAGTACAATGAATCACTAAGTGCAGCTCTCAAATCACTAGTCCTGATACACAGCCACAAAAGTCACACATCATCTTCCTTTTCATTCACAATACACATTTATGTATTATATGCAAGAAAATCACAGCAGTTTACGATGGCTGAACTATGTTAAATTCTCATTATAATCCGGATTACAAATTGTATTGTTTATGACATTTTATGGTGATCTTGAGTCAAAGGTTGTTTTTTTTCCCCATCAGAATCTATCTACATCCAGAGTTCTGATGATTCTATTTGATGTTCAGTCAAATCCCTTTAGCTTTCCAACGCTTACTAGCTAAGGTATTCATTGACAAACTAAATGCAAGCTACTAAAAAAAAAAAATATGAGAATGTTTTTGACTATTTTACATTTCAAAGAGATTCAAACAATTTATTCACATTATCGTAAGAATTGAAATGCATTTGCTGCTTTTCTCCAAGGCAGTTTTGCACTTCATTTTAAGCCTCACTTTGTCCAAACTATTTTATGTGCTGGAACTAACAACCAGGCCAGCGTAGTCATATTAGCATACAGCTGATGTTGCGCTCCGAGGACTGAAAAGAAGATGGCTGAAGGGGCCTTGGGCTGCATTGCTCCATTCCTTCATTGTCCTCCTTGTAGAGCTCAACTCCATATGCCCTCCTAGCGGCAGGTGTCCCGAGACAAACTTTGACCCCTGCGGGCTACTTTTGTGAGTGAGGTTGTATTGTTGGCCGCCGGGGCAAATTATCTAGACTACTAAAAGAAAACAAAGAGTGCTTTCGTCAAGTATTGCACACGATTCCAATTCAGACACAAGAACATGCCCACACTAAACACTTGATATGAACAAAGACCACAAGATCATTTACACTTCCTCATTGGCTAAAAACCTGAGACGCAAATTGATAAAGATGCAAACTTGAATCCTAACTTGGACCAGCAACAACTTGTTCATAGAAACAACTCTGTGGGGCACTGCCATGTATCTCATCCATGCAAAAATATGTGTACCTCTTTTTATCTAATAATACACCATGCCCATAAAAATGTTTTCCAAGCAATCAAATAAAACACAAATGTGGGGATTGGTAATGAAAAGAGCATACAAGAACGTCATTAAATAACATTCTATTTATTGTTTTTAAAATAGCTTCTTCTTTTGTTCTACAGACATAAGTTAAAGGAAGATGTGGCAGAAGCGACAAAATATATATGTATAAACACTTTTTGTTAATTTAAAATACTGACACTTTAAAACGCAACAGGAAGGAAAAGCAGAGGCGAAGTATGACATGAGTGAATGCACTTTTCCCCACCATTTTGAGCAATGCCCTCAACTTTGTATTTTAGCTAAAACTAAAAAAAAAATAAAATAAGAGGCAAAAGGAAAACTTGGTATGTTAAAATAACTGTTATTCATGTGATATCTGCAATCAAATGCATAGCATTTTCAATTTAAAAAATAACTCATACTGCTGCCCAATGAAAATACTTTTTTTTTTTTTTTTTTTTTGATGAAAATTAATTTTCACATTTTGGAGAAAATTCCAATGAATGCTCTGAACACAATTTAAAACAAATTTAAACATCTACTTTGGTTTAAAAATCGGTGTATTATTTTTTTTCACCTTTCAATGACCAGCAGAGTTAAAAACAGCATCATTTTACTATCCTTGCACAACCTTTAGGAAACTAGAAACAAAAGCTGGATATTAAATGTCACTGGCATTAAAATAACAATAGCAAAGTGGCCACACTCACATTTACTATTGAAAAGATTCCTTGTCCGGATAGCAAAAAGTCACTGTTTTACCAGATAAGAAGAATTCAAAAGGAAAACAGTGTACATTTCAAGGCAGTCAGGCGGACATGGAAGATACAATTTCTTATAGTTTCCTTTTCCCCCCCACTCATTCGGATGAGTTAAACAGTAAAAAGCCAGACTTGTACATCGCACTTGGCCTATGACAGCATGTCGTGTCTGATTTCTGTAACATGTTAGGGATGCTTTTATCCGAAGCAGAGCAGCAGCAGCGGCACCAAATGAGAACCACCTGCGAAAGCCTGAAGTCAAATGTGAAACCAGTGGCGAGACTTCCATCCATCCATCCATCCATCCATCCATCCATCATTCATTCATTTAACCAGGCATGATCAATTGACGCCAGAATGTGGATTGGCATTTAGGGGGGGAAAAAAAAAAAAAAGATTAAAAAAAAAAAAAAATCATTCACTTTCCATTTTCAATTTACAATAAAAAAAAATTAAATCAGTGAACTGAAACATATCCACAGTTTATCAAGTATCAGTTCACAGTGATAAAAGAATAAAAAATACATTTGTTGAAGTGATTTTCACAAAGGTCTACAAGCCCACATTGTGATGTGAGATCGGACAAACGGTTAAACTATTTGAATTATTGTCTTATTTTAGCCCTTTTCAAAATCATCAACAACGGCTGCAGTTTTGATGATTAAATGTCAATATATTCTCAATTTCTCATATCAAAGTAAATGCTGTTAAAGGTTGGAATTATGCAGAATGGGGAGCTCTGATTCATGCTTGTTACCAAACTACTGGGTCATGTAACCCCATGTACGGTGTAATTACAAAAATGAATTTGCGGAAATCTGAAAATTTTGGAGGTTCTTATCTGAACTTAACATTGGAATGAAAATGAGTTTTGCTGGATTTGGTGAGGAAAAAAAAGTCATATGCTCAAAATTGAAAATGGAAAGAACAAATGATAAAAAGATTTTTTTTTTTTTGTCTTGAGTAAATGGAGCTGGCCAGGTGCCACATATTGGCCTTGCTGTCCAAGCAGCAAAGTTATGTTTTTCACCTTACAGCACAAAATCATGAGTTTGAGGGAGGGTATTGCTTTCATTTAAAGGTGATTTACCTTTACTCCTGCAACTTAAGTGCTGTATAACCACATCTACAATTAAAAAAAAAAAAAAAAAAAATCACGTCAACAGAATGGCTTCCATACACAATTGTTCAAAAACGGGTAAAAACAAACTCCGGGAAGGCAAAAGTGACCACGAGGAAGAGTAAGGGTATTTTCAGTGTGAGAGGTTTTTTTTTTGTTACTGTAAATGTTTTTGTCCGCTGCTCTCCTCGTCCAGGGTGAGGTCGACCACTTCCGGCGGGGACACCCAATTGGACTGAGGGGAGACGCATGTCCACAGTTGAGGCTGTAGGCGCGTCGTCGTGCTGCCGGCGGACCGTTCTGCCGAGTGGTCGCCCTTCCAGGAGGATAAGCTTTTGATCACGCCACCGCAAGGGTGGCCGCACCTTCAACAAACACACACAAAAAAATATGTTGACGACTTTGATTTTCATTTTGGATTTGTTTTGGCAACACAAAAAAAAAAAAAAGAAATTTGACAAGGAGCTGTGTTCCTTTCCTGTCCGCCAAACATTTAGCATGTAGTTAACTGTTGTGACCTCAGGTTAGCGGCTAGCTGTCAAAGGGCTAACCGTTAGCCAGTGCTTGCGCGTCAGCTGTAGCCGTAGCATCTAGTGTACAAATGTGTGTTACAATACGTTTGAACTCACGCAGGAAGGCTACTTTACTTATTTAGCCATTTTCAGCAGTAAAAAGTTATTTTTTTTTAATCTATAATTAATTTGATATTTTCATTCTTTTTCATGTAAAATTGGTACCTTTAAAAATGCATTTTGCAACTTGTTGTCAACTGAAAATGTTCTCAGGGCTCAGATAACAACCAATCACTGCTCAGCTTGTGACTGTCACATGGCCAAACCCAGAAAACCGGTGAGCCTTGATTGGTCGTCATTTTCAGTCAACAATAAATGGCAAAATGTGTTTTAAAAGTTAAGTGGACATGAAAATGTATTTCTCTCTTTCTCTTTTCTTATTTTCTTGGATTTGTTTGTTATAGAATTATTTGAGTGATTCACTAAATAGTTTCAGGCTTACACTATTTACCATTTAGATCACAGAGTCGATACGAATTTTCTTTAATGACGACAGCATAACTTTGATTTCCATAATTTCCTGAGAGACAAGGGTCTCGATTACAAAAACAAAATAAAAAATAAAGACCAACTTGCATGCTTACCGCGTGTTCTCCTGCACGCCCACAATCTCCACTTCGCTGTCAGTAGATGCGATGCTAATCTGACCCTTGAGTTGACGCCCGTCCTTGTTGTGCGACGTCTCCGCCTCCACGTGGCCTGAGATAAAAACAAACACAAAACAAATCACCACTTTGTGGAGAACGAAGAGCCGGGGCTTCAGGTCTTGCAGCTGCAAGACGCGGGTGCGTTTGTCTGTAATAAAAGCCGGCTGCTTAAAAGGAAGCATCACATCGGACAAAACGCTAATTGTGGACTTCATTTCCAGCATTTTCTTCCACCTTTCCAACAACGCCCGTGTGAATTTGTGTAGGGAGAAAGCACCAGAGAGGCAGCAGATCGAGACGTCTTGCCAAGATGGAACGCCAGAAAGTTTAAAAGTCCAGTTTTGACTGAAGAGGAGGAGCAGGAAGACGAAAAAACGTCAGCCAGGGTTTGTAACTGACCTGCCACGGAGCTCAGAGCTCTTATACACCCGGAGCGAGCCGCCATATCCTGGCCTCTGAGTGTTTCTAGCTCGCGCTTTATCACGCTGGGCTGGACTTTCTCCACTTTCATACTCTCCTGGTTAGAATCAGTGTCTGAAATATCATAGTGACCCACTACTGGAGGCCCGTCTGCGGAGGACAGAGAGAACACTTCATTATTTAAAACAAGGCTCGGAAATGAACAGAGGGATTGGCTGCAGCTGTCCAACTTGAGACTCTGCCACCAAAAAAAAAAAAAAAAAAAAAAGGCTTTTGCCATCATTTAAGACCTCTGACAATCATCTTTGATTGGCTCCATGAGGATTTTCCAGTAGGGGAGTGTTAGAGGAGGAGTAGTTTGTTTGGTTTTTAATGCATTTTTATAGAGATACTTGACTCATTGAACCATTTGCTGCAGTCAAAAGTTAATATTTTGTCCAGAATACATGTGATAACATTATTTTTCATGTACAATTAATACTTTAAAAAACAATTTTTTTCCACATCACCTGTGCTGACTAAGTAGATAACGACCAATCATGGCTCACCTGTTTTCTGGGTTTGGTCAGCAGACTGAGTCATGATTGGTCGTTACCTACTTCCTCAGCACAGGTGATGTCATCTTAAGATTTTTAAAGGTATTAATTGTGCATGAAAAATAATGATAGTTATCAAATTCATTCTTGACAAATTAACTTTTTACTGCTGAAAATGGCTCAACGAGTCAAGTATCCCTTTAATGGTTCATTTTCCATGTAGTAGTGTGGCAACTATGGGGTATATGCCACGGAAGAGGCGGGACATGATTTTTGCACATCAGTTTATTTCCGGTCCGGGTTGCGAACGCGCAACCGAGGGGCACAAAGTCGGAAGCACAAGTATTTTTGACGCAGCCCACACGTCGCAAACCAAACCGGAAACAAACTGATGTGCAAAAAACAGTCCCGCCTCTTCCTATTCTGACGGTTAAGGTAGTAACAGACGGGAGGATGGCGTAAGGTCATTTTAACTGTCGTCTCAGTGTTGCTGTTCTGTATGAACAGAAAGACACGATATATTGAAGCAAAAAGTCAATTCAGTAAATAATTCGCCTTTTGAGGTAGTATCAGAAAAGGGAACATGCTTGTTGTGTACCCGCTTTTATAACTGCTTGTAAAGCATGATACTTCCACCTTTTGTCCATGTCACTTTCCTGTACAACCAGTACAGAATATTAGTGTTAATATAAAGCAGCAAATTTCCACTCGAGCAGTGTCAACTGAAAATAGTTTTTTCCAAACTTTATTTATGTTGCTGTTATGGCTAACTTTTGTAATGGTAAACTGGACAAAGACGTACAGATACTCGCTCGTTATTTATTCAGTGATGGAGTGCTGTGTGAAAGTGCACACAGTTGCAACAATATCCCATTTGCGGAGTTCTGTCGAAAAGTTCAACTTTGTGTGGTATCTGTATCAAAGAGGCTTTGACAGAAATGTTGAGTTAGTGTTTGCGTGAAATAATACACCTTTTGACCGGAGCCTTTTATGTTTTGTTAGCATTTATTTCTGTTGAAATAACAGCCGCTCACATAAAAACGAGACTGGAATACAGTAGATACAAAACACATCCAAAGAATCTTTTTCAAATGAAAATCAAAACAGCAGTTAGATAAAGGCCAAACAAAAAAGTCGGCAATGTTTGTACTACCCTGGAAATTGGACGCAACTGAACAAATACACCCTGCTGCTAGGCTGACTAGTGTGTGCGTGTGTATGTTGTGAAGGGCCTCTGAATAGCTTCAAATGCCAGGTAGTGGCATTACCAGAGAGCACAAACCTGCCAAGAAAAGGCCAGGTAAGAAGAAGAAAAAAAAAAAAACAGACAACAAAATGTCTGTCCTTAGTGGGTTTTCAAATGCACAAGTGAGAGAAATCTCACACACACGATGCACACATTCTAGAAGAAAAAAAATAAATAAAAGTGCAGTGCTGATGTGTCAGTTAACCGCCTTAAAGCGTCAGAAGCGATGCTAAAGCTGGCAGCCTGGCATGCTTCCTGGTGGCAACTTTGCATTTTACGTTCTATACACGAATAGAACTCGCATGCAAAACGCGTGACACAGTCAACTCTTGGGGGGGGGGGGGGTTACACGTTAAGTCCACAGAAAACAAGTTAGCATCCTACATATAAATATGATTCCTTCATTAATGGGTGAAAGATTGCTGCTTTAAACTGTCACATTACGTCACTGTTGTCAGCGATCAAATGATCCCCCAGATTAGTTTTAGGGGGTGGTAAACATTGTCATGCTCTGTCCTGCTGCTGGTACACATCAAGGAGTATTAGGGCCATGCTGAAAACAAACAAAAAAACATACTATAAGAATGAAGTCATAGATCTCCAGTACAAGAATAAACTAGGGATGGGCGAGTACCGATATCAGGTATCGTACCTAAATTGTGACATAGGAGACCCAATGCCAGCGTTTTAAGAAAGTCTGTTGTACAAAATGAGTCATATTGTCAGGAAAAAAATAGGAGAAAAAAAAAAAAAAAAAAAAAAGTCATATTACAGGACCAGGTACATTTAATAACGTTGCAAGAAAAAGTCAGAACTGGAAGATTTTAATTTTGGAAAACTTAGCACAGTGTGGTAATTGAGAGAGAGAGAAAAAAAGATAGTTGTAAATTGTATTACAAGAAAAAAAACGTAATATTAAAAAGATTGACAAATTAAAACTAGTGTCATTTTGTGTGTGTGTGTGTGTGTGGGGGGGGGGGGGGGGGGGGCATTATGGGAAGAAGAAAAAAATATATAGTACTTGTAAACTTTTGAGACAAAAAGTAGCAAGATTTACCGACGGCAATAAGAATTGACAATTGACCAGAACAAAACTGCAATCAGCACAAATGCACTCAACCTCTTGATACTGCGACTGACTCATAACCGTGTCTTGCTTCTTGACAAAGAAAGTTTTCTTTAACTACTACAACTTCATCTCAGCAATCGTTCAATGTTATACTCTCAACATTACCACTATTCTCAACACTGCAATTTTTTTTCTTTGTGGCCTTAATAACTGGGAATACCTAACTATTTCAGTCACAAGTAAAAGGTCACTCATTTCCCAATATCAGGAGGTTGCAATATGTTTACATATTCATTATAATATAAGCTTCTAAAAATAAATGTCATCTCTGTCCAATTTTCTAGTTACTGTATTACAGAAGTAGCAGCGACTGTGACCCCAAAAAAGCAAAAAATGTAAACATCTCTAGGTAATAAACACAAAGGTATTTTTTAAAAGGCATGGTGTCACCTTCTTAAAACAACTGCCAAAATTGCCTAAGTCTTTTTTGTTGTTGTTGCAAAAATTCGTTTTCTTTTTGACTAAATCATCTCCTCGCGATGCAAACGGTTCCATTTTGTGTGTTTCCTGAAAATCTGAAAAAATGTGATTTTTACAAGAAGGCGTCAATGTGATTCGGTACGATTCATACTTGCATGTGTAACTCTGTGTATGCGAGTTAGTAAAGCTCTGCCGCTCGAAAAAAGGCCATCACGAGATGTACATGCACAGTGTAAACGTTACTTGAAGTAATAACGCTACGAGGCGGCCAGCTGAATGACAAAGGCACCATGCTATGCGGCTGCCGATACTCCCTGCCCGTGTGTATCGGAATGTGGCGGCTGTATTTTTGTCAGAACGACGCTGTGTAGTGTAAGAGTTACAGGGAGACACGTAGAGGAAGTCATATTCCCAAAGGGGAGGAAACCTTTTTTGGAGAGTAGAGGAAAAAATATATATATATCAAAAGTAGAGAGAATGTTTTGGGTAAATTGACTCGATGGTTGACGAGGTCCATGCAGGTTTGCAAATAATCCCAAGTCTCACAGTGATTCAATGCCAACAGGTAATCCCATCTGGGCGCGTCGTCCTGCCTGATATTAATTTCCACGTGGATGAAATCAGTCAAGTTGCGTCTAAACATTCAAGAGACCAGGATCCGGAACGCCGAGGTTTCCATTCTGAGTGACCGTGTCAGGTAAAATGTTGTTGTTGACAGGAGCGGCGGCGGCGGCGGCGTTGCTCGCTCGCGACAACATGTAGGCGGCCATGGTCTCTGCCGACTCGGACGACGGCAAGAAGGAGCTCGCGGGCGAAGGTCGCGCTCCCTGGGGCGCCGGCGGTTGCTGCTGCCCGCCCTCGGGGCCGTCGCTCGAGCGCTTGGACGAGTCGTCCGAGTCCAGGTGCGCGAGCTTTTCCATCCAGACGCGGAAGCGCTCTTCCGTCTGGCGCTGCATGACGGCGAAGCGCGTCATGGCCTCCTCCAGCACGCTGCTGATGCCGTTCCTGTCCCACGCGCCGCTGTCCAGCAGCCCGTGAATGTGGGCGCCCACTCTGGATCTCTCCGATGCACGTCTGAAGCCAGCTTGAAAGACATTGAGGCCAAGGCTTAAGAACATACAGTGGCAGTAGATTCATGCTTCTTGAGTGGACTTTTTTTTATTTGGTGTTACAAAAGAGAGAATGGACACTTTTTGCTTTCTTGTTTTACGTGCAGACCAGAACTCTTTCATGCTGATGGACTACATCATGCAGTCTGTTTGACGATGTTGAAAAATACGGAAATGGTTGACATCTTCCCTTCATAAGGATCCCTGATGGTTGGCTTTGGAGGCCCGTTTTTGTGGCATGTGAGCTAACCTGTGAGACTTGGACGCTAACAGAGAGCCATCTAAGACGTAAGGTTAGAAGAGGACGAAAACAACTGTTGGGGCAAATAAATAAATAAATAAATAAATGAAGGGAAAAAAAGTGTCATATCACATGCCAACTTCCAAGATCACCCAAGAACCAACATATAAGCGAGCATAAAAATCCTCTAAATATCTCACTACAACCACAGTTATCATGACTTCCAGAGCTACAAGCCTACAACTGTAAATTATCTATGGAAATAAAAATCCTCACCAAATATATAAAAGCACAACTACACACCATTTTTGGACACTCTACATTCCATGGGTAAAAACTAATTTCCTCTGCTCTGAGATGTACCCCAATCAAGTGTCCCACCTTCAGTTGACGCTTTGTTTAAATCACAGGCGGTGCAACTTTTTGTGTCGTCGACGTGATCTTCAAAATGGCAGACGTGGCATCAGTAAAAGCTCAAGATGAGGGGGTAGTTTTTGGAAAAAGCCAAAGTCGAAGCCGAAGTACAGGCAAACAAGATGACAGACTAGAAGACAGACAGGGTCCAAGGAGAAACCAATAGTGGTATCTTGACTCACGAGTACAAATTGTTCTGTGACCAAGCTCATAACTCAATTTACCCGTACATGAAAGCTAATTTTCCCTATTGAAATTAATTGAAATGCCATTCATCTGTTCAATCCCTCAAACATTTTGGGGGATTTTAATAGACAAAAGAAATTGTAGCCAAAAACAAGAGAAAATTCATAAATAAACTACTTGTAAAACGTATTTGTAATACTGTACATATTGTAGTATCCATGCACTGTATGTGTACTTTTAAGGGGCATGGTCTAGTAGTGAGTGATGTCAACAGCTTTTGTGAGCGGAGGATTGGGTGATTATTTGATTGGGAATTGTGACAAATTTCAGGTCGTTCGTTGGCAATCAGCTGTTTAGTCGATTTGACGTGTCAGAAATGTGTGTGACAACCGCCAATCAGAGTGAGCCTTTTCCTTCCCTAATTTTGTTTGTAAGTCGAAGCAAACAGGAGTAAGTGGTAAACACAAAACTAACGTTCAGCTTGCTGAGGGCAACGAAATTGTACAAACTTCCCGAGGATTACTCTATTTTGATGAGGGAAGTTTCTCACCGACGGTTGTTTGGCGGTATCTCTAAAACGACAGGGAGCAAATTAAGCCGATGTATAAATTAGGTCAATGGGCAAATCAATCACTGGACGAAGTAACACCACACAAATGCTGATGTGGAAAGCATGAAAATGAAAGCGGAGTCTGCACAGCCCTCCTTTTAAATTAAGCTAGCACTCATTTATACATTATATGTAAGGTATAACAACCACCATGCAAATAAACACCTCACCCCTAACGGATACCTCTCTGCAGTTGAGTAGATAAAATAAACCCATGTCTGCGAGCTACTACGTGAGGAGTTATAGGAACTTGGTAGGAGTACAATGTACACAAAGAAAATATATGAAAATATATGGCCGCCATGGTGACACTCCTATTCACCAACATAATGACCTTAAAATGAACCCATTAACACCTTTCCACCTGCACTCCAAGGCCAAACAAGTTGTCTGGAGTTAAGACTCACAATGAACTCACACAAGCAAGCAGCGTCTATTTACAGCAAACGACTCGCTCGATCAACTGCAGCCTGGGTGACAACTGTTGCTTCCGAGAAATGAAGACCCTCTGAGGCGTAGACGCAGCATGCACGGCGTGCGTTTTTGACGACCAGTGGTCCGACGGGAACATTGCGTCAGGACAAATTAATGGCCGCAACCTTCTAGCGTGGAGATTGGATGTCATGATGTAAGTGAAGAAAAACAACAGGTGACTGATCAAATCAAAAAGACAATGCTTGGTTTGATAAGACCAATTTTTCATGAACGCTGTGACATGTCGTCACTAGTTATGGAGTATGAGAAATGTTCACATCATGCACACCACTTCCTCGCCATACTTTTTACCCAATAGGCCAGGGGTGAGCAAAGTTTGGCCTGCCACACTATATAACCCAGTGAGCGTTTATAACGTCAAAGTTGCTTTGATATTGTTGCATTTATAGCAAATTATTGTATTATTAAAACATGTTTCTCAGTGACTCACAAAGTGTGATATGTGGGCTCTTTCTAATGGTCTGCAAAAGAACACTTCAAATATTTTTACAATAATTTAAAAAATATATGTTAACGCTTGTCCGTGGTGTGTCAAATTTAGAAGATATTTAATTATCCTTTACAGGGAGATTAACGATGAACTGTGGTGCTTGAGCTCAAAAGGTTTGCCCACCCCTGAGATAAACTCTACTGGTGAGTAGGTGGATTTACCTGGAATATCTGTTTTGATTGTCTTGCTGCCTCCGGAAGTGTCGTCATCGTCGTCGTCAGAGGAGCTGGTGCTGGAGTCGCACGTAAGCTCGCTGTCGCTGGTACTGCTGTCCTGCAGCAGGTTGTATTTCTTCCGCGCCGCCGCCTCGCGCTTCTGTCGCAGCAGGCGCATGCGCTCCTTGTGTTTCTGGCTGCGGTGGCCTTTCGCCTTGGCCTGCTTGCCGTTGATCTGCTTCTCTGGCCCGGCCACCCCTGCCGCCGCGGGCTGACAGCGGTTCTTTTTCGCCGCCATCGCGTTGGGCGGCGCCTCGCTTTCCGATCGCGACCGCCGGGATTTCCTCCCGCTGGGTTGCCGATCGGCTTCCTTGCCGGGGTCGGCTTCCATTTTGGTTTCAGTCTCCTCTCCGGCGCCTTCGGCCCCCGAGGAGAGTGTGTCAGAGTCTGCCAAGTGGCCGCTAGATGAGGGGGAGAGCATGCATGGATTGGAGGAGTCGCTCTCGTAGATGTGACGAGTGGCCGGTTTCTCGCTCCCCGTCGAGGCCTGCTGCGACTCGGGGGAGTCTCTGCGGAGCTCCTTCATCAAACAGGGCATAGAGAGAAGACTCTGCTCACCCTCCGTGTGCAACGGGCTGTCATCGTCCTTATCTCTTGGTGGGGAGCTGGTACTCGTGGTGGTCTCGGTTTTTAGATGTTCATCCTGGACAGATGTCGCAGCTGATTGTGCTTCGTCGAGGCGCTCGGAGGGACACTCTGCATCAACAAATTCCTCTGCCTTCTCCGAATCAGCCATCTTCATGCCAGTTTAGCAAAATGCCCTATGGTCCAACAAATGTGGACCAAGGTGCCTCAACAGGCACTCACCTGCAAAGGAGAAAGATTACGTCATCAATATCAATGCTGTTAGCAGCTTGCTGTTCAACATAACATACCTCAAGTGTCCAATTAAAGCTAGTTATTTTGTTTAAAAAAAAAAAAAAAAAAAAAAAAAAAGACACTCAAAGAAGCACGAAACCAAGTTTCAGTCATTTTGACTACCCTACCGTAAAATTATCCATGCGTCATAAAAATAATACTCCAAACAACAAACAAAACTGAGTTGTAGCGGTAGAAACTTAAGTTAATTTCGGTTTTGAAATTCTCATGAGCCGCCTGTATGTGAATCATTCTCCGTGTATATTTGTAAATGCCCGCTAAGTCTTCCCAAGTCCACATTAAGCCGGGCGAGTAACCCGAGTCATCCACTTGTGCCAGAATGAATGACTTAGCTAGTTGATGCTCGTTGCGGCTCGCTGGCCAGCTAGCCAAAAACCAACAGAGCCTAACGATGGCTAGCTGGAGGACACGCAAAGAAAGCTTAGACTCGGTTTCAAAGTTGCACACGAACTTGGCAAAAGGAAAAGTAGTCACCGAAAATATTCATTGCGCAAGGCCACTGTATAACGTAGCAGCCACGTCCTCAAATGCAACCGAGGAGTTCCAAGCGACACCGTAGCTGCAGTCAATTTAGCTCAGTGTAGCTAACTTAGCAATCGACTGCGACTGTTACTTACCACGGTGTTAATGAGCTCCTTTTCCCGGCGCCAGACTCCTCATCATCTTCGTGCGTTTGTTCCTTCTACGGGCCGCGAAGCAATGTTCATCTAATACTAACAAACTGTCAAACCTAGGCACAAATGGATGTACAGTATTTTGTGGCGCAGTGCGCTCACCCGTTCGCGAGCGGTCTGGTGGCGTAGCATTTAGCTGTTAGCTAAATGTTTATTTTAAAATGTCTGCGTCGGCCTCACAAAGCATAAACGTCACTTCCCGGCTACTACGGGGGATACAGCGCCCTCATACGTCGAGAGTCACACACTGCTGGAGGCATACAAAAATTTAAACATTGTGTCCAAAACATATTAATGTGGCCTTCTTATTACTCGACATTGTTCAGCAAAATAAATAAATAAATAAATAAATGAAAATCACATTTTGCCATTTCCCTCCCCTGTGCATAAAAAATCCCATTCAAAGAAACAAAACGCCTGAACAAGAAACCGAGTGCAAGAACACTTTTTTTTATGCATGTTTAACTCATTCACTGCCAGTCATTATAGAAATTTTTTACATTTCCAATACTCACGTGATATTACATTCAATAATTATATATAAACCGAATCTACCAAATAACAGAATAGACTCCCTACTTTTTGTCCCGTCCCGTTCTTTTATAATTGACAGCAGAAAAATGTAGGTTTGCCAAAATACAGCCATTTCTCCCATGGACTCTGAAATTTCCTATAAAATGGGGCAATGATGTCATCTACCGGTGGTTGGGCATCAGTAAAGTTGTTTCCAAGTTTGATATTTACAGTGGAGCATGCTCAGATTCGCCCCCATTTAGCACCGCTCTAAAAAATACAATTGACAAGTATACTTGTCAAAGGCAGTGAATGAGTTAATAAAATATTATAATATTATAGATTATATTTGTCCTGCATGCCTTGGGAGGCGCTCTTGAGCAATGTCTGCCATCCAGTGGCGAACACTAGTACAAGTAAAAACTCCTCAGCTGCATGAAACGTTTTTACTTTCAAAATTTAATCCAGGGTCACTCCAAGTGTGGGCGCAAGATACACAGTTGTCTGTCTTATTTGCACATTTTTTTCATCGATCATCGTCAAACACGCATAAAGTATTTAATCAAATCTCTGAATTCTCATAAATCATAACAGGAATCCATCTAAACACATGACTGGTGCTGGTCATCATCTGTCTGTCTTTACCGGCCTCCATCGCCCCCAAGCAGGCCAACAGTTGTACCGCACCCGTGTTTGCTGGAAGACTCTGCTCTCCCGTCCCCATAGAGACAACTGCTATCCGTTTATACTCCCTCCCACCCTCAGCAGCAGTGATGCCAGCGAATTTGAATTAGCGGCGTAGGGACATTAGTTGTGCTTTTCCCTCGAATACCGACCTCGCGTGGTTTGCCAAACGGATTTGGTTTCATTTATTACCGTGGGATTAACCGGCGTTATCCTGAGAGGCCGGAGAGATTTGTGTCGCGCTGGGCGGGGAGGAGTAGTGAGGAGTAGTGCAGTGTTTGAAGGAATCTTTCGTCTCCTCCGTCATCTCACCACTCGCCCCAGCCGCCAGTATGCTCCTGTAACAACCACAGACGGGTACACGCGCGGAGACGGAGCCAATGTGCCCGTAAAGGTGAGCTGCTGCTTCTTTTGGGGGGCCTTGAAATCATGTCGGTCGTTCGCCGCCTTTCACCGGTCAACCTGTCTCGAGAAGGCTAATGACAGCAACATGCTAACTGCGCTTCATTTCAATTGAACCTAATAAATCACAATACATTTCTTTTCTTTTTTTTTTTTTTTACGGTGCCAATTTTCCTATTAAGGAGATACAGCCACCACCACCTGGTCAGAGTATGAAAAAAATGTATTTTTTTTCTTGTGTAATTTGTATACATTTTTGACAGGCCTTTGCTTGTGTGGGTTCTGATACGTCACGCCCTCACCTGCACGCAGGAGACAATAATTAGGCATTATTTGTATTAATCAAATTATTAATTTAAGTGTAACAGTGGACGAGTTGTTTGCACAGCCATCTCACGAATATTGACATGCTTGTTGCGCTCTCTGGTCCATAAAGAAAATCTGAGATGAACGGAAAATTATTGGTTGGTTTCACAGATTGATTTGTATGACCTACCTACAAAGTACACACGCTGGTTTGGATGTTAGGAGTAGTAACATAATTAAATACAGTGATTAAGCCATCCACCAATGGAAATAAAAATGAATAAATACAGAAATAAATACCATTGACTGAAAATTCATCTAGCAGTTAGCACATTCATCTCACAGTTCTCAGGTTGAGGGTTTAAAATGTTCTTGTGTGGAGGGTTCTCACGTTCCAAAGCATGCATATTAGGTCCATTAAAGACTCTAAATTATCCTTAGCGTGCAGTCAAGGGTGTACTGTTGAAAGTAGAATATAGAGGATGGATGGATGGATGTAATTTACCTAAGATATTGCAAATTTAATTTTTGCATTTTCTAACCTTATTGCATTACTTACACCCAGAGGTCAGAGTAGAGACGTGACAAGATTTCCCCCAAATTATAATCTGTCAAAATAGTGAATCTGGTTGGAATGGCCACTTCAGACTGAATCCCACACACTAATATTTTTTTAAAATCGGAGGATTATTCCCACAGAACTGGACTTTTGTGCATGGGTGGAGAGGAAAATGGCTTTTTTGGGGAACATTTCTGGTTATTCTTGCCTATAGAAAATCTGGTTGAGTGCAACGGTGCAACTTAATTAGTTTTCAAAATATCACCTCTGTGCTACTCTACTTGGGGAACCCCTTCTCTAATTGGCTGACGAGTTTGAGCTAGAAATATCCACCAATATGATCATACTTAATTCCAAAGTGTTCTCACAGTCACAAGTCAACACGTCAAAATGGTGTCACTTGCCCTAAAAATAGACTTAAATAGCGCAAAATGGTACAGTATGTGCAGTAGAATAGGTTTTTAACAAAAATAATAAATTGCTTTTTTTTCTTGAATGTATTACTTATGGAGAATTTCATAATGTACATTCCTTGTTTTTGTTTTTTTTGTTTTTTGTTTTTTTAGCACGAGCCACGTTGCTAGTAAAAGTAAATTACATTTGTGTTTATCATAAGCAAGCCTTCATTCCTAAACCAAACGATTTACAGAAGGCTGATGACTCAAGTCCACCTCTGGTTACAGCTCTCATCATTTATGTTTTATTGTTTGACATATACTGTATATGTAAATTGCTTTTAGCCAAGAAAAACAACAACAGCAATAAAACAATATTGTGCTACATATTTGTAATTGTTGCAGCATGGACGTGGAGGTGAGTGCCGGGCAGGGGGACAGCACCAGGAGGAGAGCAGTGGAAGATGTTGATGTAGGAGGAGGAGGCGTGGAAGTTCTTGTGGTACCGCAGGAGCTGTACGACTCTGCCAGGGCCAAAATAGAAGCAAATCTCAGATGGCTGCTGGCCAAAGCTTATGGCATTGGTAAGACGTCCTCTTGTGCTTTCGCTCCTCAGGCTTTTTACGCTCACAACGGCATGGCATGTGATTGCATTATTTGGCAATTTACTGGATTATAAGACATGGTCATTGAACCTGACAAATAGCATTGACTCAGCGGATATGTTGCGGATATGACAGGCCCACCACATTGGGTTGGTGTAGAGAAACCACAACAGATAATGGACTCAAATGGACCATTTGCCTTTGGTTAGCTTTCAGATATCCATTTAGCCATCCATTTTCTATATGACTTCATTAGGATATGAATTCAGGTTAGTTGCCAGTCAATTGTAGGGCACACATAGCAAAAAAAAAAAAATTACACTTACACTATTTCACACCTGTAAGCAATTTAGAGTGCAATAAACTGAAGCTGACCTTATGCTGCATTCGAGGATGGTCGGAAGTTGGACTTTTTCCGAGTTCAAACCAGGAAGTGTGTACAGGAACTCCCCGTTGAACTCGGAAATTCCACTTGCGAAGTCGGAAGAAAAAAAGGACCCCGACTTCACCGGCGGACTACAATGTGACATCACTCTGAATGGCAAAACACAATTTACTCGAGTATAAAACTAGATAGCTTTCTTCATTCATAAATATTCAACATGACGCCACGTAACGCAACGTACGTGACAGTATTGCCGCTATCTCCCTGCATGAAATTATACGGTCAACTACTTAACTGTATGGAATGCTTATGAAATAAGATTAAAACTATAAACGAAGCAAAATTGCAAAAATTTAAGTTTTCTAGAGATCAAAATGAGTTTTGAGGACCAAAATAAAAAACAGTTGATCACTATCCGCCATTTTGGTTGTTTACGTTCGCCTCGAACGCTTTCAGGTCGGACCTGGGAAAAACCAACTCGGATATATCCAAATTCTGACCATCCTCGAATGCATCAATAGGCGAGGAAAATTCGGTACCTCACACAGGTGGAACTCAGATGACTGCCGGCCAATCGAAGAGGCTTCCCTCATTCCCATTAAAATCAGGGCGGCGCACATAGTCCTTGAAATTGCGGAATCAGAAATGTACTCGCTGTGATCTGTGTATGAGATCGATGCTGGCAATGTGCATTTATGTGAGATATTTTTTTTCTCTTTGTTTTGTTTTTTTCCTTGCAGTGATACAAGTTGGCTGTGGTAAATATTTTCAAAGAACTAGAATTTAATCCGGTGCTAACAAAGCTACAGTAGGGTCTTAATGCTCCGGGCAGACATTCATGCTCGCCTCTCATGATGTGCCAAAAGCTTTTATACACAGGTCACTAGCCTTGCCAGCACCACTCCCTGCACTGAAACTGCTCCACATCACCAGGCTGTGTGCTCATATATGGAAACTACCCCTTCCCTTCGAAGTGGGTTTTTGTGTCACTCTGTGCGACTACCCTCAGATGGGGGAGTGTGAGCTTTGGGTCAGTCATCAGTCATTAAAAAAAAAAAAAACAGTCTGAATACTAGTGCTTCCTGGGTTGGTTAACTTGCTATGCAATATTGCGTTATGCATCTCCTAACATCACCTTACTAAAGATTATTTAGTTTTCAGCTATGTTATAATATCGTGAATGGTCAGATTCTAGGTGAAGGCCCACTCCTGTATGCCACTGTGCAGATCAGATGCCCTGTAATAAACACAACCCCTGCAGACCATCCTTTAATCTGATTGGTTCATCCTGACGTCAGCTATGTCTGCTGCACAGAGGAGCAACTTCCCTTGTTTTCCTTCTTTGCTCACACAATATATTGAGTGTGCTAAAATTAGTGTCTCAGAACCCAATAGCAGCTACTATTTTCAACTTTGTACTTGGAGGGTTTCATTACATGCATTGTTTGATGAGCAAAACAGTTGCAGATGGAAATGAAAGTGATGGTGTGTGTGCGGAAGCCAAAATTCTCTCATTAGATTAAGAAGCAAACACTCTACTGTGGTGTCCTTCTGTACTAGTGAGAATGTCACATGTTTAAGTGATTAATGGGATTGGAAGTAAAGCCACACACCTGCTTGATTGGCCGAGCATTCTTAATCTGAACGATATAGTCTGAGTATATTTCTAATGTATTCAGGTGTATTCTCATTCCATTTCCGGGTATGAGCAACCAGGATTTTTATTTTATTTTTTATTTTTACTCCATTTCTCACAGAAAAGCACCCATTACAAAACGCAAACCCATGATCATGGGGGTTGTGGGTTTTAAACAAGACTGGCAATCCCATCACCATCTCCATGGCAACCAGAAGTGGTATTGAGGGGACAGCTGAGGCTACGGAAGTGGCAGAGCAAAGGAAAGTGGGCTGGAGGGAGGCCAATACAAGTTCCGATGCCCTTTACAAAATGTAGCGTTTTGTTAAATCATATTTGACTTGAAAAAAAAATAATAATAATCAGTCTCGCCCCAAATTGATGCCTCATTCCCTTTGACACTGGCCATCTAAGCTGGCTTTTTCCCCATCTTGCTGTCCTCCGTGTAAATAAGATAAAATCAATACCTCAATCAAAACTGAGCATCTTTGTAAAATAATAAATTAAAATTATATTTTTTAATTAAATTAAATTGTGTTTATTATCATGACACTATTGACTGCCCGTCCACGTGTCTACCAACAAAGTTAGTGTGGATTAGCGTCTTCAAGGTGTACTAAAATAGCCGCCCCACGTCCTGGTGCACGAGCAGGGACAACCGGGCGGGCCGACACAACATCAGCTTCGTAATCACCACTAAGTCTTGTTAGCTTATTGGTTCAAAGACTGCAGGGTTGCTACTTTGCTTTGATGTTTTCCGAGTCGCACCTTAGCCTGTCAAAGGTATTATCTTTCATTGCATCCCAGCAGGGTAACATGAACGTCAATTGATTTGATCGACGAATGATGAACGCATGCTTCTTCCCACCAGACCACATCCCAGAGGACCTAAAAGACCCCTTCTACACAGACCAGTATGAGCAGGAGCACATCAAGCCCCCTGTCATTCACATGCTGCTGTCCGGAGAGATCTACTGCCGGGTGTGCGGACTCATCCTCCGAGCAGAGCAAGCCGCCTCGCTGCGAAGCCATCAGTCTGTGCTCCAGGTCTTGTCCGTTAGGGGAGTCCAAGTGCGCGACTCGGACGATGTGCACATCTCCGCTCTGGATCTCAGCTCGAACCCCGTCAAGATGGTGTGTGGAGGTTTATTTTTGGGGCTGGGAATGTGATTTTTTTTATTATGTATGGTCTTTGTACTTCCTTTTCTTTTGTGTGTAGAGTTGCCACATGCACCTGATCGATGCCCTCATGATGGTCTACACGATGGAGATGATCAGTGTGGAGAAGGTGGTATCCAGTGTCAAGCGCTTCTCCAACTTCAGTGCTTCCAAGGAGCATCCGTCGGACCTGGAAGATGCCATGGTCCTTTGGATCAACATGGTAAAAAGGAGAAAAAACAAGCTGTTGTGTTTGTATTTATGGGTTGATTGTTGTTTTGTTATGGTCAACTAAAGGTGAACACAAAGATGAGAGCTATATCCGAAAAAGAGATGAAGATGAAGCAGCATCTGCTGGACTCACCAAACCATCAGAAGGTAAGTTTTTCCACCGAACAGTTCTCTTGTGTTGACTGATGGAACATTCCCGTCACGGTAAATTTTGGCTGGCGAACACAAGGTCCACCGAATATTCTGTGCTATTGCTATAAAAATATGGAATATACCAAAAGAAAGATTAGTCTCTTCTTTTATTAGGAAAAAAAATATTTATAACCGTTTCCGTTTTGCAGCAATTAGCATTAGAATATAGCTATCATCTTCATGTCAGAAGCTGTATCAGAATCTTGCTCTAGTGCGGGACAAAGTATTTAAAAAAACATATTTATACATTTCTGGGTTTGAATGAGTTAACACAGTTGTCGATTAATTCAATTTATTAATTTTGACCTCTAGCTGCAGCCCTACTCAGGAAGTAACATGATACTTTTACAGACAACCAATAATGAGGCCTTTGATTGAGAAAGGGGGAAATTGCATATTAGGATAGCAGGATCTGACGAGCACTTACAGATCCCAGATCTTAACACAGTGTAAATGAGCTATCCACCGCATTCCCACCAGTGATTACCAGGTTCGCATGACCATGTTTTACCAGTCACATCAAATCATTTGTTAACATGTACTACCATCAGCTCTAACCTTCCCACTTGTCTCAGACTATGTTCACACTGCTGGGTATGATGCCCAATTCAGATTTCTTGTTAGAACTGATCATTTTATGTAGTAGTTCCCATTACAAAAACAAATGTAACTTCTAATGTGGCACACTTTTGACAATTCCAATGATTTTGTGCTTCAAATGACAACACCCCCCCCCCCCCCCCCCAATATATTTATCAGTTGCAAAGCATCTTCATTTCACCATTGACTTAAGAAGAAAAAAAAAAAGTCTGATTTGTACTTTTTAGGTTTGAAGGGAAAAAAATCTGATAGTACGTCACAAAGTGTAAAAAAAAAAAATCCTCATTGTCCTGCATTATGAACATAGCCGTATTTCTGTCTCCATGGTGACTAAGGATAACATGAGTCTGTTATCTGACTCTTGTGTGCTGCTCTTCCTGTTTGTGTCTCCTGCCCACCGCCCAAATATCTTACCCTTGTGCCTCTTGGATGCTAGTCTCCTTCCAAATGGTACTGGAAGCTGGTACCTGTAAGTGTGATTACAAACAGCCTCATTTGTATATATGTGTCTTTGTGGCGTGTGTCAGATTGTGCAACACTTTGAACTGTCAACTCTTTGGAGGATTGGACCAATTATTTTTTTTTTATATCTCACATATTATAAAATGTGAGGGTCCCCACACGACGTGAAAAATAATTGGTAACTTGATGATCAATTTGCATAACTCTGTTGAACAAACATCACATCACACACACAAAGACCTAAGGAAGGGCTATTGTTCACATTAAGCCTTATTATTGGTATGAACTCAGAGAGGATGATGAAGTAGCAACAAGCTCCACTCCATCCACATTTGCATTGATTCACCCATTAACACTTTTTGTTTTGTTTCAGATTTCATCGTCATCATTTTTAGTGAACCCTCTGCAAAATGCATGTAAATGTAACTCATTTTGCTCACAAAGAAGTGACCTGTCTGGAGATGCTCGTCACCTGTCATGCATGTGTGGACCCCACCCAGTCATCTCTCTCCTCTTTCCCCACCAGCCTGACATAGTGCATGCGCTGGCCCATTGTCTGTTGGAGCCTGTGGAATTCTCTCACGTGGTAATGTATCCAACAATCACCAGATAGAGTAGATTGATAGATGCACAATTTTTTTTTTTTTTTTTTTTGGTATGACAAAAGGCATCTTTATAAGAACAAAAGGTGTATATTTTCATTAACATAATTCAGTGTTTATAATAAAAGCAGAGAATAAAAGCATCCATATCAGAATAAAATGTGCAATATTGTGGCTGTTTAGGTGCGCTATCGCAGGGATTACCTCTCAGGTCGGACACTTCAGCACTTCTCCCCGGTGGACGACCTGTGCAAAGACGTGTGCGATGGCGCCGCTCTCCTGGCCCTAATTCACTTCTATTGCCCCGAACTCATCAGACTTGAAGGTATGCTTGAAGCTGTTATCCCACCAGTAATTTTTCAACAGGTAGTGTGTTAATGATGGTCCATTCATCTATCCTAAATGCAGATATTTGCCTGAAGGACGTTGCATCCATAGCTGACAGCATGTACAACATCCATCTACTGAAGGAGTTTGCAAATGAATACCTGAACAAGTGCTTCTTTCTGAAGCCCGAGGACATGCTGTATTGTCCTCCAGTGCTGAGGGTAAGACAATAACACACACAAAAACACCACCAGAGGTCCCACATGTTTTGGAAGACGTGAAAAACAGTTCATGACATTTTCAGTTGCAGATGGATATATGGCAGATGCAGACTAGTTTCCAGATAGCGCCACTAACCTTTCTTTGCCTCATGCAGAATAATATGATGGTGTTCATCGCTGAGCTCTTTTGGTGGTTTGAGATTGTGAAGCCCGACTTTGTGCAGCCCAGGGACCTGAAGGAAATCCAAGATGGTAAAACTTTTAATGACTAAAAAAAAACCTTCAAGGACTGAGAGGCTAGTGTTTCACAAACTAAGGTGTATGCTACATTTTTACAGCAAGAATATTGCTGCAGTCTAAGACCTCTCGATCCCACACGACCCTCGATGTTAACAAACGGAGTTTCCAGACTACATCAAGCGCTGCTGCAATGTTTACCACGCCTTCAAGCCCGGACTTTAGGTACAGTTTGTTTCCAAACAGACTGGTTTATCTTTCATTTGTTGCTATTACTTCACAACTCATTTTATTTCAATTTTCGTTTTCTGTAACAGCACTGTACCAAGCACTTCCAGCTCTCCTCACTCTTTAGTGCCTCTAAGACGGAGACGACAAAGGGGAGTTGAAAACGATGCGACAGGTAATGTATGGTAGTGGCCTGCAGATGTGTATTTAGAATAGGGATGGGCTACTTAAAGGCGGGGTCTTAGGTTTTGACCTAAACAATACAAATCTGACTCCTCCCATGGTTCAACCCCCCACTCTTCTCGTCAACGTTACGCCTATCTTGAGCGACCCCCCCCCGTGATTGGCTGGAGGGGTGAACATTGACTTTCCGCCAGAAACGTCCCTCTTATGGTAAAAAACAACAAAATGGCAAAATATAGGGTGGGGGGGTGTATTTGATGACAAAATCCCCACCACACATTAACAGAAGCCCATAGGTGTTGATTGAGATGGTTTTCATGTGTATACATCCAATGTTTATGAAGTGTTTATTTCTGAGTGAAAACGTAAGACCCCACCTTTAAATGATACAGTTTGGGAATTTGGGGTGCTCTGAGTGATGTCTTCCACCTTGCGGTGAACATCGGTATTACAACATGTTTATTTTGATGGCGGACAGTTGCCCATCCCAGGTTTGGACATTATAGAGTTACGTTATGCTAACGTAAGATTCATGTTGTCTTTGTACCTTAGTGAGGAATCAATGTAGCTCTCTGACACATAAAGATGAGAAGCCCCAGGGTTTGTCACAAGTTTGGCCAGAGAGGAGGCAGAGGTAAACGTTCACATTTTGCTCCCAGCACACTTCATTAGGTACATCTGCAGTGTGTTCCAGTACATGATTTCTATCAAGAATTTACACTGTGATCTTGAATCCCTCCGCAGGCCTTTATCCCAGCCGGCACCCTACGCCTTGCATTTCCCCAATCAGGAGGACGACGCAGACAATATTAATTTGCTTCGCTCTGTCAGCAAAGACAGCTTGGCGTCCAGCATGATGACACCCGGCCACATGCTCGTGGGTTCAGGTCGCCCGCTGCATCAACACAGACTGAGCGGGCAAAACCTCCTCAGCCACATTCGCATTGAGGACGAGGAGGAGATCTTAGAGGAGGAAGAGCTGGTCGCTGTATTACACCCCGCTGCTTTCTCCCGACGGCCACTTAGGAGTGATGTGGAGCTGGATGAATTGGAAGTCCCCCACATGCCCTCACCTCGCAGGGTTTCCAACACTGTCAACATGGACATCTTAACCCCAAACTTGCAGTTGGACAGCTACTACCTTGAGCCTCTGATGCCTGCCATCCCAAAGCCAGCCAAAGAGAAGAGCATCAGCTTGAACAAGGAGGAGGAGAGCGGGGAGAGTCGCTGCAGGTCAAGGTCATCTGGGGTGAAAACAGCCACGGATATTCCACACAAATCACACCGGAAGTCACCATTGTCTGACAATGGTCAACTTAAATTTAAACCCATACCTGTGGTCAAATCCGGCTTGACACACCCTTCACTTTCTGAAAAGACACAACTGCAAGGCTTCTTCCTTCATTTGGAGTCTGACTGTCACAGTCATCTTTCCTCTGATGCGGAAGTAGGACAGGACTCCGACTCGGACATTGCGGATTTTGAGGAAGATGACGAGGACGTGGACCTGATCGAGCCGGCAAGTGGAAAAGGGACTAGCTTACTGCGAGAATTCTCAGAGGTGGAGTCTTTTAAGCTTAGAGAAGACTTGAAGGTGAGCGAGCGGGACGACAAGGAAGACTGGAGTGGACGCTCCAGCCCCTGCCTCAGTACCGCGTCCTACGCTAGCAGCTGCAGCGCTTCGGGCAGCGCCGGCGTCAGGATGACCAGCTTTGCTGAAAGGAAGCTGCTCAAACTCAGTCTCCGTGATGGCTTCTCCAGCACTAGCAGTTCCCAGAAGACAACGCCTGACCACTCTGAGATTACTCCTTCCTCTTGGTGGCAACTAAAGACCGAAAGTAACCCCGGATGGCCAGGGAAAGACTCTACGTCTGCTGCGAGGAAGATGGCGAGTCCTCCAGTAGTGCCTTCGGAGCTGCTGCAGCTCCACATGCAGCTGGAAGAGCAAAGACGCGCTATCGAGTACCAGAAGAAGAAGATGGAGACCATGTCGGCGCGGCAGCGGCTGAAACTCGGCAAAGCTGCATTCTTGAACATTGTGAAGAAGGGCGAAGGGAGGAGTGACACGCTCCCTCTTCCCCTCAAACATTCGCCTTCCATTGAACTGTCTGGTGCACAGAAGGCAAAGAGTCCCTGTAAGGATGACTCCTGTATTGAGGTTTTAAAGGTGCAGGCACAAGCAGAAGTAAGTCGACACAACCGGTTAAACAGTTCAACTCAGGATAGTGCCTCTGAGTCGGATGTAAACGACCGCTCCCGCTCCATAGACCTCCTCAACGAGGCCATCAGCGTTATCCAGCAGCAGATGACACAGTTGTCATTGCAGCAAGACCTGCTGATGAAGAAGAATGTAGCTTCATCTTTGGACTCCGAAGAGCCAGACCCGAAACCAACACAGTCCCCCACCTCAGACCCGAGATCTTTTGCCATCCACTTTGACAGCAATTCTGCCCCCACCCGCCGTCCTCCCAAGCTGAGCTCCAGCCAGCGAAGCAAAGCCTCCGAGCCGAAGCACAAGAATGGCAAGGTGCTTGACACTGAAGCTGCAACCTCTCCTAAGGAAAACACTGGCGCGGGAAGCCAGGACACCGAGAGCTCCAGGTTGGATCGAAATTTCAGAAGACGTACAACTTTCAGAATCCAAAACGACCAAGGCGGCACCACAGAAGAAATCGGCCTTTCTCCTGTCAAAGCTCAGTCAGACGACACGACGGCCTCTGACACATCCATCACTCCGTCGCGCTGCGCAGAAGACGAGGTTGACATCTCAGGGACAGAATCTGCGGGTGGAGACGACAGCACCAAAGGAAAAGGTCTGCTGATCGAGGTTGACTTGTCAGAGTTGAAGGACCCTGTGGAAGGTGCGAGCAACACCACAGGCGGCGACCAGAAGAATGTTCTGGGCTTCTTCTTTAAGGTAACGTTCCGAGACGAGCGTCTTTCTGGTGTAACGCAGTGTTTTCTTATTTAAAAAAAATACAACAGTTTGGTCCAAATTAACCCAACTACGGGTCAAAAATGGACCGATCCTCTACTTTTAGTTTAAAAAAAATGGATTATTTTGTATAAAACAACCCAGAAAGTTGTCAGATCCTCTACTTGGGTCAATTTGACCCAAATTTCTGGGTTGTTTTACACCAAAAAAAAAAAAAAGTGTTTTTTTTTTTTTTATGTGTGTAAAACAAATCATATAGTTGGGTCAGATCCTGTACTTGGGTCAATTTGTCCCAACTTTCTGGGTTGTTTTGCACCCAAAAAAAAAAAAAAAAAAGTGGGTCTTTTGTGTAAAACAAATCATAAAGTTGGATCAGATTCTTTACTTGACCCAACTTTTTAGGTTGTTTTGCACCAAAAATTTTTTTTTTTTTTTTTTTTTTTTTTTTTTTTTTTTTTTTTTTTTTTTTTTTTTTTTTTTTGTATAAAAAAAATTGTAAAATTGGGTCAGAGCCTATACTTGGGTTAATTTGACCTAACTTTGGGTCAAAAAATGGGTCATTTTGTATAAACCAACCCAAAAAATTTGGTCAGATTCACCCATAAAGTGCATTTTAGATCCATAGATGGCTTACTTTTGACCCAACTGTTTTTAGAGTATGAGCTAAGGCACATATTCTATATTTAAAAAATCTCACAGAACAAGACCAAACAATAATGTTAAAAAAAAAAAAAATAGAATAATGATTCTATCCCGATTTAGTCATCAATTTGCTTACTCCCAGCCTATTTGCAACTTGCTATTCACAAATTCACTTATTCGGCTTTACCTCTTTACCTGAACTCCATCTACTCCTTTCCCAGGATGACGAGAAGGCCGAGGATGAGATGGCCAAACGTCGCGCTGCCTTCATGCTCAAACAGCAGCGTAAAGCTGAGGAGGCCAGGGTACGTAAGCAGCAGCAGGAAGCAGACAGCGAACTCAAGCGTGATGAGGCCAGGTACACTTCCGCATTAAAATCACAAATCCAGCATCTGTGCAGGAAATGCTAAGCGACTCTCTTGCAGGCGTAAGGCGGAGGAGGACCGGGTTCGTAAAGAGGAGGAAAAGGCCAGACGAGAGCTGATAAAGCAGGAGTACCTGCGGCGGAAGCAGCAGGCCTTGTTGGAAGAGCAGGGTCAGGTTAAGTCGAGGCCCAGGTTCAAGTCCCGCAAAAATAGACCCAAATCACTGCACCGTGGCGAGTTCAGCAGCCCCAGTAAAGGATCCACCACACGTATGTCGCATTTTTTATTACATATTGCGGTAGTGTGTTAAACACGGACATCGATGATATATATCATTATTACTTTTAGCTGAATTGAGCTGCAGCCTTCGAGGTTCGACATTGTCTTTGGCCACAGAGCCGGATAGTGTCATCTCTGGAGAGATGGAGTCGCACAGGTGAGATGCCGATTTTGGCCACTAGGGCAATGGCAGTGTTCACAAACTAAGGTTAAGATTTTTTTTTTTTTAAATATAATATATTTAGTTTGACTAACTGGAATGTGTGCCACTGGAAACGTACATGGAAATAGACAGTCCAGTGAGTTTTGTAAGGCATTAAATCGGAATCGGGTACCTGGACCTGGCTTGTAAACCCAAGTTTGTTTTGCAGGGCTGAGTCGGTCTGCTCCATGGATTCCTTTCCTGTGCTGAGCCGAACCTCCAGCAGGAACATGGAGCGCGATTGGGAGAGCGGCTCCATCGCCTCATCCATCACTTCAACCGAGTACAATGGTGAGCACTGAACAGCCAGGGTGGAGTGAAATATGTAAATGTCAGTATACAGAAAATATTTTTACTAGAACTCACCTTTCTAAATCCTGATTCTTTATTTGTGTTGACAGTAACGAATGATATCAGAATCAGACTCCTTATACTATTCTGAAATGACGATGTCATCGTCCAATAAATGAACAATCCAATTTAATTATTTGAAAACTCTATTGAACTGAAAAGAGAGTATGCTTGCACGTTTTGGCTTCTGCTTTTCCCTTCGTACAGTTTTTTTTTTTTAAGTCGGTGTTATAAATAATCACCGGCTGAGACCAGTTGCATCCTTTTCTAGCTTGCAAGCTGGGTCCCTAGGCAGTGAAATTTCCAGACTTCAAGTCAATTCAAATGTTTTATTTCATTCTTTGAAAAAGAAATGAAAGGGGACAGAAAGAAGTGAAACGTGTGATATCTCTGTCCCTGATCAAAAATAAAATAATAATAATGAACACAAAATAAATGACAGTAAGCAGTCAAGATGCTTTCAAGGTAACAATTAAACAAAATGATTCAACAGCATGACCTTGTGCTATACTGTATATATTTTTCCAGCAATTAAGCTTTTATACATTTTTTAAAAATATAAATGGACTGAGATGATTTCGTTTTATAATCCAGATTGGTCCATAAACTGACACCTTGAGTTGAATCGTTCTTTTTGTTTTGTTCTGTATTTAGGTTTGGAAAAAATATCTGTTCCTCTTCATTTGTACTTTCCGTTTTTGTAAATTTGATTTGCATGTTGGTAAAATTTCATGATGGGCTTTATACATTATTTTAAGGCGGTTGAACTCCATCAATAAATTTAATTTTAAAGTTTTTAGTTGTGTAAATATTGGATAAGTGTGGTCTCTGTATCCGCATCCAAACATAACACGAAAAGCACGTGTCTGTAAAAGAAAAACGGGTTAGGTGTAGGTTTTGCAGGAGCACCCCCACACTTGAATGCAATAGGTCAGGTATGGAACAATCAATGAATTATGTAACAATAACAAAGCATTCTTGTTCAATGATTCTTTAACCTTGTATAAAACAGCTATGGTTTGGGAAACCTTAGATTTAACATGTTCTATATGCCCTTTCCATGTTAAAAGTTCATCAATAATAATACCTAGAAACTTAATTTCATTAGTCCTTTCTATTTCTATACCTCGCACATACCTCATAATATTCTTAAACTCTCTCTATTACTTGTATTACATTATATATATTTTTCCCAGCATAAAATGGAGTGGTGTCGTCTGCAAACAAAATACATTTGAACAATTTTGAAATAGTTGTAATTATAGCCTCCTTAACTGTTGGTTGTTCATCATTGGTCCAAGGGCCCAAGCTTTTCAAAGAGCCGAGTTCCAAGTCCAACAAGCCCATCATCATCAATGCCATCGCACATTGTTGTCTGGCTGGAAAGGTGAACGAGGCCCAGAAGAATGTCCTCCTGGAGGTCAGTGTGATGATTTGATGCTGAATTTGCTCTGTCAATCATCAATTGCCCTCTTGGCAGCCTTGCGTCTTTGTCCCGGTGTTTCACAGGAACTAGAAAAATGCGAGTCCAATCACCTGATCATCCTCTTTCGCGACGGCGGCTGCCAATTCCGCGCAGTGTACTCGTACTCGCCGGAGACGGAGGACATCGTCAAATTCACAGGCACGGGTCCGCGCGCCATCGGCCACAAGATGATCGACCGGCTCTACAAGTACAGCTCGGACCGCAAGCAGTTCAACGTCATCCCCGCCAAGTCAGTGTCGGTCAGCGTGGACGCGCTCACCATCCACAACCACTTGTGGCAGGCCAAGAGGCCCGGCAGCGCACGCAGAAAGTGACACCCGGACGCTCGCTACTTCTGTTCTGTTTACGACCGTTGGGCCGGACCCAAATAGTCGCATGAGGTTGCAACAACATCTTAAAGAGGAACTCAAGACAAACATTTATTTTGCAAAAAAAAAAAAAAAAAAGCTACGTGCCCCCACTAATCTAAACATGATATTTTGGCTAATATTAAGTTTATGGAATAAATATTAAGCAGAACTGAAATTGACGTCAAAGTGCCCTCGGGCTCGCATTGCGAACGTCACATGACCAAACACGGAAACCAGGGCAGCCGTGACATTCGCAATGCAATCCCTTGATATTAATTTTGATCGACAGCAGAGTGTGGAAGAGGACAAAATTCCAGTGCCCTGAGTTTTATGGAAATGGAAGGACTGGTCGCTGAATCTGTGGAGGCTGGTGTTTTCTGGATCTCACTGCTTCATGTATCCTTCCTTTCTTTAGTCTTTCCTCTGGTCTCTTGACGTCTCCCTAATTTGTTGGAATTTAGATGTTCCTGGGGTTGGTGAAAGATTCTGGTTTGTAACTGAGGGTAGTAGGATGGTGTCTGGTCGATGCTGGATTTCACTGTGTTTCATCTTTCTTTTCTTTGATCCTTCCTCTGGTCTCCTTACAACTTCACGACCATGGCGGGACGCTGAAGTATTCTGTTACGGTAAAGGGTATGGGATTCTTAACAGGTTTCAGGTGAATTAATGAGCACAAACTTGTAGGCACACACACACACACACACACACACAATATGATGATTGATATGTTGAATCGTTAAGACTACCGAATGAACAATACTGAGCTCTCAAGAGGAAAAAAAAGAAAAAAAAAAAGGGAGATGGATTGATCATCTTAATTCTTATTCCACAGAATACGTTTACATTAGTGGGAGCACATACAATATATAATTGCAAGTATTTTTTTTGTCATTAATTCCCCTTTGATATTTGACTGAAATCAATCTGTTTTTTCTGGGGGGGTTTTAAGTTGGAACTCTTTGAAATTATCGTTTATTTGTTTGTAGTCAGTCAATCTGTCCTTTCCGCACTAGGGATGTTAGTGCAGTGTTTCCCAATCTGTATTAAGTCAAAGCACGTGAGAAAAATCTCACACCACCAACCAGAAAGTATACAGGTCCGAAAAAAAAATTTAAAGACCAAGAAAAACCATGAGGCCTTTTTTGAGGGCATTTTGACAATTTCTACATATAAATGCTCTAAATGACAATATTTATATTTGCACTTTTCAAGTCATTTAATCAGTTTATAGATTAAAACCCAAATGCTAATATTACTCACATAATACCTATAACTAGCACATGCACAGAAACTTGCAATGTTTGAGCGCTGTAGGCCTATACTGCAAAAATGTCTCAACTTTTATGTGAAATGTGGACCACAAAGCTGTTATTCTGTTGTATGAATGGCAACAAGTGAATGAACAGGTTAACTCTTCAGCCATGTAGCAGAATAGCATTGCATTTTTATGCCTAAACAGTCCTGTCATAAATTGATGAACAAAGTCACAGTATTTATTGTAAATAACACCTGGTGATCTGGAAAAGTGGTTGGGAATCACTGTGCTACCCGAATGCACTGTTTTTATTTATGACAATTCTATATGTCGTATTTTTGTTTTAGGTACATCCTGCGTTCTTTATGGCACATAGCTGATGGACTGATTTTCACATTGTGACAAAGTTGGACCTTTTTGAGATGCTTTGTTCTCTCCTGGTGATGATTCTGACAAAAAAAAAAGAAAAAGTTTTTTGTTTGTATTGTGAGGTTCAAGGCGACTGGTTGGTTTGTTCCTTCCAGTGCTTCTGATGAGTGCTTTTACAAAGCTACACTTTGATCACATTTTTAATGGGTGGGATGGTTGCGGTTTAGCTGAGGAAGTCGGAAACAATGCGTGAACCCACCTTGGAATGTTTCAGCGGGGATAGCAAGATGTGCAAGCGGTTAGCACATTTTGAATTTGGTTTGAATCTCCGATCTGGCCTTCCAGGGAGGAGTTTGCATGTTGTCCCTGTGCTTGTGTTGGTTTGCCTGCGAGTGAATGTTTGTCTACATGCAACTTGCAATTGGCTGGCAACCGGTACAAGTTGTACTCTGTTTCTTGGTCAAAGTTATCTTGGACAGGCTTCAGCTCAGCCACAACCGTAATGGGGGAAAATAGTGTTGTGGAAATTGGAAACTGGAGGGATGAAAAACAAAGGCAAAAAAGCCTGTTCTGTGTTTGCTTATTTATTTATTTATTTATTTCTTTATTGCTGCTGTTTACTTTCCATTCTTACAGCGTGGGAGGTAATTCTTGACCGTCTCACAAGCTTTTTCATGACCTCTCACTGGAGGGGGAAAAAAATGTTTTAAATGTAGCTTCCAACGCTCAAGTTGCCTGCCCGTTCTCTAGTCATTAGAACGTGATGGCAAACAAGACCGCACAATACTTGATATATGTTTTGTTTTTGGGTTTTTTTTGCTGCATTTTGTATATTTTTAGTAAGATATTTTGTACCAGTTAAAGAAATTAAACACAAACAGGCACTGTTATGAGGTTTATTCTGTTACAGTCCCATTACATCGTGTATATTCTATGTTAATTTATTTTTAAAATCTGTAATAAATTGCAATTTAATATGTTGCTTCTTCATGAAATGTCACTGGACTGATACTTTTCTAACGCAAGTCAAAGTAATGTTCTACAAAAATCCTTTAGAGATGTTGCTGTGCATGGTGGAGGGTAGGAGTGACAATGCCCCAGTTATTCACAGATCACTGCAATCAAAATTGATCAAGCCAGACATGAAATGTATTCTACCAAACGTTACATTCATTATCCATCGTATTTGCTTACATGCAATTTTTTTTAAAGTTTTTTTTGCCACTCGGAGCCTCCCGAGGCGTCTGCGGCGTTGAGTCTCCCTTGGCGAAGATTTATCATGTATTGTTTTTACATAGAACGTGAAAAGAAAAGTAGACTATAACAAGAATGCAAATTGATTTCCCACCCCCAACCCGCCCCCTTCCCTTGGAGTTACAGTGCGATCATGATGTGAGCAGCGGGGCGAGTATGTAAACGAATAGGAAATACGAGTAGACAGACTTTCAATCATTTATTGACTGCACAAGTGGCAACCATGTCCGCGTGTTTTTGGCACCACCTGCTGCAAGATGGGCGGCACAGCAGCCGATCTGAAGGAAAGCAAAAATTTAATCGAGGAAAAAGTGAAGACTTTCACCGTTTTCACGTCAGATGTTGCCACAATTTACACTGAAAATATAATTATAATGGATATATAAATTACAATATACATTGTGTATGGTACCGTACCGTTTGTAATACAACACTACTAAAAAAGCCAATAGAAACTATTGTTTCTTGAAAGGTTTTCAACAAAAGACACGAATATCAAAAGGGGTGTTACACACTGGCTACATTGAGTGTCATTTTAGTATTTAATTATTAGTGTATAATATTTTTAAAGATTTTGGTTGGCACATTATTCATAAAAAGACGCAGTTTAAGCATGGGAATCATTTCGGTGTGACACAGAAACAAGCACGGATGTAATTTGAGACGACGCCGGCCTCTCTTCCGGTCTCTTTTCCCTCGGCCACTGTGCGACAATGGTTAGTTGGCAATGCTTTTCAGCTGAAATCTCGAGACATCTTTAAAACCTGCTGTCCATCACTTACCAATCACTGCTATTTCGTTGTCGGAAAGGCTTAAAAACTTAGCAAGTGATGTATTTTTAGTACATAAAGTGGATTTTTGACACATTTGGGTCTTAATTCTGAAGTAGTTAGCCAACTCGTTAGCATTGGCGTACGGCCGATACTAACAGCTTAAAATTGAATTAAGACCAAATTTTGAATGTAAAGTTTTACGTTGAATGCTTTTAAATGTGCATTTACTGTTTATGTTGTCGTTGTGCGTTATATTCGTTGGAAAGTGTCTTCAATGCTTACTTGGACTTTACGGGTCTGCTAGCCAAATCATGAAGGACTCAATGAGACGAGTTGATTATTAAGATGTGTAATATGATTCATTACATACAAATAAGTGTTTCAATGGGCGTATACTTTTTACACAGTCTTGTCCATGATGTTTTGAAATGTCTGAACCAATGAGTGTTACGTGATTCTAACATTTTTACCCACTGAGACAAGACTTGAAAATCTATACTGGTAGCAAGGTGCTTGTGGATGAGATTTGATGCCTTTTCTCATTTTCATCTTTCAGACGAAGGGAACATCCTCATTCGGTAAGCGCAGGAACAAGACGCACACCCTGTGCCGTCGTTGTGGCTCCAAAGCCTACCACCTGCAGAAGTCCTCCTGCGGAAAGTGTGGTTACCCCGAGAAGCGCAAGAGAAAGTGTAAGTTGACATTTCTTTCTTTTCTTGGCAGCCTTGGGTTGAGGAAATAAATGGCAAATTAGATACTTCAGTTTTTTTATATATTTATTTTGCATTCTAGACAACTGGAGCGCAAAGGCTAAGAGGAGGAACACCACCGGCACCGGTCGTCTGAGGCATCTCAAGGTTGTGTACCGTCGATTCAGGTAAGATTAACACAGGTGTGGCATTGCTAGTTAACCAATGCTGGTGAAGAGACGGCTCAATCACTAAAGTAAATATTGCTTTCAAGCACTGTTCTAGAAGTCATCTTGAATTGTGCCATCTTTTTTTGTTTTCTCTTGAAATTTTCCAGGAATGGTTTCCGGGAAGGTACCACCCCCAAACCCAGACGCGCTGCGGTGGCCGCCTCCAGCTCCTCCTAAAAGACACATTTTTGTTTAAATAAATGTGACCAACACACAAAGCTTGTTCTCGTCTTGTCGTTCCGGATGCAATTCATTATTGTTTTGTTCTTTAAAAGAGTTTAGTCTTCTTCAGCAAGACATGTTCTCACTTTTGAAATATGAGCATAATAAATGTTTACAGGAAACTACTTTGTGTGAGGCTTTCAGTAGCATTTACAAAGTCAACTGAAAATAACATTGCAAATCAAATGTGCATCTGTCTAAGTTATTTGGCTTTTGGACAACCCCAACAACAACAAAAAAGTCTGAATATTTATACAAAATCCAAACAATCCACAGTTTTCCCATGATAGCATGACGCAAAACTTTTTTTTCTTTTTTCCCCCCCTCGCCTAGTAGCTGGAAAATTTGAGGGTGGTCTTCCCGTAAGAGAATTTCTGCAGCCTAGCTTGGTGGACTGTTGGAAAAGTTAAGCGTAAAGAAGTTTTAAGGGTAGCGCTGCGTTTTTTGGAATTTTGAAGCTTGTATTTATGCTCTGAGGTCAGGCCGTGTTGCTCTTGCCTAATCCTGTGATGTTTAACAGTTGGCCAACAACATTTCAGAGTTGTTACTTTCACTCCCACCTTTTTCATAAAATTTTTATCAAAATATTTTGTCTTCTCTCGTGCATCCCAGTCTAATCTCACGATGGTTCAGCTGTTTGTATTTAACTTTCAAAGTCACTTATCTGCTAACTTCTTTCAGTCATTGATTATAATTTATGACAATGGTTTGTACAGGTGTTAATAGGAATTTTTAGTGCAGTTTTTGGCAGTATGAATAAATGTCGATGTACAAATATAGACATACAAGTTGAATCTGTCCACAAGAGAGCACCCCAACACCGGTCTGAAATATCAACGTGGTTGTTGACCTTGACGTACAGTAAGTCAAGTAATTCCTGGTTGAGGTTTCTTCCACAATTTGGACTCTGGTATTTGAGGCTGAAACATTCGAATGTTTGCGTTTCTTGGACCGTACAAGTAAACAATCCACAAAAACTATCTCAAGCTCTTTGGAGAGTGGTATTTAGTGTTGCTCAAGAAAAGCAGATACAAAATGGAGGAAATGCTGTAATTGTCCACTACGAAAGACATTTAAACACACACATTTCTAGAATAAAATAATGAAGACAGACTGTCCTACTAGACATGTCTTAGTGTTAAGATCTGTTGTATAGGGATATGTATGAAATGTGCCAACGTTTAAAGCCAAAATTATCTCAAAAAGTTTTAATGATATGGACTTGTCTTCCCACATCCCATAAAATGAACTTGCACTGATGGATGCAATTTTGTTGGTGGGATATATGCACTCCTTTCAAATGTCCTCCTCATTGAAGATGACGTTAAAAACGAATCATAATGTTTCAAATTAAAATCAAAACTAATATGATATAGTTTGAGCATGTTTGTGTGGCGCAGGTGTTCCCTCATGTCATGGTCTGAAATTGCAGGCAGGGGGCGATGTCGCGCACGCTAAACGGTGAAGCTGAGCCAACCAGCGCCCCCGCTCGTCTCCTGCGCTCTCTGCCCGCAGGTGAAAGCTCTCATCTGCCTGTTTCTTCCCGCGCACACCGAGCCAACCTGCCGACGCTCTCGTTCTCGCTCCCCTGTCTGGACTCCTCATCAACCGATTTGAAGCTATCGTGTTTCCCGTTCTTGGAATGACACCACGCTGAGCTGCTGTGATGAGATGTAAGTTCGAAAAGAATTAACAAAAGAAAAAAAAACGTGATATCCTCACCCCGTCGCTCTCTCATCTTCTTCCCCGGTGTGTAGCCTCTATCCTCGGATACTTATGCGCTCTTCTCCTACTACTACGGGAACCGGCGTGCCATGGGGATGAGGTCACGTCCGGAACTGGTAGGTGGAAGTTTACTCAGTCAATAAGCGCACCTTTTTGGCCATTTGCCTCAACGTCTTTGAAGCAATTGGTCGAATGTGTTAAATAAACATTCCCGATAGGTAACTGAATCGCATCATGGCAAGCCGACTTGACTTCCCATTGCTGGGTGAACTTTATACTTAACTTAACGTCCGGTTAAGTCAACGTTTTGCACGAAACCAACATCAATCAGAATAATGTACAGTACTTCACTTTTTATTCGTGTATACATTTTGGCCAGACAGTGGAATTTCTCTAATTTTCCCGTAGGAAACAATAGAATAATATATAGCCTGGACGATTATTATACAAGTGGAAAAAAGTAGATAAACACTGTTCAGTAATGTTTCTTCCGAATAATAAAAGTCCACTGCGTTAATTAATAAATTAGACCCAGTGAAACATTTCAAAGTCAGAATGACTTTTTCCCCACAGAAAATAGTAGCTAGAACATAAATATATATATAATTTTAGCTGTAGGCAACAGGGAGTAAAACTAACTAAAACATTCTGGACAGTAATACAAGTGGAAATGAAGCTAGGAACTGACAATATTAAGACATAAAAACAATAAAACACATCCTCTGAATAAAGTGGCCCACGTTTTGTAATAGTGGATACACCAATTCCACTTTTTTCCGTCCGAGATTAATCACTTAGACTTCAGTACTCGCCAGTATTGAGTACCAATACTTGAAAATACCATTATGTGTTTTGTTTATCAAATAAACGCAAACTTTTCTGATATCTCTTCCACACAGAAGGGATATATACCATGTGGTATTAGTCTGTCGTATTGGGACACTTTTAGGAGTACCGAGTATCAGTATCATTATCAGTGCCGATACCGTAATGTAATTTGTTATCAGCGCCTCCCAACTTTTTCATCCATAATCCACATTTTAGACAGTGGAACACCTACTTTCAGACTTTTTCCCAGCAATAAAAATGCGTAGCTTGTCAAGAACAGATCTAGTTTTGTGGGAGCACTTTGACAGCCATAAAGATGATCAAACTGGTGCAAAACTGCAGCAAGTCAGGTTTATACAAGCATCAATGACATCTGTTTTCAGTCCAGATGAAACCCCACTGGGAAGGATGAGTTTCTATAGAAACGTGTTGTTCTTGTCACCAAACAGACTTTTCCTGTGCGACTTTATGGTCCGACATGTGGTCTGACCAGTTGTAGCGACCCACCAAACATTTATGTGCACATACAGGCACGCACATGAGTTTTATCAGCTGTTACACATGGGAACAAACAGTTTCACAGTCATCCCATCTCATTCCAAACTTATCTTTCTTTACAAGATTAATCCAGTAATACATTTTGTGCTCCCGTACGATGACATCTGCCATTCTCTTTCAGCTCTGAGCCATTTTCCCGCCAATACTTTTTTTTTCTCTTTAAGAATTATCAAAGAACTCTATTTTCCCGCCAATACTGATGGTACAATCATTTGTAAGATGACTCGAGTCGTCTTTTGACGGCCCGGGCCAAGTTCACATAGCAGGCAGATGAGGTCTGGTTAGTGTCTTTTGGCAAGGATGGGGGACGAGGGGGCATGCTGTAGCATGTTTGGAGAAAATCCTCTTGACGCTTTTTTTCCAACTGAATCTGCACGGTACAAGCAGTGCGTCACATTTGCAAGCAATTAGGAATAATTTAGCGTGATTAGTCAGTTTATTCCACCTGTTGGGTCATGTCTAAGCCACACACTCACACAAGTAGTTCCTCTGTACTACAGTAACAGATTCCTTAACCTCCTTTTTTCTTTTTCATTTTTTTTTTTTTTTTTGTTGCCCACGGGGATCTGACTCAACGGTTTATGTATCTGTAAAGATAAACACACTACACGCCGTGTATTTTATTTCTGGCTCTAAGCATCAGGTCTTTCCTGAGTTTATTTTGTGTCATGGCATCTAATTTTTGGAGGGGTGAAGAAATTTCATTGACACCAAATTCTACAGTTTATAACTCAATATGACGTATATGTAGTTGATTGGATTTTGGATGGTGTAGGTAGGTGTACCTAATGAAGTGTCCTGTGATAACAGTGCAACACAATGTCAAGAACTTTCATTTGTAGATTATTCTACTTTAGCATTAGCACATAATACACAGGACTCGATTATTGTGCTGTGTGTGGCTTAAAGGTCTTTTCACACTGCACTTAGTAATGTATAGCGTGCTGTCAACGAACCCATTCAATGTGTATGTGTTACAAGAGTGTAAGTGTTACGTGCTGAGGTTGGATGCCAAAGCGCAGACACAAATAAGATTTTAACTCTTTATTCACATCGAGAAGCGTGGAATAAACTTGACTAGACGAGAAACAACGAGAGTTGCACAGAGGAACAGAGGTAATAATCCGACCAACACACACACTTCTCAGTTTGGCTTAAATAGACAGTGAATCAATCTCATTGGTTGTGGCTAGACATGTGGGTAACAGTACTGACATAGAATTATCTGGTTGGCTGTTGACCCAGTAAAGAGATTAAAGATTCTTGACATCACATAGCTCCTGACATCACATAGCTTAAAACCAGTTGGAATTAGATGCCGATTACATCAGTTCAAAACAGACACTTGACCTCACGGTCATGACCCAAACTTAACCCTGGCGCGACCCAGTCATGAGTCAAGACCCAAACATTACCCCTGCATGACCCTAGTCATGACAGCAAGAATAGAACACCCCATCCTCAAATTTAATATTTTCCAATTTCGTCATGTTGCCATTAGAAGGCGCTTCTTATGAGATAGGGACTGGCAGAGTGATTTCAAAGTGCTAACAGCAATAGGTCAATCAATGGGAAAAGCCTCCCTATTACTTCCTGGTAGGCGGCCTGCTATGCGTATACACCCAAATATGGGAAAGCTTGCACCGGGGAGCTTTTATACACGTGTGCTGAAACGTGCAAGTACACCAACAAAAACAAGCGTAGTGTGAAAAGGTCTTGGGTGGATGGATCACTGAATTTATAGAGGGTTTACATATTGATGAATGACATATGTTGCATGGGGATGAGCTGTCGAGTAAATAAAAAAGTCATTACAACTCAAAATCTGGCCAAGATATGTCATTTTATGAAGAATGAGACACTTTCCCAAAGGAAGTGGATCATCATGTTTATGGCAGGTGTTCTCCTCAATAAGATCCCTCCAGTAGTGGCCTGTTACATAACTTCTACAGCCTTTGAGTCATTTTTCATTATAAACCAGATTCAGGCAATGGCAGCTGTTAAAAAAATAAATAAATCTTGGCTTTAGGTGACACTGACATTTTTGACGCTTGTCTCCGCAGTGAACCCGTGCTGCTATTTGCCGTGTCAGCACCGGGGCGTGTGCGTAAGGTACGCAGACGACCGCTACGAGTGCGACTGCACCCGCACCGGCTACCATGGGGAGAACTGCACCATCCGTGAGTCAGCCCATCCCACGCCTGACATCCGTGACATCCCTTCATATCCTCTTTGGGAGAGAGAGAGGAATTTGAACTATCCCAGATGGGGAGGGTGAAAGGGGCCCCTTACTGCTTGAAAATGAGACAATAAGAGAGTGTAATCTGTCTTACAGTGTTCCTTCTTAGCTGTCCAGACCCAAACCTCATGGAGTCAAGGCACATACAGTATTTTACATTAAGTTTAAGTTATGTCCATAAATCATAGGAGAATATGCTGAATCAGGTTTTCTCAATTGTATTTTAATGACCGATATGAGTTTGTCAAAATAAAATGAAAGTAAATTGTGAACAAATATCATTACATTTTGATGACATATTTAATTTAATTTTTAATTTTCTAATTTCAAAATACTTTCATTTTATTTATTACAAGAAATACATTTATCAATATGATAAATGAATGACATTTTAATGAACGACCCAATTAAAGGGAAAGAGGCAGCAAATATTACAGGGCTCTTAATAATGTAATTACAGTATGTCTGAGCGAGCCATACTTTGCCCACCATTGGTCTCAGCCAAGGTTATTTTAGTTAAGTAATACTTGTGAAAAAAAAACTAAAATTAAAATTCAAAAAACAATTTCATTAACGAAATAAAATAAAAATTACAAAACTAACTAAAACTATAATTATAGCAAAAATGTCCTTTGTTTTAATCTTTGGTAATTAATTTAATGCATGAGTCTTTGGGGATGATTTTAAATGTGATTTTATGTAGATTTATTTTGATATTAACTGGAATAAGGACATTTGAAAGTGTGTCACACAGAAGTGACGTCATCTAGCAGCAGCCAATAGAAAATTACCTTCAGATGACGTGGTGTTTTTTAAATATTGTGCACAAGTAATACACATTAAAAAAATAAAAAATAAAACTAATATGGAAACTAACTAAATGAAAAATACCAAAACTATAATAACCCTGGTCTCGACTCACATATCTGAAGGGAACATGATAGCAGCCTCCATCTCTGCTGCTCTGCTTCACACGAACAAGGAGCCCTTACACCGTTGTGTAACCCTCTGTTGTGTTAAGCGGAGTACACGCATACAAACAATTGAGCGAAATTTGAGCATTTAATGCGGGAGTTCAGAGTTTGGGTTGGCAGGGAGCCAAGGCTGGATCCCGTCTCGTAATTTGGTCCAGCGACCTTTGAAAGACTTGTGAGAGGAGGCTGAATTAAAAACTAAATAAATGAAATATCCAAGGGGGCGCTATTGAGGCAATTTTTGTGGATCATGTCTGCGATCAATGCTATCAAGAATATCAATTTGACCAATTACGTTGAATTAAATACAACATATTGTAAAGAAAGAGAGAAAGTCAAAAATAGCATTAATAATATTTTATGGCATGTTTATTCATAAACATGTTTTTTGCAATGGCCACCCTGCCCGTCATGTTTAGCATTGATTTGCGGTACCCTCTTGTTGTCCTACCACAGCGGAGTTCTGGACTCGGGTGCGTGACCTCCTGAAGCCCGGGCCGGACACGGTGCACTACATCCTCACCCACTTCCACTGGTTCTGGGACGTCGTCAACAACACCTTCCTGCAGGACGTTTTGATGCGGCTTGTCCTCACAGGTCCCAAGACCCTCCAGAACAGGAATTTCCTTCAAATGATTTGACAAATTTCAAACATATTGTATTTGTGATTATTAGTGAGGTTCAACTTAATTCCCAGCCCTCCAACCTTCAACTCAAAATACAATTACCTCAGCTGGGAGTCCTACTACAACCTAAGCTATTACACTCGTATCCTTCCGCCAGTGCCTGAAGACTGCCCCACACCTCTGGGTGTCAAAGGTTAGCACATCACATGGTAGGATGTCGTTTTAAGGCGGCAAAAAATTGAGACGGTCTGTTTTTATTAGGCAAAGCTGGGCTGCCCGATCCGGAGCTGCTGGTGGAGAAGCTGCTAAAGAGAAGGACGTTTAGACCCGACCCGCAATGCTCCAACCTCATGTTTGCCTTCTTTGCGCAACACTTCACCCATCAGTTCTTCAAGACCTACAACCGCATGGGCGTGGGCTTCACAAAGGCCCTCGCGCATGGGGTCAGTTCAGACGCGACTACTGTATTTAATACTTGGATTTCGTCGCCACTATGTGAAAAACATTTTTCCATTTTTACATTTTTAGCATGTCTGCATTAATTGAGTTTAATCCCAACAACATAAAAATGTAAAAAAAAACATGACAAGTGATTTTCATATTGCAGCGACCATATGTTTGTTTCCTCCAGCACTGCGAAGTGCTTGCTAAGAAAAAAAAATGTGAATTTTGTATTGCATTACGTAAACATGTGAAAAATAATGGCCACAAAAATGTTTAGCATATTGGCAGCTAAGTAGAAAATAGTTCATCGCTAATTGAAAGTGTGCCAAGAAAGGATCTTCGGGGAACTCAATTTTTTAACAAAATAAAAGTAAATGCCGATGTGAAGTACTTGATAGATTATAAACATTTTTGTACTATTTTAACTATTTTTTTTCCCTATTCACTATTCACTATTCTCATAAACTTTGAACTCTTTGGTAGTAAAATGTAAACTTTTTTTGTAATATAACATTTATAATCTAATTTAATATAATTTTACAAATATTTGATCTATTAAAAATATCTTTTTGTAAAATTAGGTCATAATGTAACATTTTTCATATTGCAACTCGTGACTTTGTCTAATATAATATATAATAATATATAATACAATTTCAATATTATCATAATATTTTTTATGCAGGTGGATGCGGGGCACATTTACGGAGATAACCTGGAGAGGCAACTTAAGCTCCGACTTTTAAAAGATGGGAAACTGAAGTATCAGGTGGAGTACAGCTTTACAGTTTATTTTAGCTGCCATCAGCTAGTTAGCTTTTTTTCCCAGCTACATGTAAATATGGAAATCTATGTTAAGTGTTAGGACCTTGTTGTGCTTATTATTTTCCCCATTAGTTGCTTGATGGAGAGATGTACCCTCCCTCTGTAGCAGAAGCCCCCGTCAAGATGAGCTACCCCCCAGGCGTGGCCCCCGAGGACCAGTTCGCCATCGGCCAGGAAGTGTTCGGACTTCTGCCCGGCTTGGGCTTGTACGCCACGCTGTGGTTGAGGGAGCACAACCGAGTGTGCGACCTCCTGAAAGCGGAGCATCCCAGCTGGGATGACGAGCAGCTGTTCCAGACCACGCGGCTCATCATCATCGGTGAGCGAGAACCGTGTTTACATATTTTTATTTTATTACAGACAAAATGAAAAATTGAGCTATCTGCTTAGCACAGAAACTTAGATTTATTGTGGGAATGCATTCCCACATATATTATTGTGATTTTTATTCTCCAGACTTTTTTGTCACATAATACTTCCAATTTACATTGTTCAAATTTCAACTTGCTTCAAAAATTCATGCCTCCTGGGGTATATACCGTCTGATTCCACATTACTTACAGTATTTGCACAATTTAACGTTTAATATCAACTTTCCCCCATTCATTTTCAATGGGACAGACATTGAACTTTTTCTCAGTATCACTTTCCACGCCCACTTCCATATATATAACTCATCATCATTACCAGATGTCTGATACCCGTCGGTGGCACAGTTGGTAAAGTGCATTGTCCAGTATCCAGGAGGTCATAATTTCATAATTTATCTCTCAATTTACTTCATAAGCATTCTACATGCATTCAAATCTTAGCATTCGGCTTTCAGCAGTCCCACGCAATTTCTCCAGAAATTGCATTTAGTCTAGTTTTCATTGCATTTCTTGTCCTCCTCAGGCGAGACCATCCGAATAGTGATCCAAGAATATGTGCAGCATCTGAGCGGCTACCTGCTGCAATTAAAGTTCGACCCCACCTTGCTCTTCCATGCCCAGTTCCAGTACGGGAATCGCATTGCCCTGGAGTTCAGCCAGCTCTACCACTGGCACCCGCTGATGCCTGACAGCTTCCACATCAACGGGGACGAGCTCACATACCCGCAGTTCGTCTTCAACACATCTGTGCTCACACACTATGGCGTGGATAAGCTAGTGGATGCCTTTTCCCGCCAAGTAGCTGGCCAGGTAATGAGCGCTCAGACAATCGGGTAATTCAATCTGGACAAATAGTCAAATACCAGAGTGAAGCTTTTTTGGCTATCAAACTCAATCTTCTTGTTTTGCTTGATTTTTGTTCCTTGACAGTTTGTGGTCGGGCATGACGGGTCTTTGTTTTATTAGTTTCACTGTTTGCATCACTGCGATTGGCAGGCCATCAGTCAAATCTCGCCCGAAGTCAAATGGAATTGCGCAACCATAGTGAGAAAAGGCGGTATAAAAAGCGGATGAAGGAAGGAATGTTAGCATCATAATATTTGTTGTTTCTATCTCATGCTGTCAAATACATATACACACACACACACACATATATATATATATATATATATATATATATATATATATATATATATATATATATATATATATATATATATATATATACATATTTATTTTATATCATTTATTCCACTTTTTTATGATTGTTCCATAAGCTGATTCATTTTACTGAAGCACAACACTCCATGGTCCTAAATCTTTTTTTTTTTTCTTTTTTTTTAAGGTTCCTTTTTATTTATTCTTGCATTATCTTTTTTCAAATCTCTTTTGAATATTCAATGGCAACGTTTTGTTATGCGGCTTTAACATAATTTGCAGAAGACTGTAATCTACCAATTCATAAAATTTCAACAATTTTAACTAAAGAAATAATGGGTTTGTTGAATCTCTAAATGGCTTACTAGTGATTATTCTCATGGCTTTTCTTTACAATATAAATATTGACTGACTACACATTTTTAAGATGATAATAATTAGGGGTGTGAATTGCCTCGTACCTGACGATTCGATTCGTATCACGATTCACACGTCACGATTCGATTCGATACCGATTAATCCCGATACGAATTTCTAAGTCGATTGTTGCGATTTTTTTTCATTCAAATTTAGAAAATACTAATCAGTAAGCTTGTAGAGTGTAAGATTTATATGAAAATGTATTATTTATTTATCTGAAATTTCAGTCTTATAGAGGTTGTAATCTGTTTCATGTTTAAACAGCATTAAAATAAAATATTAAGGCTTAATGTTCCGTTCATATAACATTCTTCCATGCTTAAGGTGTGAATCCTAAAAAAAAAAAAACGATTTTGCCTATTATTGAATCGATTCGAGAATCGCGCGATGTAGTATCGCGATATATCGCCGAATCGATTTTTTTTAACACCCCTAATAATAATAATAGTTTGTTCAATAAATTGATTTCTACAATGATTCTGAGGGATTGTCCCACGCTGTTGTTAGCTCAGAATAAATCCACCAAAATGGTATTACACCACCTGTGCCACAACTTAGACCTGTGTTTATTTGTTCCATATTGTAGACCACTTTCTGTCACCTAATTGTCAGGAGCGCCGAGGGCATCTAATAAAAAAATGCCCTCGGTCCACACCCAGCGAGGCGCAACGCCGTCTGCCAAATTCCCAAAGGCGATAAACTAGACTTGCCCCGGCATGAAAATGAAGATGTGTCAGTTTGATATGTGCCTATCGATGACATATGACACCTCTGCGCTGTTCATAGGTGCTAATGTGCATATGAATGCCTTTTTCAGGGGCCAAAAATGACAATTATCAGTCGGTGAAACTGGGGTCAGTCAGGGGCTAATTTTCTTCTAACATACCAGGTGATGCTAATAATTATTTGAAGTATAAATACATTTTTTTTAAAGTAATGATTTAACTAAACAATGCAATTTCCTCAGAAATTGCCTGTGAAAGCTGACAAAGTCTATGATGGTCCCACTGCCACGTGCATCTGTTTTGCCCACAGATCGGCGGAGGCCACAACGTGAACCCTGTGTTGACGCCGGTAGCGGTGAGGACAATCAGGGAGTCGCGGCAGCTCCGCATGCAGTCCTTCAACGAGTACAGGAAACGCTTTAACCTCAAGCCGTACACTTCCTTCAGAGAGTTCACAGGTGAGCACAACAAACTGCCTGGCCGCCGCCAAAGCATGTAATCGACATATTTTACGAGAGAGTGAGACAAGATGAAAATAAATACTCGGGATAATTGACACCCGCCAGGAAGTGGCCCAACCCTTGTTAATTATTGTCAAACTGTGTCGTGATGTGAATTGGAGTGCAGAGGAATAACAAACAGTAAGATGTTACTGCTTGGTGAACTTTCACCACTGAGAATAACTGAATTAATTTGGTACACTATTTTAACAATGTGCTGTCTTTAAAGTGGAAGTCAACCGTAAACATTTCTTCACAATAATGTTATGTGACCTCACTAGTCTAAACATGACATTCTGATTAATATTACATTTGTGGAATATGAGTTATGAATCAAAATCCAGCCGTTTTTTTCCATCTCAGGGGGCGGCCATTTCGCCACTTGCTGTTGAGTGACAAATTACATCACAGTTGCTCAGCTGAGTAACTGTGATGTCATCTTCAGTTGACAACAAGTGGCAAAATGGCCGCCCCCTGCTTAACTTATTTTCCATTAACGCAATATTAACTCATTTGCTCCCAAAGACGTATAAATACGTTCTATTTTAAATATTAACAGTGTACCAAAGACATATTTATATGTTTTTTGTTTTTTTATGTTAGAGTATACAGAAGGCTTTGATGCAGCCTCTGAACTGAAGTTAAAGGTTGAAGCAATGGTAGTCATTACAGAAACAGCCAGCAGGTGGTAGCAGAGTATAAGAGACCAACCAGGGCCATGTTGCAACAAGCTGTTTTCCCCACAGTTTTAAATGGATTTGTGAATAATGATGACACTAAGCTATATACGAATGCTAATTGCTGCAAAATGAAAACAGATAGGTAGAAATATACTTTTCCCCCCAGATGAATCAAATCAAAATCAGTCAAAATCCAGTGTAGAACATATTGTCAAGAATTTGTTTTATTTTTATTTTTTACCCCTTTAAGCAGCAAAATCCGCCCATTTTTAATCCATCTCAGGGGGCGGCCATTTTGTCACATTCTATCAACTGAAAATGACATCACAGTTGCTCTCAGGGCTCAGTTAACATCCAATCACGGCTCACCGTTTCCTAGGTTTGGTCATGTGACGTTCACAAGCTGAGCCATGATTGGTCGTTCTCTGAGCCCTGAGCAACTGTGATGTCATTTTCATTTGATAGATAGTCTTTTTTGTTTTTGGTTTTTCAAAATTCAATCGATTGTATCTTTTATTGCCATTTTTTCATAGATAGCGAGGAGATAGCGCTCACTCTGGAAGAGCTGTACGGCGACATTGACGCGCTTGAGTTTTACCCCGGCGTGCTGCTGGAGAGGACGCGGCCGGGGGCCATATTCGGAGAGAGCATGGTGGAGATGGGTGCGCCGTTCTCCCTCAAAGGCCTCCTGGGTAATCCCATCTGCTCCCCCGAGTACTGGAAGCCCAGCACCTTCGGGGGCCGAGTGGGCTTCGACATCGTCAACTCGGCCTCGCTGAAGAACCTGGTGTGCCTCAATTCCAGGACGTGTCCTTACGTGGCGTTCCGAGTGCCGCCAGAGGAGCGAAGCGTGAGGACGGATGAGCTGTGACATGTTTCAAGGGGCTATTGAAGTCCCCTTGTAACACAAGTCAAATCGGTTTTAAACTAACAAGCTGTTCTAGATGCAAAGCAGCCTGTTTGAACACAGTACACCGTTGCACTGCCGTGTTATTTTTTGCAGTCTCATACTTGGACCTTAAGTGAGGAAATCAGCCCAGTGTTTGTCTACAAACTGACAGTCATGTGAGAAAGATCTCTCATTTCAAGAAGTAAACCGTCTAGACGAGTTGTCGCCATGCAGCAGTTGAAAGTGAATTCATTAAAATTGGAGGCCATCAAAGTCTTTGTTGTGTTTCTTTTCATTTTCCTGCACCTACTGCGGGCCTCCGTTGGCACATTCGTTTCCCACCCTCCGTTCGCTTGCCAGCTTTGTGTTTCTTTTGGCGAGACACGGAAAACTGATAGCAGCGGAGAAACGAGAGAACTTAATCGCAGGATGTGAAATGTTGACAAAAAAACAGTATCTCACAGAACAGATCATTTTGATAAAGTACGCTGCATTGTACACACCATAATTAAATTCTATTAAATGCGTATCTGTATTTTTTTAAAGCCTGATGGCAGTGGCCTTTCTGTTGATATTGTTATAAGAGCGCAAGCATTGTGGATTCTCAGTTACAGCCATGTTCTATTAAGCCCAAGAAGTATTTTTTATTTTTTTTTTATCCAAAGATTTGCTGAAACGTGTTGATATGACTTTTCAAGCGGGATTAGCGCATCGGCCTCCCAGCAACACTCATGGACAACGTCCTAACTTTTGTTCAAAGGTATAGAGGCAGACAGATATAATCTAAAGATAATGTTTTTTAATTTGACCTAAAATGAGCTCAGAAGTAACAAGTGAAACAAATAATCCAAAAGTTTATTTCTAAACAAAATTTTGAACTTTATTTTATTTTTATCTGTCTTCAGAATTTGTAAGCATTAAAATAAAATATTTTTTAGTTTTTGTGATCGTTTGTGTTTTATGATGTTACAACTGCATTATCATATGTTGGCATAAATTATGTTAGGGATAGATTAGGGTGCAGAGGAACGGCAAGAACTGTCGTAAAACGAGGACACACTTTTAATGTGTTATTTCATATTGCCCTCTATGGGTTAAATCGGGAACTGCATATAAAGGCAAGGTACAACGCTGACGTCATTGGGTTGCCTTCAAGTACACTAAGTTGACGTAAAAGAAATGGCAAGGCTTTGAACATAACGGATATCTTTTGGGTGCATTGCAGCTGTTTGTAATTCAGTTTTTCCTGGTCAAAAATAACATTTCGGATATATGTAACCACATTCTTGCGATTCATAATCGGCATTTCAAATACCTGCAACGTCATTTCGCCTGGGACAAATTACGTATGAGACGCGTCATTTCGGATAGCTACAATTCATCTGCAGATGTCCGTTATGTGAAATGCGAATATCTGCCAAGGAATACTAGATATGTCATTCCAGTTTGGGACGTCAACCGAAATTAATATACAGAGACGGAATACGTTTTGAGTACACAAAACGTGTGTATACATTTCAATTGGTGATGCCCGGTAATCGTCGTTCGCCGTTATGCGTCAATGCGATTGTGGGTTTTGTCAATATGCGTCCGTGCGATTGCGGATTTTGTTAAAATCGTGAACGCCTCACGCTCAGTGACGGATGCTGCTTCGGAGTTAGCATCTAACCTGGAGTAGCATCATTGACGCTCGGCGACACACTTTCGTCTACTAATTGATTATAAAGCAAGGTAACAACGGGGTGTATACAGATTCACTGTAATTCTATATCAATTTAAAGGCACCAGTCTCGAGGTAAATTTCACTTCCTTGTATAAAGCTAGCTAAATGTAAAGGGGTTTGAGGCTAAAGCTAACCTAGCTCACGTTATGTTGTTCAGTCCTTAATAAATGAGATAATTGGATTAGAATAACCTTCCTCCTGACTTGTAAGCGTTTTAAAATATATTTTTAACGTCGTCAAATGACCCACTAATTAAATACCATCTAACAACTTCATATCGATTTATTTAGCTATACATCAGTGCCTCTGAAAACCTCAAATTAATCGATAAAATAGAGGAGTACATATAGTATTTACATGGACAAGTTAAATTTGCATCATGAAGGCCGTAATGTACTCGTTTAAAATGCAAAAATCTAGTAATAGTAATCTAGTCTGCATTGTTGTCAGGTTGCCCTAATTTCACATATAAGGCCTTTCTAACAGCTTAGATAAATGTCATTCTCAATTATTACACTTCACTGGACAAATCTGAATTAACGTATTATGTGATGGAATATTTTAGTTTATATATGTTTTTCTGAGGCTGCAGCTGTCATGTTGATTCAAAACAAGTAAGAAATGATGTGCAAATTAATGATTAATCAAATTTTTACACAAAGAAGGGTTAGGGCTTACCTAAAATAAATAGTAAAACAATGTCATTAAAAAAACGGTTATTCTAATATATATATATATATATATATATATATATATATATATATATATATATATATATATATATATATATATATATATATACATACATATATATTCTCTACTATGCAAATTAATGTATTTTCTTCAAGCAGATTTTTTTCCTTGCAGTTTTACAACTTTATTTGCCAACATTAACAATAAAGTTTTATTCGTGTAAAGTAAAAACATCATCATAGTAAAATTACATGTAATTATTGTTCTCTAAAAAAATATTTTTTTTCTCATTAAATTGTGACTTAATTATTGTAAATATTTTTCTCCTATTCCAGTTGTTGAAAAATAATATTCAGACTATTTTCCCACTTGTCAAGGCTATTTTTGTTGTTTTATTTAAATGTAAAGCTCTCAAGCTAATACACCAAACTCTGCACCCTGATAGGTGTTGTGAGCCGTTGCCATGACGACGCTAGACGACAAGCTCCTGGGGGAGAAGCTGCAGTACTACTACAGCAGCAGCGAGGACGAAGGCAGCGATAACGAGGACGACGAGAGGGAAGCCAAAACCATCCGAGACGGCGCCGCCAACGAGCCTGAGCTCGACTACAGCGCCGACGGCAGCGCGGTCAACACGGGTAGCTGCTCTAACACAGTCCGATACAGTGAATCTCAAGTATTCGTGCGGGATAAGAACCGAACCCTGCTGTGAATACAGTAAATTTGCGAGTGATTGAGGGGTTTGTAATTGTCCATAGATGCTACATCAATGACATCGCAGCACAAACCGACTTTGACTTTTTAAAACACTACCTTGAAACTCGTTAACCACCCCATGCTTAGCTAGGTTCACTTTGCTTATCAAAAAGTATTGATGTTGAAAATTAATGACGAATGTCGGCAATTATTGTGATCGTCCAGGACCAAAGGGTGTGATCAATGACTGGAGGAAGTACAAGCAGCTGGAGGTGGAGCAGAAACATGAGCAGAAGAACGAGATGGAGCGCCTGATCAAGAAGCTCTCCATGACGTGCCGCTCCGATCTGGACCTGGAAAAAGACAAGGAGAAGCAGAAGGAGCTGCAGGACAAAATCAAATGCAAAGTAAGTCATGTCGCAGAGCAAAAGCGCGCATATTTGTACAACTTTATACTTAAAAAAAAAATTTCAAATTGTCTTCTAAAATAAGAGGGTCATTGTTGTTAATAACTTTTTATTCTTAACATGAATTGTAAGATAAATAATTGTAAAAATTGATGTTTTTATTCTGTAAATGTATACTTTTTGTCTCAGAAATTTAGTTTTACTCTGCTAAATTAAAATCCATTTTCTTGTTAATACAAACAGCATTTTGTCAATTGAGCACAGACTAAACAGAACGTATACAATTTTACTTTAGAAAAAGTGTTTCTATATATATATATTTATTTATTTATTTTTTACTAGATTGACTTTTGCAAGGCCCATAGAATTGTCTTCCATTTCTATCAAAACATGGAGCCTCCCAAAAGAAAGATGAAAGTCTCTTCCTTCATCAGGAAAAAAAAGTATATTTGTATGTGTTTCCGTTTTGCAGCAATTAGCATTAGAATATAAGCAAGTTTCGTCAATCTTCACATTCCTGGTGAAAACACTGACAAAAAGAGCTTGTTGCAACATCGCTATGGCTGATCTCTTATACTCTGCTGACACCATGTCAGAAGCTGCATCAAAGCCTTCTGTATGCTCTTGCATAAAATAAAAGTAAAAGAAAAAAATGTCTAAACACATTTTTGGGAGGCAAGGACAAAATATTAAACATTTTTACACGTTTTTGGGAATGAATGAGTTAATCAGAGCAAAAAAGGCACCTGTGTTTACTGTATCTTGTCTTGCTCACTCAGAGAAAAGGATGAAAAAAAAAAGTTATTTGGAAGCAATTAACTTCAAAAAACAACATTCAAACCTGACATCTATACGATCAGTTCCCATCCCTAGTCCATGTTGCTTCCAAAGAAGAGTACAGATGATGCATCTCTTGCGCGCAGATGACCATGCAGGAGTACAACATGCTCCAGCAGGAAGCGGACGACGAGGACTTCCTGCAGCACTACCGCGCGCAGCGCATGGAGGAGATGCGGCGACAGCTGTGCCGCGGCAAGCGCTTCGAGCGCGTCCTGGAGCTGACCGGCGGCGAGGACTTCCTGGAGGCGCTGGACGAGGAGGACAAGAGCACGCCGGTGATGATCCACATCTACGAGCCCGACGTGGCGGGCTGCGAGGCCATGAGCGGCAGCCTGGCGTGCCTGGCGCGCGAGTACCCGCTGGTCAAGTTCTGCAGCGTGCGCAGCTCGGCCATCGGCACCAGCTCGCTCTTCCGGGACAGCGCTCTGCCCGCCCTGCTGGTCTACAAAGGCGGCGAGCTCATCGGCAACTTCGTGCGGCTCACCGACCAGCTGGGCGACGACTTCTTCGCCGTGGACGTGGAGGCCCTGCTGCAGGAGTACGGCATGCTGCCCGACAAGGCCCCCGCCGTCCCCAAGACCGTCCGCAACGGCGCCATCGTTCAGAGCAATCTCAGCAACGATGACGATTCTGACCTCGACATAGACTAGAATGTATCTGACTGATTTTCTGAATAGACTTGTTTTCTTTCAACTCATTATTTTCTTGAAATACACACAATTTCTCCTCATAAACATGCTTTTTTTCTCTCTTAAGAAGATCGCAGTTTTATTCTCATAAATGAATAACTTTTCTGTTTTGTTCTTGTAAATAACATGCCTTACGATGCTATTATCGTAGAATTATAATTACATTTTTTTTTTCATTTTAATGACTTTTTCCTCATAAACAGGTGAAAAAATACATGTAATTTATTACATTTTTTTCCATTTATCGGACTTTTTCCTCATACATTTAACTTCATACAGGTGGGAAAAATAATTTATTCTCAAATAAATTTTTTCTGTCAGTATTAAAACTTTTTTTTAATCATAAATAGTAGCCTTTACAATTTTGTACTAGTATAAAACTATAATTATAATTTTTCATTTTTGGGACAGTTTATCATATTCCAACTTCAAACAGGTAAAAAAAGAAAAAAAAAAGTCTTAAAAATAAATTTCCTAAAATGAATTTTATTCTCATAAATTTATTTTCTGTTAATAAGACTTTTTTTTGTTCTCCTAAATAACAGCCTTTACAATGTTATCGTAAAATTATAATAACATTTGTTTCAGTTTTTCTGACTTTTTCCTCGTGCACCCAACTTCATACAGGTGAACACAATTACATCCATATTTACATGTTTATTACATTTTTTTCCCATTTGTAGGACTTTTTCCTCATGAATAATTTTATTTTTATAAATTAATACATCTTTTTCTGTCAGTATTAAGACTTTTTATTTTTTATTTTTTTTATCATAAGTAACAGCCTTTACAGTTTTGTCCTAGTAAAAACTATTTGGAAAATGCAACGTTCGATATAACAGGTGATTCCGATTCAAAGAGATGTCCAACATAAATCGCGTCCCTACTTTTGTTAGCATCCTCATATTTAATGACTTTCATGAATAGGAAGTCTTCAACCCAGATGGACCTCATTTATTCATTCATTGTTTTCTAACTTTGTATGTGCTGCAACGTTTAAGTAATTGTTGGAGTGTGTGGGAGTGGGGGGGGACTTATTGACTCTGTTGTTTGCTTGTTTTTTTCTAACTAGGCAGTTTTAGCTTCTGTAATATAAACATTTTTTAGCAGGAAATGTGAAAAGTCTTTTTTTTTAGGGTAGCCAATAGCTACAATCCTTATTGGGTCGTCAAATGACGACATGGACAACAGCCAATAGTAACTCTCCATACTTGGCCGGCGACACCTGAGGTATAAAAGGGGATTGCCGGGCATTTCCCCCCGATTTAGCACAATTTCCGAAATAGCACAAGATAGGATGGCTCCAAAGCGGTCAAGAAACGCAGCTAAAGTCCAGCATGAGGACGAGTTAAACAGAACATTGCGGGGACGCAAAATGAAGCTCTTACTTCAGCAATTTGAGAAAGAAGGTGAGACGACCTGAAGTCGACTCATGTTTACTTGTCATCGGCGTCTCAATGTGTTAATAACTTTGACACGCAGCGCAAGAGCGAATGAATGAACAGGCGAGCTGGCTGGAAAACTCACTGGCAAATGTCGACAAAGTGTTAAACGTGGAACTGATGAAGTTGCCGCCCTCGATTCGAAAGACGCGGGTTGGGGATTTGACTGGTGGTGAGTCGGATTCTCTTTTCACGTGCAGTCCTTCACGCGGATTTGCCCGTTGCTGTGAAACGTCAGCGTGTCCGCCATATTGGACGTGGCACATATGAACATAACTAATCGATGGACGACTAGCAGGTGTATCACACTCACTTACTTTAATTCAGAGGCTAATTTTGAAGTGTAAATAATTATGAGTGGGCTACATTTGGAAAATATTCAGCTTAATTATATTGTTTCAAATCTTTAAGGCGGGTGGCAGGAAAGCTGCCACACAAAAAACTGAAAATCCCTAACAAAGCACCTTGGGGTGCATATACAAGGTTGTCGTCATGTTCTTTTTGTTCACTTTCGGCAGAAGAATTTCCAGCCACCAAGGAGGTGTTTGACGTGCAGGTGAGCTGCTGCGTTACTCTGCCGCAGTCTCATCTAAAGGTGGGTAGAAGTGATGACAAGTTACTTATGTGGTGTGATTGCAGAAGCAGGACTCCCCTGAGATGATGCAGCGGATCCTCAGCAGGTTGACCAGCAGAAGAGGTTAAGTTTTGTTTTTTTGACCATGACCTTTAATGCACTAGGCAGAATACAAATTCAAGCATCTATTGAGCTATGAATTCTTTGCTATTGAATAATAATCATAATAATAATAATAATAACAATTGCTGTTGTTTTTATTATTATTATTGTTAGACCCGCTGATTAAATCGGCTGATACTAGCTCTTATAAAAAATAAAAAAAAATTGCCTTATTGTGCAATTATTTTTATTATTATTATTTTTTTTTAAACACGTTAACATTCGCATCATTGTACGGAAGAGGGTTAAAGCCAGTGAAGAAAAGGTTGGCCAGATTCTCACTTAGTATTCTGACTTTAATCTCAGAATTCTCACTTTAAGAACTCTGAGAATGCTCACTTTATGTCCCATGGAAAATTCATATTGACATTTTCTCAAGAATTTTTGAATTTTTGTTTAAAAAAAAATAAATAAAAAATCTGGAATGCATTTCATTCTGTACGTACGTACTTATAAACATTTATGTATTTACTGTATTTTTATTCCTTTTTTTTTTTTCATTTTTAAGGAAAATCAGCTGATCCGATACAATCCAGTTTGACTCGAAAGAACTCTGGCAAGACACCCAAGGTACTTGTGGGAGTATCACCGTAACATTGAGTTGAGTATACCTTTTGTGTATTTTTTGTTGTTGTTGTTTTAGGGGGCCAAAGGTGCAAAGGAAAGCAAGTCTATCACCGGCAGTCTTAGCGCGGGAAACATTGACGTGTCTTCACGGCAGGCAAGGTAGTAGGCACTGCCTGACCAAGGCTGAAATGAAACCATTTGGCTTCTTCTATTTTTTTAAATAATTTTTGCATTTCATATAGCCTACGCTACCTATATAGGTTTGAAAGTGACAACATTTGGTGATTTTCATAGCTCAATTAAAAAGGACTCGTGACTTCTTTTGACCTGCAGGCAAAAATGCTGCAAGCTGAGGAATTAGGCTGTTTCATCCTTTTCTGGGCATCCGGACGGGTTTTTATTAATGAGTGAAATTGTTTTCATTGTGTGGCAAATGGGAGGCGGGCAGACCCACAGGTTTGCGTACCTCACTTAGCGTTCAAAAAATGCCCAGAATGTGTGGAGCGGCATCATCAAATCATTTCTGTCAAGTAAGATTTCAATATTAGTCAGGCAGAGTGTCCTCCTTTTTTTTTTTTTTTTTTTTTTTAAATGAAAATATACCGACACACAAATTTGTAATTGTGTGCATCACAATTTACGACTGGCTGCCTACCCAGGCCTAGCGCTCACTGCACGTCACTGGCGTCATCTCACAGCATGTCTGTACCGTGTCACTTTTGTTTCAAATCTCTGTTCACATCTCCGCAGGGCTTCTGCAAGCGTTGTAACCAGAGGCCGCTTGAGAAAGCCCAGCAATGAGCCAACCAAACCCAAACTGAGGTATTCATGAGGTTTGGCACTATGTTGCAGGATAGGACAGTTAATGGATTTTATCTATTTGTGAATTGAGGTTATTTATTAGGGGTGTGCCCAAAAATAGATTCTCATAAGAATCACGATTCTCATTTAGTACAATTTAGAATCGATTTTAGATGTCCTGAAATCGATTTTATTTTAATTATTTTATACTGTCTTGCCCTTGTTTGTGTACTAGGAATGCTGTTCATGTTGTACCCCTTTTGGCCACTTAGGGGCAGTGTGGTTCTGTACATTCTGATACACAGTTAAGTTGTCGCCACATTAGAGAGTAGAAGGAAAAGTCACAATCAAGTTATGGCAATAAAAGTTGATTTTTGGTTTTGCAGCGTAGGGAGAGCATATGCCGGTGAGTAATGTTAAAATGCGTCTCTGTATACATTCCTGAAGCGTTTTGTATGAATAGCCGTCCTTTTGAGGGACAAAAGTGTCCGCGAGTAGCTCGCTTATTAGCATTAGCCAGTCAGAATGGAGTACATCATGACAATTACATATTTATTTATAAAATGAAGCAGAAATCATTGTCAGTCATTTAGTAAGGATTGTGTTTCCAAATCGGGAAGTAAAAATTAATTTGTTCTACTTATCTAGGGCTGTGGCCTCGGTGGGAGATTTGGAATGCTCAAGAGCCGGATCTGCAGCACACATCAGCGTAACCACGGGGCGTGGACAGGTATGGACGGGGATCAGGGGGACTACTTCCACAAAATACTTTTCAATGTCATATCATTTAAAAGCAAATATCGACTATAAGCTCGAATCCATTTTGCCACTTGCTGTTGACTGAAGATGATGTCACAGTTGCTCAGGTAACAACCAATCACAGGGCAGCTTCAGAAAACAGGTGAGCTGTGATTGGTCGATGCCTGAGGAACTGTGATGTCGTCTAAAGTCGACAGCAAGTGGCAAAATGGCCGCCTTCTAAGATGGATACAAATGGCTGGATTTTGCTGCATAACTCATATTCCACAAATGTAATATTAATCAGAATGTCATGTTTAGACAAGTGAGGTCACATATAATATATTATTGCCAAGAAATGTGAACACAAAACGGTATCGGGTTTTCACCAGTGCTAATGTAGCATTCTCGCTAAAAACATTTTTGGGTTTATTTACCTTGGCAAATGGCTTTTGATTATGTCAAATCAGAATCACTAATCCAACTTGTGTAGAGCTCACGTTTTTTGTTTATCTCATGATGCCAGACCGTGTGCGTTTCTGAAGCTAACAAGGATAACATCAACTTCGACTTGCTGGACGATGTGGCGTTGGGTGGATTGCAGGAACTTTCGGTTAAGTGTTGCCTCAGCACTTTTTTTTTTTTTCTTTTTTAAATTAAGACCGATGTGGTTAACACTTTTCTGTATGACTTCACAGAAACTGATCAAATACGTGTCTGGAAAAGGCTGTAGTCACAAATGAGTCAGCACTTCTTTTTAAATTATTTCACCTTATTAATGTCTTTTTTTGTTTGCTCTAGACTATATTGACACCATGTATGGAAAGGATATTTACCTTTTGAAATGAAAATTTGAAGTTTCTATGTATTATATACAATAAAATTAACATTTTTTTTTTTTTGAACTGCCTAGAAGTGTAGTGGGATTCATAACTCAATGAAAAGTTGCAGTGTTACAAACTGTTCACTTTTTAATTCTAGGTACTTTTATCATTACTGTATGTTTGTACAAATATTTTTCGTCATTAAAATACACAGAACAATTTTCTTTGACGCAATCTGCTATGTATCCTACCTAAGAGCTCCAACATGCATATTTGTTTCCATGTTAGTCATTTATTATTGTTGATTGCATCAATGAGCTCAAGTAGGCGGCGGTCGTCGCCATCATGGTCATCAGGACCAGACTGGGCCCGCCAGGGCGAGGCCCGGCAGAACCGTGCAGGTCACGTCCGCAGAAGGTGTGTTCCAGAAGCAGATGAGTGTCTGCGCTTAACCCTGATGGCAAAAGTATGATAATGTTCCATTTATTTTGGTGATGATGATGATGATGATGATGATGGGATACACACCTCGCTGCGACCACTCTTCCCAGAGATGATGGATGTCTTCCTTGTGATGCTCGTGATGTGTTGGGTCTACAAACGCACAAGAGCTGAATGTTGGTGAGCTATGTGGATACTTTCATAATTAAATGCAATTTAGGTGTAGTGTTAAATGATTAAAATTCTGTTGACAAGGTTTAGTGCATAATTTTGTGGTTTCTAAGATTAAGGATTTTTTTTTTTTGCTGGAGTAGAATAAAATGTTTTTTTTATAGGCTAATAAGAAATGTGGATAATAAAATGGCATTACAGAAATGTTATTTTTACACTAAAACACACATCTGCATAACCTTGTATCCTTACTAACATTAAAGCAAAACTAGATTTCTAAAAAAAAAAAGAGAAAAAAAAAAAAGTATACTTCCTGGCTGCACATGCTCCCTGACAATGAGGATGCTACTGCCCCTTACTGTAGTGGATGTGCCATTGCAGTGTATTGTAGTACAGTACAGGAAGATAAATACTATGGGTTGGGGAGTCAGGGTCATAGCGGGGGAGGCTATTTGAGAAGGGTTACATAAATGAATAATCTTAAATGTTAAGATCAAAACAGAAGACTAGACAAACTAATACCATATGTAGGCCTATAACTAGTATTTTGAATGCAAATAAAAAATCAGCTCGCATCAAAAGTTATTTCTGTGGCTATTTGGATAATAAGTTTAAAAATATACACATTTGAATACTACAGAAAAAATATGGCACAAGACTGAGCTAGCGACAAAGTAAATTAAAATTTTAGGATGACTTAAGTGGAGAGGATTAAATACTAAAAAATATCTTGATTTAAATATAGCATAAGATACAGTGTGAAATTTATCACCGTTAATTCTGTGGATTATAGGATCATAGCAATAAATGCTGGTTGCTGGGGAGGATTAGAGGCAGAGATGACATGGATAGGAAATGAAAAATGGACACCATATTATAAAAGTGCTGATTCTGCCATTGTGAGTTTCACAATTTCACAATAAGTTATTTCACTATTATTTATAAGCCATATATGAATTATTCATTTTTTCTTCATAAGAACATTGAAAATAAAATGAAGCGCTACCATTGGAGTGATGCCAGAGCATGCGTCGGAGCTTCCCGAGGGCTTGCGTGAGGTTCTCCAGCTGGTCGTGGAGGTGGATGTTCTCCTCTATAAGCTCATGGATGGTGTCCTGCAGCTCAAAGGCGGCTCCTGGCAGCAGCAGCAGCAGCATGTGCGCGGTGATGAGGGGAAGCGACAACGATGTAGGCCTCATGGCAGCCGACGCGCGGGAACATGACTCGGAGAGATTCGCTGGCTGAGATTGATTTGTGCTTGGCGTTTGAACACCGAAGGGAGGAGGGGAGGCTTTACTTTCCAATGCGATGGATGGAAAGCTGCCTGCGGGGGTGCTGCAAAAATCCATCCTGGGCTTTGACATGGGCAAAGATAAAGGATGCGGATTTTGTCTATATGAAGCAGTCTTTTGTCGAAAACACCCCCAAAAAAAATAGACATGAACAAAGTTTTTCCCAAACAAAAAGATTTTATTCTGCATCATTGGATATGTCCATTTATGCTGTCTTGGTAGCCCTGGTGCGCTTCTTCTTGACCACCACAGGCTTCTGGCTCTTGAGAATGGCACTGGCACGACGCAGGGCGGCCTGGAAGCGACGACAACAAATGACAATAAGGATCATGAGGGAAAACATTTATTGATTTTTTTTTAAAAGAGCAACACTGACCATGCGGAGGTCCTTCCTGTACTTGTTCTTGCGGATGATGTTCCTCACGCTGTTGAGAGTGGCGCGGGCGTTCTTGTTGATGGTGATCTTGTTGTAAGAAGTGACAGGCTTGTTCTGACCTGGAAAACCACAAAACATCATCTTAGCATGCAAGCTAACTTCTTTCCAAGAGCTTTTGTACGTAATTAAATTAAAGCCAAGTAGGTAGTCAAGTACTTTAGTTGAAGCCCATACCTGCGCGCTTCTTGATAACGACGACCACTCCTTTGCCATCAGCTGCCGGCTGCACGCCCACCGTCTTCTTGTGCACCAGCCCATTGAAGCGGAATGAGTTCCTGGCCTTCAGGTTGTTGGGTTCCTGCCGTTAGCCAGCAGGCGATTAGCAGCACATTCACATTGCAATAAATGTAAAGCCAACTCAACAATTTTAATGTACTGCACCTATCTTTGTATTTTTATATTTTTTCAACACCCTTAGATGTTAGCAGTGGAATAACTAGTGGAGGAGACCAGCTAATATCTTATTCATCTGAAAGGGGGATGTTAGATGAGTTTGAAATTGTATTAAGGCGTTTTACTATTATACTTGGAGGATAATTAAGGACACAATTTCAGATGACTCACAGTGCTGTAGGTTTGTCCGTTCCTCTTGAGGAGGAAGCTGGAGCAGTTCCTGATCACCATCCACTGCAAATGGGCCGACATGGTGAACCTGGACATTAGACAAGATTACGTTCAATTTTGTTGTTCTGTGACAGGACGTCAGGCTACTATTCTCAGACACATAAAATAAAAACTCATTAAAAAAAAAAAAAACGTTCATACGCTTCACAATATAATTGCTAAGGAATGTTAACATTTAAACCTCTCCCACCGCATGTATTAACCAAAATTGATCGTTTTTCAAAGTGTTCATCACATTTAGGACGTCTGGTGAAACCACTCTTTGTTTTGCCCAAATCCCTAAGCTTCACAACCTCCTTCTATATTTCTGGACAAATTAATTCAAGTGCCATATTCTACATTTCAATAAATTCAAGCGCATTTCAGTTCAGCGTGAGCTGGACGGCGTAAGGCCAAAGTGACAGGAAGTCAAACGAACACCCCAATATTGGTAATTGGGAGTAACAACAAAAACAGTACGTGGGGAAGACTCACTAACTAGTATATATATTAAAAGAAAAGAAAAAAGGTCACGTTGATATATTTATAAACGTTATGGTGGCTAATAGAAGCCCGTTTGCTAATGTTAGCGAGCCCGCACGGCGAGGCCTAACATAGCATATTTGACCGTTTTTTGTAAAATGTGCCCATTTACTATTATACTGGGTGATAAATATTCAACCCAGCAATTATATCTTACACAAAAGTCCAAGACTTACGTTAAACAAGAAAGAATTTTATCTGTTTTAGTGAGCGACTGCTAGCAGCCGAAGCGACCACGTTACCTTCTAGCGGAGGAAAAGGAACAGAGAAGGCGGAAACCGTTTTACCCCAGCTCAAGCAAGCGATCAATCCGCGTTTTGTCTTTATTTTGCGAAGATAACAACCGTCAGGTCGTCAATCTGCTTTTGTATTATCTTTGTTTACATGAAGAACTATTTCTAAATTTAATCCATATTACAAAAATATGTAAAAAAAAAAAAAAATTATGTTAAGATCTATTTGAAACACCAAAGCAGCGGATCAACACATCCTCATTTCATGCGTCAATGGGTCTTGACGTCATCATATTGCGCCTCTTGTTTATGTTACGTATAGCACCCGATATTCAAGTTGCAAGCCTCGTACATGGAAAAACCGACCAGTTTTCACTACAATATGAGTTCATAAACAATGTTAAAGTAAATATATAGTGTCATTAGACCGCGATAACATCAAAATTGATAAAATGGGATTGGGAAGTCGTCATTTGCTGTAACGTCACTAATGCTTAAGCTGAAATGTAAGTAATGCATTATTCAGCGGCATTTAAAAAAATACAATTGTCCACTGGAGAGAAAACGTCAAGTTAAAAACATATGCACTCCACAACGCGGGACCAATGGACTGTAAGGCTCGAACATTTTTAGTTTTCATCTTGTTTGAGAGACATTAATGGGCAGACGGTCGCAGTGACAATAAATGTGAGAGGAAACATGGATAAGGATAACGTTGTGGAGACACTTGGCGAGCAGCTCTACACTCGGATTTTCCCCAAACACAACGAGCACGCTGGGAAACTTACAGGTGAGGGTCAATGTGTTATGCACGTTTCTTGCAAAAGTAAAGTTGTTTTTTGTTTTGTTGTTGTTTTTTTGCTCCCAGGTATGCTGCTGGAGCTTCCTGCACCTGTCTTGAGTAAGATGCTGCAGGATGAAGCCATGCTCACGACGGCTGTGGAGAAAGCAGTTACAGCCCTGCAGGTGGATTTGCACCAGGAGTGCAGGTACACGAAATTAAAAAAAAAAATAAAAAAAAAAACGTGGAATGGATTACTTAGTTGGAACTGTCATTGTGGTATGTTGGTAGTATTAGGGCCATGCTGAAAAGGGGGGGGGGGGGAAAGTTCATATTTTACATTTTAGAGACCCAAAGAAAAAGAAATCGATTTTATATAAAAAGTAATATTTTCGAGATTGAAGTCAGAGTATCATGAGAATAAAGTGCTATATATTTTGGGGGGGAAATGTTGTACATTTTAAAGGTGTTAAAAAAAAAGTACAGTAGTACATTTTTTATTTTGATGTTCCATGTCTTCCAGAAAGAATTTGTAAATTAAAAAAAAAAGTCTTCTTTTTTTTTCGAGATAAAAATGCTTATTTCTAAGGGAACAAAAGCTGCAGTAAAGTCCTAAATTATCCAGATTAAAAAAAAGTTGCATATTTTTGGAAAAGTTTATACTATGGGTATAAAGATGTACAGTTTCAAGAGTAAATTCATATGAGAGGAAAGTTGTATATTTTAGAGAGAAATAAAATCACATCTTTTTGGACATGTATTTTTGAGGGAAGAAAAGTTAAATAATTTTTAAACTAAAAGCGTACTTTTGAAAAACAAATCATGAGAACGTAGTATATTGTCATCTTTAAAGTTGTATATTTTCAAGATAAAAAATAGTACATTTTTAGAAAAAGGAATAGATTTTCTAGATTCAATTTAAGAATAAAATGAAATGCAAAAAAAAAAATGCACATCAACATCAGTTTATTATCTGTGAGAAAGAGTATTAGGCCCATTCACTTTACTTCCCCTCAAAAATAGTTCATGCTTGTAATATTAGAACTTTAACCTTGAATGTGTAGGACTTTCTCAAAGAAAATCTAACTTTTTTTTTTTTTCCATCGTGGCTTCAATTCTCTCGTTCGTATGTTACAGCAAAATAACAAGTAAGGAAGAAGACAACGGCTCTGTGTCATCTGACTCTTTGGGCGAGCAGCTTTTTGACCTAGTAGACATTTACAACACTGGATACTCACAAAAGATCACAGGTGAGCTGTCTGCATGACAACGATATAAACACAAATCCGCATTTTTTTTTTCAAGACTTGAAATCACTGCATGCAAATGTGTTTGTGATGAATTCCACAAAGGCATGTTACTAGAGCAGCATAAGGAAGCTGTGTTAAAGCTTCTGTCGGATCCCAAACAGCTGGAAGAGCAGCTGAATGCAGCACTCAAGACTTTACAACAGTATGTCCCTTTTGCTCATTTTGAACCTGTAAAATCTCAATACCAAAAAAATTAAAATCCCAAATATATATAAAAATATAATAAGAAAATACTGTGCTATGGTCCAAAAAAAAAAAAAAAAAAAAAAACTAAAAAACATGTATATATATTTTTAATATGTCATGGAATGTGCGTGGTTGCAGGCAGCGCATCGAGGAGACCGACGTAAGCGACACGTCGGATGCCGAGGAAACCGACGGGTTGGGAGAGAAGCTCTTCACTCAAGTGGAGGAACTGGATCAGCTTCACGCGCATGAAATCACTGGTGAGCCACAGAGACAAGTCTCAAAATCCACAAATAATTGACAACTGCTGATTCTTTTTGATCAGCCCAAAGCTTTTTTTTTTTTTTTTAATTGCCAAAAAGAAAAAAAACATGTAGTTTGAACAGGGGTGTGTAGACTTATTATACCTACCATCAGGGAAGGTTTTCAATGTGTATGATCCAATGGTGTCATTGTCATTTGCTTTTTATTTATTTTTTTGCAGGGAAAAAAATAAATTATAATTAGAAATCAGATTTTTGGGGGATCAAATATGGAGATTTTCTTTTCAGCCAATTACTGCATTCGTTTGTTTGTAGGTATGTTGCTGGAGATGGATGCAGATATTCTCCGCCAGCTGCTTAGAGAGCGCACCATGTTGGAGGCTGCTGTTCGCAAAGCACAAGCAGCCCTCAGCACATAAAATATTTGTATGTGGGCTTATATTGTGTACTATTAAATGTGTTGCTGCTCTGACATTTATTTAAAATACCAAATCAAACATCCCATCTTCAAGTTTCACATTCTACATTTAATTTGCGCAATTTCTACTATCGCTGGCAGGATGTTTTGGCAACATGTTCGCAAAAATCTCAGGGACACCAGACAAATTAACCACATAAAAAAAAAAATGCTGTTAAAATGACCCCCCCCCCCCCTTTGGCCATTTTAATACAAACGGACATTGCATGAGTTTTTAATAACCTTTTAACTAAGGTTCCATATGCAAAGTAAACAGACACGTTTGAAAGTGCTCGAGCGCAAAAATACCTTTATTAAGTATTTGCCTTTGTTTCTTGCATTTCATATGATCAATTTGCTGAAACAAAAGGGGAACTTTTCAAATCAAATCTACAAAACAAAAAATGGAATTAAATACGAGGTGAGTTGACGGGCAGGGCTGATAAGTAATTCCATTAAAAATCACGTTAGTAAATTACAGTGTGTGTACTTACAAGTACAACTCGCTCTCATTTCACAAGGTGGATTTGTAGCAGAGGTTGTTACAAACATGAATTGGTGACATTTGTTGTAAATGCTTCTCGTCAAAGCTAATCACACAAAAAAATTGGTTCTCCACTCACTCTCACACACATACCTTTATGCCTAAAGCTCATAAATACAATCGATCTGATATACAAACATTTGAATAGATTTTTTTTTTTTTTTTTTTTTTTGCATGTGGTGGTTCAAGATTCCCGCTGGTCTCATCTCACTCCAGACAAGATATTTGGACTTGAAAGTTGAGTCGTTTGATTGACAGGAGGGCTTATAAATAAATATGTGGAAACATGCAGCGTCCTCACATCCAGTCTGGTTTCTTTTAGGGGTGAGTTGGTGGGGACACGACAACACAGCAGACGACGCACTACAAGACAAAGTGGTTCTAATGTCTCCAGAAGAACATCATTACAAAACCACTATGAGGAAGTTAAAAAAAAAAAAAAAAAAAAGTCCTTTCTCGGATCAGCCGCACGTTTAAGACACGAGAGGGAGAAAATACAAGAGGCTGCTTGTGCTAACAGTAAAGCCAAGAGGTGTTTGTATTTGTACACTAAATGATGCCCGTGTAATATGTCTGCTTCAGAAAAAAAAATAAAAATACACACCAGGTGTGTTTAAAAAAAAAAAACAACAGACTTTCAGGAATTAAAGAGTGGTTGGGACAGAAAGCAGCACGTCCGCTTGGTGCGTCTCAGCTTCCAGGTAGCCGTCGTCCGTTTCCAACATGGTGGTGATACTGTGGAAAGCACAAACACAAAAGATGACTTCTAGAAACCGCAGTGAAGAACACGTTTTATTCATCCATACCTGTGCTGGGTTATAAAAAGGCGGCGCCCCCAACAGGTGCATTTCTCAGGCCTGGATGACTCTGTAATGACAAATGATAATGTTGTGGCCATAGTTAGCAAAAAAAAAAAAAAATGCTAATGTCAAATTATAAATACACAAGCTAAGCAAATGTTATTTATGGTTTATAATGTATAGTGGAGGTAAAGTTTCACTTTGTTTAGTAACCATGCAGACTATGTGGAGGGTTAATGAAGCTGCATGCGCTCATCACAACATACTGACAACATGCTTGACTTTCTAACCAATGGCTGTGCAGCGTGCCTCACTCGTTGACCAATGGCTAACAAATAAGCGTTCCTTCCGAAAAATGACTGGCGAACATGCTTCAGAGTTTGACCCGTGACTGCGCAGAATTCTTTACTCTCATGCACTCAAATCTGGAGAGTGAAGAAAAATATTTTTGCCAAACTGATTCCTTTCTAGAATATTTGAATCACAAACTATCAAATGATCACCCTGCCCCCCCATACGTTTTCAAAATAAATACATTTTCAAAATAAATTTACCTCCAACTACCACATTTCTTGACCAGTTTAAGGGACTCCAATTTCAATCTTTGTAGCTCACTCCCATTCCGAATGTTAAAAAAAAATCCCAAATCTCCTCGATTATGACTTTCTACTGAAAGCAGTTGATAATAAATGCAGATAGCAGGCAGGTAAGCAGGCATACGTCCCAACGTTGGACATCCGGTCAAACTAGTGATGTGACAAGCAAGTGCGAGCGAACGGGCAAGCGACGGCGGGTCGGTGGGTGAGCGGCCGGGGCGGGATGGAGGTTCGGAACAGTTGAAAACCTCATTGAAAAAATATAAACAAGGTACCTGGTTTAAATGCTGACTCACTTCGCGTGATAAAGAACTCATTGAGCTAGAACGTGACAGCTGAGGACAGCGGGACAAGAAAACAAACCACAAAGCCTGATTAATCATCTCCCATGCATCGGATTAAGTCGGCGCTAATGGCTGGTGAGAAGAATGATTGTCAGAAACAAGACATGAAAAGAATTTGGATTAAAGACATCGCGAAGAGCGAAGACTGAATGGACATGCGATCATTATGATGTCATGTGTTCACAGGCGCACACACACAGTCAGCTATTCGGTATGCAGCATCCTGGCTGGAGATAAAGGGAAATTCATCTCACCTCTCCAGAATGTGACCCGTCAAGGGCAGGTGGGCCTTGCGGGACGGGCGGTAACAGCGTCGGATTGAACATCTGGAAGGTTTTAAGAGTGACAACAGGAAAGGAGAGATTAGGCTTTGGGGTAAAAACACGTACAGAATTTCAACAGCAGTCACCAAATCGAATTTAAGACCACTAAGAACTAAATGAAGACATTACAAAAACTAAAACATTAAAACTAAAGTTGCATCCATAATCATATCAACTACTGTTGTGAATTTCAAAATGTGTGGTACCGTGTCTATCCTTTCCTTATTTTTAATATTCTGACTTAAAGAAGACAACCCAAAAAAATTTCTTGACAATAATATTTTGTATGCACCCTCACTAGTCTAAACACGGCATTCTGATTAATATCATGGAATATGAATTAAGCTGCAAAATCCACCTGTTTTTATCCATCCCAGGGGGCGGCCATTTTGCCACTTGGTGACTGAAAATGACATCACAGTTGCTCAGGGCTCAAAATGACCAATCATGGCTCACCAGTTTTCTGAATGTGGTCATGTGTAGTGTTGTTCCGATACCGATACTCTATTAAAACAGTGGTATCAGTGATTACTCACAAGTAACATGCCTATACCATTAATTCCACCGCTAATTTAGGATTTTGGATGCAGCATCTTGTCTTGCTCGTGCACGACATTCATTGATATGTGACATGTTCACTGCATGCCGATCTAAGATATCCATCCCATTGGCCCTTGAATGCTCTGAACCAATGGCAGGACAGCTTTTTCATGTTGAGGAAAAAAAACTTGAAGTATCAGTATCGGCCGATACTGCAAAGCTGGGTATCGGAATCGGTATCGGGGGCCAAAAAACGGTATCGTAACAACAGTAGTCATGTGACGTTCGCAAGCTGAGCCGTGATTGGTTGTTACCTAAGTCCTGCGCTGCAACTGGGATGTCATTTCAAGCTGGGCTAGATAAAAACAGGTGGATTTTGCTGTTTTATTCATATTTTATAAATACAATACTGATCAGAATACTACGTTTAGTGTATACTGTATGTGTTGACTTTGGCTTTTAGATTAAAGACCCCGTGTCAAGTTCCCCAAGAGCAAAAAACAAAACATACCTGCGGAACAGAGCTGTTCGGTGACATCTGCTCCTGATTTCCTCCTTCGCTGCCTTCGAGAGGTTGTTGATCTTTGGGAGCTACAACAGAACAGTGGTCAAGTAATAACATTAACACTTCAGCCTTTCATTGTAGTGTTGTTTTTGTGTCACGCACCTGAACTAGGCACAAATAGGTTGGTGGGCATGGGCATCGGTGCGAGTGGTGCGAAGAGTTCCATCGGAGGAGCAGGAGCCATCCCGGCTGGTTTAGCCGCTCCACCGGGGTTCAGCACATCCACGTATCTGTTCTTTAAGCCTGAGGAGGGAGGAACAGCAAAAGACGGTCAAAGTACAGTAAACCAACCCTCACTTGTCGCTGGGGTTAAGTAAGTAATTCACTGCCATATACATATTGTGTTTCATTGTTAAAAAAACATGGACCCTACCAAAAATAAGATTAGATTCTTTTATTTCAGGGAAAAAAAATAGATATTTCTCTTTCCATTTTGCAGCAATTAGCATTAGAATATAGCTAAGTTTCATCATTAATCACAAATCTGTTTTTAACTGTGGGGGAAACAACTTGTTTGCAACATGGCCCTGGTTGATTTCTTATACTCTGCTGCCACCTGCTGGCCGTTTTTATAATGACTACCATTGCTTCAACCATTCTCGGCCGTTCAGAGGCTGCATCAAAACCTTCAGTATGCTCTAGCATAAAAAAAACAAATACGTATTTGGGACACTGGTGGTAATATTTAAAATAGAACGTATTTATACGTGTTTTTTTTGGGAGCAAATGTGTTAAAAGCTTGTGTGTGGTGTCTTACCAGCTCTCCTTGAGAACATATTGACCGGAGGACCGCTGCTTGGGGGTGCAGCGGGCCCCGGAGGGACAGGCATGGACGGCATCCTGGGGAACCCAGAGGGAGGTGGTGCAAGAGGTTTACTCTAACAGGAGAGAGTAGAAAAAAGAAGCAGCAATATTTGAGTCGTTTCCGACAAACTGCCACATCTCAATAATTAGATATGCTGTGCAGACCTCTTCCTCGGGTTCGTTCAAGTCCACCCATTTCTGCTTCTTTTCATCCCACACGATCTGACAAAAACAACGGCCGTCAACGCCGGTGGCGGGCTTGAAATGAGAAGTTTTGCAAACAACCGCGGCTTACAGATTTGTTTTTGTCGTCCGGTAAGTGAGCCTCATTCTTGCCCTTCCTGTAAAGCCACGTGGTGAGCCAGCCCACTCCGCCGCCGCTCTGTGTTGGAATGAGACAGACTTCTAGTGAACATTTATGAAGATTTCGGTTAACAGTTCGGCATGTATTCCAAAGTTTAGACAAGGTCAAATTAAGTTAACCTGTAAAAAAAAAAAGTTAGTGTATTTTAGGTCCATCTTAAAATTTCACCGAAAATCAGGAACTTTTTTGTGAGTACCGTGTACATGAAAATCAGATGTATTCCAAAATGAAACCTTTTTGGGAGAGTCCTTCTTGGCTTTCTTGGTCTCCTCTTTGCGTGGTTGCTCGGGAATAGAGGGAGGCGGCGGGGAAGCCTGCTTGACAGCCGAATTGCTCCTGTCGCGCCCGCCAGAATGAGTTGAGGACTCGGAGGTGGTGCGGGAGCGCCGCCCCGAGGTCTGGAAATCAGGAAATGTGTCAGACAACAGTAGAAACATTGGCCAATATATCAAAGTCTACACAAAACAGCTTGCTGGTACAAAGCTGCTTTTGCTGTAATAATTTGCTTTCTTCAATTTAATTGTTTTCAAAAGACCACCAACTCACCCGGTGCACTGAAGACTGTGACGTGGTCCTCGATCTCCTGCCAGGCGCCTGCACAAAAGATTGAAACATTAAGTAGTGCAAGTCAAACAAGGGGGTTAAAAAAAAAAAAAGTAAAAAAAACAAAAAAACAAAAACAAAACACAGTCCTGACCAGCTGTGCCATGTGGTCATAGAAGTCCATCTGCGGCGTGACGGAGCTTCTGTGCGGGGATATCGGTTGGTTGATCTGCATCTCGGCTGGCGTGCCCATGTGCCCGGGCGAAGGCGGCATGTGCGCTGGCATCTGAGGCGGCGGGTGGCTCCCTTGCACCGGCGACTGGGGTACCTGGGGTGGGGGCATGAGGGGTGACGTCTGACCCATGTGGAGGGGCGGCGGCCCGGACTGCTGGTGAGCTCCCGGGTACATTTCCGATTGCTGGAAGTGTGGAGGAGCATAGGCGGGATCGTGCGAAGGGTAGCCTGACAAGGGAACGTGGCCGGGTGGGCCAGCAGGTGGTACTGGGTAGAACTGTGGCACATCACTGTGGTGATGAGGAGGGGCCATTCCCTCTTGGAGGATGGAGGTGGGAGCTAACAGAAAGGCGAGATTATTCTAAATCAAGATGGAGTTCAAAACAAGCAATAAATGTATCACACTGACACAAACCTGGAGGCATGAGCTGGATTCCCTGCGGTGCAGGCCCAGGCAGCAATGAGCTCATCAAAGGATTGTCGGGGCCAGGACCGTCCAGCTCCATCGTCATGTTGTAAGGTTCAGCCAGACTAGGCTGATCCATGTCCGAGCTGGGGCTGCTGCTGGTGAATTGTGCGGGGCTTCTTCTGTCAGCAGTGTAGCTAATTGCACCCGTCTAAAGAAAAAGTGGCATGAGTTGTTTTCAGAGTCCAAGCCACGCTTCTTGGAATCTCGAATAATTGTCTTCCTACTCACTCTGATCTGCCCATCCAGCTGTCTGAGCTGTATCAACCAATCAGGCTCATTGAACAACTCCTGCTCGGGCCTTTCTTTCAGTTGGGGATCGAAGAATCGTAACTTTTCCGACATCTGTCAAATTACACGTCGGTATTATGAAGTTCGGACTTTACATTCTCATTTATTATCATATATGTAGAAACACACATCGGTCTACAACTACCACAGACTACTTGAGTGGTTTGTAGTTGTATTTAGCAACAAGGTAGGCGCTTACCTGAATGACTTGGCCAATGAATACAGGGGAGTAGTAGGATGGCTGCACGAGGACAGTCCGAGAGATGACTTCACAGTAGTGGAAGGCCTGAGCACTTAAGCCCGCTTCGGCCAAACGACATGCATAGATGAACTTGAAGACCTTACAAGATGCAGCACAATTCCTCAATAAATGATCAGAAACTCAGAGGATGCATGTACAGTGTACTCCATATGGACGCTTGTTTACATTTTTATGAGAATACCTGGAAATTGGGTAGGGAGCAAGGCTGGGAACCCAGAGACTGTGCATACTCATAAGCTTCCGTCCTTTGGATTGCTTCATTGGTCGCAAAGTGGTAGAAGGATAAACTGAAACGGATATAAAAAAAATAAAATAAAATAAATATTTTTATATAAACGGGAATATTTACACAGACACGCATGCACCGGTTCCTCACGTGTGATTGGAGCCAATCAGAACCATTTTGGTGCTCTTCTTGGTGTAAACGCCAAGATCAGTTTGAGCCATTAAGTAGCAGAAATGTGCTGCATCAATCAGCCCCTTGGAAGCTAAAAAACACAAACATATTATTGCTGTGCTTATTAGTATAAACGTGTTTAACAGTAGCCTACCAAGAGTGTCGCCCATGGTGGTGATGGTGCGAGTGTCCAAGTCCAAAGTGTGCGTTAGGTTAGACAACACCATGGCCAGGTGAGGGCGCCAGTCACCCCACTTCTCCTCTCCGCAGCACTACACCAATTGGAAACATCAAGTAAAGGAGAAAAAAAATACACACCACAATATGACATCCATTGTCAGTTATTCTACATACAAATAAGTAAAACACTTACAGTCGCTGAAGCAGGCATTCTACCCGACATGAGTTGGTACACCGTCTGGAGAGGGTCATTGATGGGCAAACTGTTGGCAAACCTGTCAAGCAGATGGGAAATTACTATGCCTGTTGGAAAGGGTGAGAAATCACCAAAGATGACCAAAAAAAAATTGTTCACACAAAAGTTTCTCCCTGAAAGCGATAGTTAATAATTTTAATAACATATGTGTGATGTCTGGAACCGTCTGACTGATGCACTCAGTCCTCAATATGTGCTCCGAAATCAGCTGACATCCAGCCTCCGATGTACCCTGTCACTCCAAAAGGCAGCTGGGATACAAGTGACCCTTGTGAGGATAAGTTTTACTCCATAAAGGGTAGATGGAAGGATGGATGGTCTTCTTCAAAAAAGGCAAAATTAAGCTCATAGTCACCTCGTCATGACACGTGCATGTGTCCTGTTATCCATCTTACTGGCCAACAGGAGCGCATGGCCCCACAAACCTCCTTTCATAGCTGCTTCAAGCGCATCCTGTTAAGACGCAGATAAAGAGCACCTGTTTCAGATTTATCATCAAACAAACACAAACATCAATCAATGTACTTGTTTCCTGCCTTCTTGCGACCAAACAGCAGCAGCTCCCTGAAGCGTTCCGTTTCTTTTCCGACATTTTCCGGGACCGTCATGAAGGTGTCTGACAGGAGGGACAGCGGTCCGGCTCCTGGCTCCTCCTCCGCTCTGGACAGCGGCTCGTTGTTGAAATCGATCAGGTTTGCCTCGTGTGGACTCTTGCCCGGCAGCCACATGGAGCGATGCTCCTTCAGCAACAGGTCGGCGATGTCTGTGCCCACCACGGTCTTGAGGAAACAAGTTACATTGAGAAAATTGTATCAGCTATTCAAAGAAACAGTAAACAAGATGATCTGGAAGCCATTTATTTTTAAAGGGTAATATTTTTAAATTGAGTTGGAAACAATTTGTTTTAGGTAGTGATGCACGACTTATCGACCAATTTGACATCAAACAGATAAACCAGATAAGAGAGAAATCTGCCGATAATTATCGGCAATTTGATTTCATAGAGATAAACCAGATAATAAAGAAACCCAGCAATAATTGTAGACATGCCACGTTGGTCCATCTGTTGTGGCTCATATCAATAAAATTCAGATTCATGGTGCTTTACATACATTGAAACATTGTGCAAAGTTTATACAATGTTTCAATGTATTTGTTAGACTTATAGTAGGACTTGAAAGTATATTTGCATTCAAGTTAATTTTGCAAACAATTATCATCTTACTCATCAGTTATCGATATCGGCACTTCTAAATTATTGGTTTATAGGTATCGGTTGAAAATAGCATTATCGTGCATCTCTAGTTTTATGGATGGAGCGGGTGTAAGAATTTTAAGACTTGGGTAAATTAAATTTTAGATCTGGGATAAAACAGAGCATGCCCCCCATGTGTTCATGTCAGTTTCGCAAGGACTTGGTCTTTAAATCCCGCAAATAGCAAGTGTTGACTGGACATCATAGGCTACGGCAATCTTACCCCATTCTGTCTACACAGCAACGTAATGAAGTCCCAAAGTAGGCGGGCGGAGTCTTTGTCTAAGAGGTTGTTGTCATGGGAGCAAGCCACCGCTTTGTTTTGGGAGAACTTTATCACGTCCACCTTGTGGGTGTCCTCTCTGGGGGTGATAATATCAAATGTAGGAGATTGGGGGAAAAAAAAAAAAAAAAAGACCAAAACACTTACTTTACAAGGGGTCCAGGGAAAGATCGTAGTTCTTCTTGATCCAAAGTATTCTGCAGCATTGTCTGTAAAGCCAAAATGACATATTTATTTAAAATAAACGCGTGATTGAAAAACTACTTCCAATTTTCAATCACATACTGATTTAAACGCCCAATAACAGTGATTGGAAAAGTACCTCCAAGTTGTGAATATCTACAAGAGCAGGCTGCCCCGCTGAGGGAAGATTGGGCAGAACTTGGATGAGATGACCGCCGGGTCCAAAGCGGCCGCAACGGTGGGGCATGGTGAACTTCTCCGGGGTAGCAGGACGAGGGGGTGCTACAGGGAAAATGTTGCTCACGTGAGCGAGAGTGTGTGTGTCGTCTTTCAGCAACAGGGCATGCTTACGCTGTTCAGGGGTGATCCAGGTGCTGTCAGCCGTATACTCAGAAGGATAGAGGTACTGGCCGTAGTTCTGGGATGCGTCAGTCTGGTTGGGGTACTGCCCATAGGAGTAGTCCGCAGCCAGTGTGGATGATGTGGCATCATAGACCGCCGACACCAAGTCTGGCTGGCTCCTGTACACTTGGCTCTGCAAGTGTGGAGGGAGGAGAAACAATACCTGTTAAGTCAGTGGTTAGCTACGAGTCTCCCAAACTCTATTCAGCCAACTTTACACCCCCAAAAAAAATTTTGACACACCAAACAAAAAAAATAAACAGGAATCTGAAACAAAGACACCCCACTAATAACACAAGCTAACACTTTTCTCTCAGTAGATATGTATTACTTGAATATACTTCTTTAACACCAATTACCATTTAGACTGGGTTTTGGTGGTATCTTATATTTCAGAAAGGGCACCAATAAACGCAACAGGTGATTTTTTATTTTTTTATTTTTATTTTTTTGCAAATAGCTGGTGAAGGGATCCATAAAAATAAATGTGAATCTGGTGAATTTGTTAATACTGATTACTGTATTACTGCACATGGTGAACTAATGATCTCATCTCATTTCACACACACTTTTATTTACTCAAGTGTGAAATGTGGACATTTTTAGTTGAACACAAAGCTATTATTCTGTTGTATGAATGTCAAAAGGTGGATAACCAGCTTAATTGCACCTTATGCAATGTTTATTAAATTACTCTTCCTGTCATTATAAATTGCTGGCATATAATGGGGTAATTAAAATTTCATTATTTTATGTGCAGAAATTAATAGAGAAAATGTCTAATTATTCAGCTAAATACTGGTCTAAATCATGGTTATTCTATTTTCCCACTCGGCACTTGTTGGGTGCCAGTGCATGTTAATTTAAATTAATGTATTGAGCATTTTTCATGATAAAATTGATCGATTTGACACACACTAGTACTTAGACCACTATTACACCAAACTTTTAGTGGGAGCTGTTGGGCGGAAGCTACACAACTTTAAATCACTCTCCTACAAAATAAAAAAAAAAAGTGGAGTTAGCTCACTGTAGCTCTCAGTGGTTCATTTATAATAAAGTATTCTTCAGACTAATTAACTGAAAAAACACACGTACCTGTTGGGACCTTGAGCTGAAGCTGCTGCGTCTGCTGTGGTGGCTATGAGAGCTGTGCACGCTGTGAACAGACTGCTCGCTATGTACGCTGCGTCGGTCAAACTCGTCGTTATATGCGTCGGCACCGCGCCGCCGGTTGTCGTCGTCAAAGCTGCTGTCATAACCGGGGTAGTAGCGCCATTGGTCCTCATAACCTTCTTTCCTGTAGAAGCATGTTTTATTTTATATAAGCAAGACGGTGCAATCACAGTAAAGTTTCAGCATGTTTTGCTCAATTTACCTGGCAGGATACATTTGTTGATTATAGTAGTTGTCTCTGCTTCGGTATGTGTCATCATAAGTGGACCAATAGGACTGATCATAATATCCTCTGTATCGGGGATCATATTCATAGTTGTATCCTTGTGTAGGGAACAAGAGAATGTTTTTTTGTTTTGTTTACATGCAGTTAATTTAAAAAAACAAAAAAAACAAATTCAGACAACTATAAGTCTCATACCCGCATAATCGTAGTGCTTGGCATAATTTGTATAATATTCCTCATAGGCACTTCGGTTCGCTTTGTGGTAGTCCTCAGAATAGCCTTGCCTTAGGGAAAATGAAGCCAACAAGACAAAGTTTAAGTACAAATCATGACGGAAAATATTCTGCACCAATGAAAATCAGCTCCACATGGGAATTTTGTGCTGACCTGGATGGGGGCCGGTCGGAGTACTGACTGGCCCTTGAGCTGGGTCGCTCCGGTTGAGGCTCTCTGTACTGATAGTTTGGGTCTCGATAAGCTGGGTTGGGGCCGTCATACCTGCCATACCAAGCATCTCCTCTGCTTCGATATGGTCCCTCCTGAAGACAGGGGGGAAAAAATCTGACTTAGCTTTTTTTTTCCTCACTGTAATAGTCGTAAATGAATAATGAAAATATTTCTTCTTAGCCATACCGAATAATACTGCTGAGCTCTCGGATCCCCAGGTGCGTAAGGACCAGGAGGATATGGAGCTCGGCCATCAGGGTATTCCCCATAGCTTCCATAATAGCCTCCATACATCTGCCCCGAGCCAGGCGGAGGGGGTCCGTAGCCCTGCTGGCTGCCTGCAGAAGAAGGCGGCCGTGGCGGTTCTGCAGGAGCTTGCTGGGAAGACCCGGGAGGGGCTGGAACACTTGCAGTAGCAGGACCTTGCATCTGAGCAGGATACTGGCCAGCAGAAGGCTGCGCCCCCCTTACAGGTAAAGAGACATCACCTTGCCCCGGTGCTGCATTTGCTTCTGGCATTCTTACAGGTTCTGGATGGGGCTGCTGAGGGTTTGCGCCTGGTAAGGAAGAAGTCAGCGGCACCCCGGTGGTTGACGAAGATGCCAGCGTGACTGGTGGGGCGGCTGACGACGGAGCGGATGGCGATGAAGCCGGCAGGACAGGTGGAGCAGATGGTAAAGAAGCTGTCGTGACCTGTGGTGTACCTGACGGGGCCGATGTGTGAACAGGAGCATTCCTGCCCAGCCCTTGTTGCGCATCTTTGGTGACCTGCATGTAAAATCCATTACTAGACTGTTGAGATTCGTGCAAAGCAGAAGGATGGCCAGACGCTTGATTTTGGCCTTGTGATTGGTGCATAGAAAAATCAAGGAGTTCATAATTTGAGGGCTGATTGTGATTGGTGACAGAAGCAGCAACGAGAGAAGATGGATTAACTGAGAGAGGAAAGTGGGGGTCTTCACTCAGCAACTGCCCACGTGAAAAAGAGGGGTGGACTGGATGGGTCTGTGCCGAAGCCAAACCAGAACTTGTAGTTTCGGCACTTTCTCGAGTCAGATTGAGCGGAACGGGGAGTGAGGAAGAAGCAGGTGGGCTATGTGGATTCTGATTGGGGGAAAGAACAGGCGCCTGGGATATACTCGCACCCTGTCCGGGTGTTCTTATAGTGGGCGTGCTAAGACTGGCTGTTTGAGTAAAAGTACTGGGGGGAATCACGCAGTTGGACACAGGCGGTGCAATCAGAACAGGCTGCTGGAGCGATTCAGACACAAGCAGAGACGCATAGCCGAGGTTGCCCTGCGAGTCCGAAGTGTCTAACTCACTCACCTTTGGTGGGTTCTCAAGGTTCTCTGAATTTTGTTGTGGGATTCGCTGAGGAGGTTGAAGGTCCAGCGGGCCATCCTCGGGCGGCTGGATGACATCTGCACTAGGCTCCCTTAACGGAGCGAGAACAGTCGGGGCAGCGGGCGCCAAGAGAATGCTCGCGCCCAAGCTGGAAGGATCACCCTGAGCCCATAAAGTTGTGGCGGGGCTCTCGCAGGGCCGACTGGCGCCAAGGGCACGCGATGACGGGCGTGAGTGAGACTGAACCGCGGGGTTTGGCAGGTGAGGTACACCAATCGGCAGCGGGTGTCCTGGCCCGTAAACATTTTCCATATTATCTGGGGGCTGCTCCAGATTGCCCGGCGTAGGATCCGCGCCACCTTCCGCTACCATTTTCGCTCTGTCGACCTCGGCAGGGCGAACCCCGACCCCGTGGGAGCGGACCGGCTCAAACGAGCTGTTAGCACTGGCCTGGAAGATACCCGTCGGTTTTGGGGGGCTCGGCGTAGTGGGCCACGTTTGCTCCAAAGAGCTCGGCTGCGTGGGCACGTCGCCGGCTGGATACGAGTCGATCTGTTCAAAGTAGCCTCCGGCGGCAGCAACAGCAGCGGAAGGCAAGTTCGCATCATCGGCGAGGCGCGGGCTTTCCTGCTGAATAAAGGTGCCGACGACGCCTTGGTGTCGACGACCGGTAGTCCCACTCCCGTGACTCATACTACTGTAGTTCGATGATGCACTAGCAGATCTCATTGGCCGGGGAAGAGAATCCGGAGTCTCCAGGTTGGGGCCGGTTTCATTGGTGTCCGCTCCGTGGGCTGCAGGTAACCCAGGACTAGCATGGATTTCACTGGGTAACACTTCCTGGTTCGGGACACACTCTAAATTCTCAACATGATCATATTGAGAATCAGGGGGATTTGGACTCCTTCCGTGCGACGTGGCGTTCCCGTCGTTCATATAAGCTATGTGCGCATGGTCCTGAAAACGAGCTCCTTGGGTTTCAAAAGGAATATCTGCAGCACCACTGAGGGCTGGAGGCGCACCTTGTGGATTGCTCATTGGCTGCGAGGATTCAGGAACACCGTTCAAGATCTTTTTCCGCTCTCCAGCTAAGGTTTCCTTGTTCTCTACATCATCATTGAAAAACATGGAGAGGGTACCAGTATCTTGAGCGTACGGAACCATCGCGGCGGCAGAGTCAGGCTGGGGGCCCGTGGTTGGTACATGATGCAATCCAGGGTCTGACTGAGGCTGCAGGTGCGACGGGGCAGTCGCCATTTGGTGGTAGGCTGGGTCCTGTGGTGCTTGGCTGAACCACGCATCTTGCGGAGCAGAAGTCTGCATGAAGTAGCTCTGGTGTTGGAAATGCGAGTTATGCTGTTGGGTCGTATTTGGTCCAACCCAATGAGAGGGGGTATTTCCGGGGTTCTGGTGTGGAAGAGGATTCTGCATCGGCGGATGCCCAAATTGTGTCGGAGGGGTAGGGGCATTCGAAGGGTACATTTGGGCCTGTGGCTGTGTATTAAAAGACTGCTGTGGAGGGTCACTCGTAGGCTGAAAATAGTTCTGAACGGATGGAGGTCGACTTCCGTGGTCGGGGGCCCTTTGAGAAGAGGAGGCAGCAGGAGGCACTGGCTGGAAGGGGACAGACTGAGGAGGAGACGGCGCATGGAAATCCTGATTAAATGTCTGACTTGGTACAGGGGCTGACGGCACAGATGACGGTTCCGCGGCCGACGAATAGTCTCTCGAGTTCAAGTAACCTTGTTCAGAATGCGATGGTGCAAATGCCATACGAACATCGCCTGTGGCGGAGCTGTGAGGGCTGAACATGGGCACCCCTGGCAGAGAGGAGGACGGCGGCGGGCCAGCTGGAGCAACTGGGACACCCTGAAGCGTCTGTGGTTGTGGAGCCAGACTGGGGCCTGCCAGAGAGTAGGTGGGATCGGGCGCGGCTTGTGTTATCAGAGAGTTGCTGTGGGGTACCGGGACACCCCCTGCACCCATAGGAGGCGGAGCTCGGACATAAGCAAACGGGTCTGTCATGGGTTGGGCAGAGGGTGGTGGCATTGAAGCATTTGCTGCTGCTGCTGCTGCTGCTGTATGCTTGAGAGGCCTGGTCCTGCGGAACATATTAGGCCCAGAAGGAGGAGGAGGCCCGGAGGCTCCGGGGGGTCCACTCCGAGGAGGGGGCTGCATGGCAGCAGGGGAGTGGCGATCAAGTCGTTCCAGAAGATCTCGCAAAAGAAGCTGAAATCAGTCGTAGCTGTATGGAGACAGAACAGGTGGTCTTAGCAAAAGGCAACATGTGGATGTTACCACGCCTATGTTTGTGCAGTAGCCTGTGATTCCGTAAAGGTAAACTGTACAACGTGGCACCTGGAAAAGTACACCATGGACTGGTCGCCAACCAATCACACACCATAAAAAGACAAACAACCACATCCTCAATGAACCCGACATGGATGTCTTCGGAATGTGAGAGGAAGCTCAACTACCGGCAGAAAATCAATCATACAGAGACAACAATACAGGCGTGCATCAGCACTGAGTGGGATCTGAACTACACCGTCTGTGATTTAGTTTCTATTTCAGCCCTTTAAAGCATTCTACACTATTCTACACTACATCAACATCTGGTCTGGTCATAGAAAGTGCAGTTTTCCTGGCTAAAATTTATTGACATTGGTCAAAATAAAAGTGAGAAACATTGGGATAACAACAAAGGAAACAACGGTGCAATACAATTAACACTGATCATCATCTTAGATTTATTAAAGACTCTAAATTGCCAAAAAGGTGTGACTTTGAGTGTTATCGGTAGTTTGTAAGTCAGCTGTGCCCTGGCACTCCGCAGGGTTTAGCTAACCTCTTGCTTAAAGTCAATTGGGACAGATTCCAAGTTGGCTCTCCGTGTCAAGTCTAAGTCTAACGCCTCTCGGATGGCCACACAATTTCGCATAGTTAGCCTCTCAAGAAACACGATATCGACGTATAAATCATCCACCACTTGTTGAAAATACAACCACTTGAATCCTCCAACATACATTATTAAGTAGCGAAATGCCAACTTACGCAAGGAGTTCTTGTTGCTTGCTCGACGTCTAACGTGGTTACTCCACAATTTAACCCCCACCCCAACATGTCCTTAACACCGAACTAGCAAAACACGGCGGTCCAAAGTCGCCGTAAGATGCCCCAATTTTGGACGCATGAACGGCCTTTCTCGAAACTTCATCCCTTGCAAAAACACACCCGACGAGGGCTCTCCGGCGAGCCGTACCGGGTCGCTTGTCACCCGGCGATTGCATTTTTTTGAAACAAGGTCCACTACCTTCAGTGTGCTACGTTAGCATTCGGGGTCTGGTTAGCATCGCCGCTAGCTAGCCTATGCTAACAGCGGGGAGGGGGGTGCACTTAAGCTTTCCGCGTCAAACAGTGGTATTAAACTCAGAAATGAACGGTGTTGTTGTTGTTTGTACGTGTGTCGGTACGATCGCCGGGCGGTATAAAACATACAGAGAAAGGGTAAAGTCTTACAAATGCGCAGGACAGCGAGTTTGACACACCGCCACCATCTTCAATGGCCACATCCTACTAGGCTACGTGTACAAGCAGCGTCACCGGCCAAACAACAGTTACTTCCTCACGGTGAGCGGTGGGCCAACTTTTTCTTTTAAAGGGGACATACTGTATTTGTAAATGAGAGAAGGGACAACACAGTGTTCTACTGCTGGGTTTCGCAAACGCAAACTAACGTCTAAAACAAGCTGCAGGTTTTATCCCTAACATTAGTATTGTAGGCCACATGCACAACTCGATCATTAACACTCCACTATATTAAAATGAAAATAATGACTCAGTTAAAATGTACTGCACATATTCATTAACGACTATGCAAAGCTAGTAGGTATCCCCGTAACAGAACCCTGGATAAGCAGTTGATTACCTGGATGGTTGGATGGATAACAAATACTTAGGCTGTGATCATTTCGCTTACAACTAGAGGGAGACGGCACATCATTAGCTATTTGGTATTTACAGTAAAACACTTAGAAAGTCACAAGTTTAGTAGTTGGTTAGAATGTCTGCTTCACAACCAGTCCAATGTTTGCTTATCAGTATTTTGCTCAATTCTAATATAAAGTTGTGACTGTGCAATTGTAATGTAGGTAACGAACCACTAAGGGGCGATAGTGCTGTTAGCAATTTACGGGAAACGCCATCAAGCACATGATTAATGTACAGTTTTTTTTTACTCTTTGCATTATTAATAGGTTACATTGTCTAATTTTCCAACCTACCACATCATTGACAACCTGCCTCACATTGGTTTTACATCATAATTAATTTTCCTCCTCATCCTATAGTCAATAAACCCACCTTGAAAACATTGCAGGACAGCAATGACAAGAAAATAGTTTCTTCATTAGAGTAGGTCACGTACTATATTGTTTCATTCTTGTGCTTAGACTTGTCCACTGAAACCAACCCCACCCTCCTACTTAGACACTTCAGTGTGGAGCTTCCGGGCCCACGGGGACAGGTTGGAACAAACATTCTTGTGATGCATAGATATATTTTCGGTGATTTTAGTTATTCTTGGTGCTGAAAGACCTGCACATTGTATATGTATAGTGTACATAATAGTTCTGTTACATGTTCAAATGTGAGAGAACTTATATAAAGACTCATTTTGATGATGGTTTTTGGAAGGAGGTGGGTGGGCTGGTCTATCTACCTGCCTGTTTCCAGGAAAGCTATATTTTAATAATTGGCAGACAAAACCCAAAGGAGGCCTCCTGACTATCAGTGAGATCTCTTATGCTTTGTTATAATGATGCAGACTCTCTGAACAATGGCAGCCGAGTGTGTTCTCAAGCCTCGGCAGGTGTATGATGGTGAGATAGGGCTATAGTCATTTGTGTTGAATGGGTGATATGACTTATAGGTGTATAAATGGGGGCTATACAGGATGCACAGATAAGGTGATACTGTCAGAGCTCATCATATCAGTGCATTACAAAGAACAACATTCCACTCTGGATTTGCGATTAAATTTCAGGATGAAAAGAAATGCTTTATAACCTTTACAGTTGATGTTCCCACCAGCATGTCAAAGCCAGAAGCTAAGCAGAGCTGCATTGAGTGTTGTTGGATGCACAAATTAGCATTAATTAGCGTTTCATTTTTCTCCCTGCATTTAGAAGCTCCTTATTTTATGAACCCCAATTTGAGAACTACTACCCTGAGGACTAGTGCTACTGAAATTAAACAACAGATTGACCGGAACCAAATTTAATTACTCCAATGGCTCTGTATCATATTCAAACACTAATTAGTACAAGATGTAATTAGAACCTCTTGAAATGAGCATTAATCTTGTTTCAGCATCGATTAAAGAGTGAGTTATTGGACATGGCGACGGAGGTAGAAAGTCTTGTTTTTCCAAGCGGAAGATTGATTGTTTTACAAGTTGCAGAATGGGAGACTAGGACACAACCGAGAGGTTGTAAGGTTGGTGGTGGGAGTGCAGACGTCACATCTGTTCCTGCCACTCCCCAGGGTCCTGGGAGCATGGGAAACTTGAACAGAAACATTGGTTGCAGCGGGCTGCCCAAAGTGCACTTCATTTTTCAATTGGGGTAGCTAAAGGTTAGTCTCGTGTGCATCCTGGCAGCAAAGGATGAATTCGTTGGAGGAGTTTAATCGCAGTGCCATTAATTTTAGCGCAGATGCTGGGAAAATGGGCATGTAATGTAAATTAAACCATTCTTGAGTTCTGCTCGGGTCATCATGGCTGTTCTTAAAAACAAGATGAGATTTAGAATGTGTTTTTTTTTCCTTTTAAATATGCCTAGATGTTGACCTAAAATATTTTGGGTTGGCTTTGGCCTTGTATCTCTGAAATATTCATAAATGTGAAATGACCTTGCTCTTCCTTTCTTTTCTTTTTTTTTTTGTATTTGGTCCTCAGTTGAAAACGTTTGGACAACCTTGTCCTAAATTAACTCAAACAAAACATTTTATACATGGAATACACTACTGTATAAGTATATGCACCTCCGCTAACAGCGACAGCGCTCTTTCAGTTGTCCACTTTGATTTCAACATGCTGGCTGTCATGGCAGTGTTGTATGTAAGTAAACTATTTTACATTTGCGATTCAACATTCAAATTTTGTAACATCATAACCAATTTTTAAAATGTAAACTTAACCAGGAAAAATAGTGAAGTGTGAGACCGTGAGCTTACTTAAGATTGTTGACACTGAACCAATTTGTGAGCAGATCCGGTAGGAAAAATTATTCTTATAATACCCCACACCACAGAATAATCGTGCAAGATAATCTTTCAGACACATCCGAGAAACTGGCTTTTGTTAATTCATTCACTCCCAGCCATTTTCACTGAAGCAACCCACTTCGCTCCTGGCTGTTTCGCTGGATTTTGATTGATTTTGCAAGGCCCACAGAATATTATGTTCTGTTGCTATAAAAACATGGAACCTGCCAAAAGAAAGATTAGAGTCTCTTCTTTCATCAGGAAAAAAAAGTATATTTCTATCTGTTTCCTCAATATTCACATTCCTGGTGCAAACACTATCAAAAAGAGCTTGTTGCAACATGGCCCTGGCTGATCTTTTATACTCTGCTGCCACCTGTTGACTGTTTTTTTAATAACTACCATTGCTTTACAACACCTCTTCCTGACAGAAGCTGCATCAAAACCTTCTGTATGCTCTAGCATAAAAAAATATATATAAATAAATAAATAAATAGAAACGTTTAAAAAACAACAACAACAACATGTAAATATGTTTTCGGAAGTGAAGGACAAAATATTAAAAAACGTGTTTAAATGTTTTTGGGTTTGAATGAGTTAACTTTGGCAGGGGATTATACTCAAATTATCTGCATGTGTGTAGCCCATTTATTATCATATGCCTCTCAGCATTGTGTCAAAAATAAAATTAACTATTGAGATTAGCTGGTAATCCAACTAATGAAAAAGCATTGGGATCAATTTATAAAACATAAATGTTCCAGTTCTTATAGCAATCCGCCTATTAGAAGTTGAGGAGCGCTGTCTGTAATCAATCTTGAGCAGATGATTTATTTTGGACTCCTCTGTGACAGACTTGTCAGTGAAACAGGCAACACTGTGAATGCTTGGCTGGGATCCCAAAATCCTTCTCACGACAGACATGACATTATCCGCTCCTGTATGATGACTCAAGTGCGTGCGTGAACGTGGGAGTTCCTTGTCGACAGCCAGGCCGTATCTCAGGCTACTGCTGAGTGCCAGCCGTTGGCCATCAATTAATGTCACAAAGCCGGCTTCGCATCTCAATGTCTTTGGCAGTTGTGGGAAGAAACTAAGTACAAATATTTCATTACTAGTGTAGATTTTTCAGATATCTATACTTTACTTAGAGTATTTATCTTTCTGACGAGCTCCGACCTTTACTCCCCATATTCTTTAAAATAGGCTGGTTTCTTTTTTCAACCTCACATAATGGCACAACTTTTACCAGTATTTATTTACACGACTACTGGAACTGCACTTCGACTTAAGTACAGAGTATGAGTACTTTTGCAACCCCCGCCCGTCGATGTGATACCCGAGCAGGGCTACTGCTGGTTGTCTGAGTAAGGATCCTCATGGGGATACCGCAGGGGGCGTGCAAAGCGTTTGCCTCGCGTGCTGTCAGCCCGCCGCGCCAGCGTGAGGCACATGGTGCCAACAGCTGCCTCGGTGAAACACTAACCCCTCTAAATGCTCTGCCCAGTAAACAAAACTGGGCCCCGACACATGCCGGCGGGGGAGTCGGGGTGAAGATGGGGTTAGCAGTGCGAACGGGGCGAGCCAGCTAACGCCGTAGCGAAAGGTAGCGTTGACCCCTGCAGATCGGGTTATTAAAATGCGGTGGTCGCCGTTTGGGGGGCGAGGGAAACCCAAAACCCTCTTTGGCAAACGGCACACTATGAGCCACAAGCCATAGTCGGTATGTTTACATCTGGAAAAAAATAATCAGATTAATGTACGGCATATTCATGGTTTACTATTATATGCAAAAAGGCACCAATTTGCACCTGATGTACTGAATGAATTTATTAGTGCTGTCAAGTGATTAAGATCTGTTAAGTAATTAATCGCATGATTTCCCGCAATTAATCGCGATTAATCGTGATTAATCTTTTTTTTTTTTTTTTACATCTGCTTATATTTTTTTTGACAAAGCTTGTAACAGATATTTACTTGAGTAGAGTCTTGTAATTAATGTAAAATAATGAAATAGAAAGCATATGTAGAATTTAGTGTACAATTCTCGTGTAAAATAGAGCTATTGAAGAAAACGATCAAAATTGACTCAACTTTGTTTTGACAATTCTCAAAACTTCTCACTTCCATGTTTAGTTGTGCCTACAAGCTATATGTCAGCACCCTGAACTCCGCCCAACAGCCAACTCCACCATCGCCTTATCGTTGACGAAAGGTTGCTGGCTCGCAAAAAAATTGCACTATCATGGACTGGTCCCTGGAGGAAAATGATTGGGGATCAATGTGCTTGTGTATTTAGAGGCCTAACAGAACTAGCAGATAGCGCTGTAGTGAGAAAAAATGTTTTTCTTTTCAATACAAACTTGAGATATTTAGTTAATAGAATATAAGAATGCCCTTATTTTTTTCACTGGAACAGTCTAGAGCAGGGTTTGTAAAACGTTTTGGGTCCAATGATTCCACGGAAGGGAGATTTTTCTTCGCAATATCCATCTGGTACCTCTCCACAGTAATTTCGTCGGGAAAAGGCGGGACATTCTGTACAATAATTCAAGCTGATTGGACGATGCGACATTCTACATGTTTGTTTTAACCAATCACGGCCACGGGTAAAAATTTCGTGTCCGTTCTTGTCGAAGGGGGGAAAATGTTTTAATTTAATTCATTTAATTAAGTCCTATATTTACAATTCATCTAAATCCGTTTACATTGGGGGAATTGACTTGACATGCAAGAAAATTGAGTTGCAAGCATGGTTGCAATTTAAAAGCAGAAAACAAGGCACCATTTTGTTAGCGTCTTTTCCGAAGCCACACTTTTTGACTATTTTGGTCCAACCGTTGGGGCGCCACAAGAGTGTGTGAATGGCAGTAATCTCGTCCCAACCTGCCTTGTGAGTCCAGGGAGAGTTGGGAGGGCGCTTGAGTGAGAAGCAAGGTCAGGGTGACAGTTGTCAGGCCCTCACGTGTACAATTTGGACGGAAAGTGATACTGCGGACAGCTGAGGCCGCTTGGCTCACTCAGGGTTCATTTGGAGCGTCTTAACATTGACTACGCTCGGGCATCGGTTGTAATGAACGTGGAACTGGAGGGTGAGTGGAAATCTCAGCATCTGTGCCAGTATACATCCCCCAAACCCCCCCCCCCCCGCTTTCTGTCTCATATGCATGCTGATTTACACTTGTCGTATTGAGAGGCCACAAAAGAGATTCCTGAGATTGTTGGAGCCACCTAAAACTCCTATAATCATACGCGCCATCCCACCCTCATCACGCACACTCTTGCACACTACCACGAGAGCCTTCCTGGTTGGCATCGCCCTCCTTCACCCCGGTCAGGCAACATATCATATGGCCCCTAAAATAAACAATGGCGAAACGAGATGAGGACACTAGATAGTCCATGATTGGAATCCTTCTGGTAAAATATGATATGTGGACCGTGTGCTAATGGTAGTGCGTGTGAAGGGGTGGGGTTGGGGGGTGGGGGGGTTCCTTCCACCCCACCCCATCTGAGGTTTCAACTGAAGTTAGAAATGATGATCAGTCTAGCTCCAACACTGTGTGTATAAATTAGGGGTGTCAGGCGATTACAATTTTTAATCGCATGACTTCAGTAGTTAACTCACGATTAATCACAAATTTTATAGCTGTGGGAAAGGTAGGAAGGTAGTGGGAAAAAAATGTTAAACTAATAGAAATATGGCTGCATCTTTTAGTCATTGATACAGTAGTTTCATAATAATTCATAACTGAGTTAAAATTAAAATGATGTACTGTACTGTAAAACGCGAATGTGATATTGATTTGTATTGAAGTCTTTTTTTTGCCACTAGATGGCATAATTGCATTTGTAAGACATTGGTGGCAGCTCAGTGCATTTTTAGCTCAGTATTAAGAGCTATCTAATCTTTAACATGGAGTAACTTGTCAAATTCTGCATATTTTTTAAATTATAATATACAATTTAAAATAGAATTACATTTATTACTGCTAAATTTTGACGTGGACGTGTCTGCTCCGTTGTGACTGGAATTCCCTCAGTATAGGCTTTCCAAGTAATGAGCGGTCATTAATCGCGTGTTAAAAAAAAAAAAAAAATAGTGGCATTAAAGGAACTTTAATTTAACTACAAAATTAACACACTAATTTTGACACCCCTATTATGAATTAACTGCTAACCGCCAACTTACACACAAACAGCAAAGACTCGTAAGCTTGATGACAGGGTGGACAATGAAGAGTGGATATTTTTGGTTACTGTAGCATTTTATTTGCACCCCTCCACTTTTCAACATGATTCATTTAACGACCTAACTGTATACTGTTTAACCAGTATATTTAAAATTTATGAAAGTTTTTTATATCAATAGTGATTTTAATATGAGAGGGGAAATGTTAAGCTTGACAATATACAAGTTGACTCAAAAGTCACAGGGGGGATTTTGTTTTCAAAGCACGGTCTTCCGTTTTCACTCAGGAAAATGCACTATATAAATACAGGATATATACATATGAACTCCTTTTGAATCTACACCTCTGGGCTTCTGTTAATGTGTGGTGGTGATTTTTTCCTAAACCCCCCACCCTCCAGCCTGTATTTTGCCATTTTGTGTTTGTTTTGTCAACAGCGGGACATTTCTGTGGACAGAGATTTGTAAACCCCTCCAGCCAATCGCAGAGCGGGGGTGTGGCGGGTGGGTGTGTTACTCACTGTCACCAGACAGGGCCGGGCAAATTTGTTGGCTGCATGACGTCACTCCAGCGGCAACTTGACAGCACGCACGGATTTTTATTTTTTTTTCCACTCACTCAAGCTTGTGTGAGTGAGTGAAAGCAGGTTAGCTTTGATTGCTCATTGCCTGAGCCCTGAGCAACTGTGATGTCATCTTCACTCGACAGCAAGTGGCAAAATGGCCCCTCCTGAGATGAATAAAAACGGCTGGATTTTGCTGCATCACTCATATTCCACAAATGTAAAATTCATCAGAATGTCATGTTTCGACTAGTGAGGTCGCATATAACATTATTGTCAAGAAATGTTTAACATTGAGTCCCCTTTTAAAGATGCATTTAATGGATACATCATGGGGGGATACTCTCAGGGGACTGTTGCATTTTTCCCTCGTGTTTCTCCAGTTGTCCTTTCTGTGCCACTTGTCACAGGCTTGTGAATGAGAGCCAATTTCCTGCACTTTCTCACTGTGGCCTTTAAAAGTGTGAGAGTGTGTGCGTGCATGTGCGGGGACAGCACGGAGCCAGGCCTTCCTGTGCTTCATTGTCTGCCAGCGCTCATTTATGGACACATAGAAATGCAAACACGCTGCAGCCATTTTGTTGTTTGCAAGTGTTTGCAGGATTCAGCAGGCATGTAGTCGAGACGTCCTGATTGAAATGCGCGAGTGGCATGATGCATAACCATCATAGTAACTTTATTTTTCAGATACGAAGTACTGATTCAACTCGTTTACCTACAAATGAGTTGAATCAGTACTTTTATTGAGCTGTGCAAGCTGGTCTTCTTAAAAAGTACGCATGCTTTTGTGAGTATCAATGAGGAGAACTTCAGAGGGAAGTTAAACCCCCACACCAACTGTTTAAGTAGCGACTGACTTAACACTCAAGCACAATTGACCTTCAATACCAGATGATGGCAAATGCTCCCCAGGCTGAATAATTGAGAACTTTTACGATCAGGAATTAAAAATCCATTAATTTAATGCAGTTTTAAGGGAAAATGCTATATTGGCATATAGCCTTTCTTGAAAAGTTTCTTTCACTGTTTTTTTTTTTGTGAGAAATTTAAGTATCAAAAGTTCTCGTGGTATCGGCACTTGGTATCACTATTAGTGACTATACAAGAGATGAATACTTACAAGCTACTGCAAGTATTATTTTTGTATCAAACATCCCGAATTATAATAATTCAAATCTAAGTCTTCATGCTTTTTTAACTTGACTTTAACCCTGTTTTTTCATCACACGCTCCAGGCTGTCTTCCCAGCAGTGTCCGGGCATGTTTTTCAATTAAAAAAAATAAATAAATAAAAGCGTTTCAAACGCAAACAGCCTAAATGCAATGGACAATGGAGAAAGGTGATAATTGGGACACCTGAGGACCTCTGTTCTCTGCTTCACAGGCATCTATGCTCCTGAGACAAAACAAACAGAAGCAGAGAGCTTGATGGGGGGTTGTCGACGTTCGTCTTGATAAAAGCCAAGAGTGCTTTCCCACTCACAGTCTGTTTTCCTATAAACACTGGCGGATTCTGACCGAGCGTGTCGGTAAACGCTGAGCCATCAAAACTGACGAGGTGTGAGAATCGTTCAAATTTAGTCATCAAAGTCTTCTTATCTTTCAAAGTGTATGTAAATGCACTGAATTATACTTATAAAAAAGCATATTGGCGCCGTTGTGAATGTGCTAATTGTTATAAGCTTTCTTAAATGTCGAGCATTGAGGTCAAATGACATCATGTACTGCATAGTTACAGTTTTGCCTGTGAACCTCCCACATAGCTCCACATTTCCTTCACATTCAAGCTTTTAACATGATGATTTTTAACCTCTTGGTTTGGGGCGTCTATTATATGTTGCACAAGAATTTGTTTCCCAATGCGTGTTGATCCTCCCTTTTTCCAGCAAATCACATTCAAAGGGTCTTAAATTGTAGCTTGACACCTCAAAATTTAGCTATATTACTTTACTAAGCTGTAACAGCGAAGAGGTGGAAGAGATTCCTCCCGCCACAATATCTATTATGCAACACATTTTTTTGGGGGTGCTAGTACACACTCCCTAATCTTTCACGCCTTTCCCATGTCGCGTCAGGCCTTGCTCCAACTTGGCGCTGCTCCATTCGGCAGTCATGCTGCCAAGGACCAAAACATGTGCGCCGGCCTCATATCAAATCATAATCTTTGCACCTTGGGGCCATGAAACTGTCCAGCATTCATTGTATTAAGATGAGGGAATTTTTTTTTTTAAAAAGGGGGGAAAAATATGTCTGCAATACGCAAATGTTTGGAGAAGTGATCAGGTCTATTCAGCTTTTCCAGTCAGCTTTAAAAAACACATAACACATTAAAATGTGTATCTCAAACTTGGGTTGAATTTACATGGAACCGAATGCGCTACAGCATGACCTCATTCGAGTTTGTCTACCGATCAAAGTGTCTGAACCGATTGTTAGCTGTTGGCTTGCTCACTGCTGTTTCCCTTTGCTACTTTTTGGTTTTGCAGAAAATAATTAGCAGAAATAAAATGTGTATTTGTACAATCCGCTTATAATAAAAGATGTATTTCATAGACATAAAAGTAAGTTTGTGGGAAGAAAGCCATGCTTTGTTGCATTCATTAACAAGTTAATACATATTTTTTCGATCAAACATTAATTGAAGCAAAAAGCAATTAAAACTGTATCAGGTTGTACCAAATCCACTGTTTTTGTATATATGTACATTGAATGTAGGGATGTTCCATACCACTTTTTAGCCCCAAAACAACATCAGTATGAGTACTCAACTTTAGAGTATTCACGATAATGGGGAAAAAAAAAAAAAGACACCAATATCAACCACTAGTACTTTTGGTACATAAAATTTCCCCCCCAAAAAACAGACATATTATTTTAAAGAAACACATATGTAGCGATAACTTATACAGTATGAAATTAATGTCAGTTTACCATTCTTCTAATTTTTAATTACTAGTTTCTGATTATAAAACGGCCACAAGAGTCACTGATACGAGTATTGGCCGCAGTTTCGAGTACAAATACCGTAAAAATAAGGCTGGCATCGGCACCGATGTCTGATATCGGTACTTACTCACCCAGTCCTAATTGAATGTATAGATATTTTTTAACCCCCACGCCCCTCCCTTAGTGTAATGTTCTTTTTGTTAAATTGTTTTGTTAAATAAATTTATGATAAAAACTGCGCCCTGAACATTTTGTTTTAATTTTAAAGCAAAGATCTAAGATTTTTTTAACTCATCATTTTTACAAATCTGAAAATGTGTTCAATAAACATTATAAAAAAAAAAAAAAAAAAAGTAGAAGAAGAGGAAGAAGAAAAAGAAGCGTGGCCCCCACGCGAGCCCCACTCCTCCGCCCCCCTTCCTCCACGCGCACCAGCTACGGAGGAAGGGGGGTTGTGGGGGAGTGGGAGGGACCTGAGCACACCGGGTACTGTCGCTTCAACACTTCATTAAGAGCTGTGCTCTCACAAAGTTAACATCTAGGACCTGACTCTGTGCTTTCTCTGTGAGGATTTACTGGGGAGAAAAACTTTGTGTGTGTTTGTGTGTGCGCTTGCGCGATATTTGATATTTTTGCAATTTTTGTCCACGCCGAGCACCTGGATTACAACCCCGACTGTGGATCTATGCAAACCCTACGCGGGAATCAAGCTCAGTTTGTGAAGTAGAAGAGGAGGAATGTATCGTTTCTTTTCGAGACTAACATTTCTCCTTTCGGCCGTTATTTTCGTCTCACAAGGTAAAAACGGTTGATCACTCTTTTCCATGTTGCAATATGTGCGTTTTGGGCACACATGTGCCAACGGTGGGGCCCTAACGGCCAATAACGGGCACGTTTAATTTAACATGAAACTGTGTAAACCGTGCGTAATAAATGCATTATTTTAAAATTAATTTAACACATATAAGCTAGTGTGTATAACTACATGAAAAAAAAAAGTCTTTTAAAGTGTGTTGATTTCAGCCAGTTTTGAATAACATTCTGCGTAATAGAAGTTGGTGCGTGTGTTAGGGCCTCCGGGACTTTTTTTTTGGAGGGGTGGGGGCACCTTTTGTCTGCATGTGTGGGAGAGTGTGTCTGTGTGGGGGTGAGAGTCGGGGGTGGGGGTGGGGGGGGTGGGGTGTAAACAATGCGCGAGGAGAATGTTTTATGGCTCGTGCTGAACTGATTTCTTTTGTTCCCTGTTTGAGTCCAGCAGCTGCCGCGCGCTTTTTTGCCACCCCTGCCAAAGTGTGCCCCCCCACCCCCACCCCCAGGAAAGCCACGCACCATAAGGATGCACTCCCCTAGTCTCCCACCTGTGTCCTTTTGCCCCCCACTACCACATTTTTCAATTAAATGAATTGCATTATAGCATATATTTTGCCGGCATTAGTGAGAGTTGAGATTCCCGTGAGGGTTTTTAATGAGCATAATTACATACAAATAAAGTTTCTTGTGTGCATTCAACAGGTCTAAAATGCTCACTGCCCACTGAATCCTGCTTAAATGGAGGAAGGTGTGAAGCCGGCCCCAACGGGAACGGAGACTGCAAGTAAGTAAATCAAAACGTTTACTTCGTTGGGCTGTTTTGGAGTCTGATTGCATTTGGGAGTCGTGAAAAAGGGGGTAAGACACATATTCCCCCATTCCCATTCCAGCCTTTGAGCAGCCTTTGCGCCCGGCAACCAGGGGCCCGAGGACCCTCCTCTAGCCCGGTGTGCACTTTTTAGTGTTACCCCCGCCGCAGGAGCCAACCGTTCCCTCAAAAAAGGAAAGAAAAGGGTTCAACGGGCCTGGAGATGTGCGGAAGGGCCAGTGGGACAAAAGCCCCCCCCATCCCCACCGCGCGTTAATGAATGCAAGACCCCCTCAACTGCAAAGTGCGAGTACGCGTCCAGCCCTAAATCTTGTTTTTCTGCTCTTTCACTGGGGCGACAGCTGGGGCTCGCCCGCCGCCCGTCGCCCATTGTTGTGCAGTGGGGAATAATGCTGTGTGACTAATCGGAGTGGGCCTTCCCATCATGCCACAGACACCCCAAACCTCTGGCGTAAACCCCGCCTTTGCATCCAAAAGGCTTGTCTCCTGCTTACTGAATGGATAAGCCCACCTCCCCCCGACCTCAACCCTTTGCATCACTTGTCTGTGATCTCCATTAGAAGGCCAGATGGCTGTGAAATCTAATTGGTTTGGATGTCAACAGAGTGAGATTGATTGGACTAAAGTGCTGAAATTTGAAGGTAAACAAGTGGGAGTTGGCGGGTGGGAGGGAGTAAAATTGTGGGGTATTTATTTGATTTCTGTGGTTTAGTTTTGGGATGCTGGATTCCACTTTTTTTTTTTTTTTTTTTTTCCCTGACCGATAACCAGTATGATTACTCACCTCTTGAGTACCGGTAGTCACCGATACTGATACCTAGTACTAGGGGTGTGAATTGCCTAGTACCTGACGATTCGATTCGTATCACGATTCACAGGTCACGATTCGATTCGATACCGATTAATCCCGATACGAATGGTCACGATTCGATACCGATTAATCCCGATACGAATTTATAAGTCGATTGTTGCGATTTTTTTTCATTCATATTTAGAAAATACTAATCAGTAAGCTTGTAGAGTGTAAGATTTATATGAAAATGTATTATTTATTTATCTGAAATTTCAGTCTTATAGAGGTTGTAATCTGTTTCATGTTTGAACAGCATTAAAATAAAAATATTAAGGCTTAATGTGCCGTTCATATAACATTCTTCCATGCTCAAGGTGTGAATCCTAAAAAAAAAAAAAAAAAAAAAAAAAAAAAAAATCGATTCTGCCGTTTATTGAATCGATTCGAGAATCGCGCGATGTAGTATCGCGATATATCGCCGAATCGATTTTTTTTTTAACACCCCTACCTTGAAGTAAGGCCAATACCTGGTACCCATCCCTAGTTTAGATATTGAATATAATCGGTAGGGGAACCAATATTGGACATGTTGACAAATATGGGTATCAGCCTTTTTAAAAAAAAAAAAAAAAAATCTGACGCCATTAAAAGGTCAATCTAAAACCTATTAAATCTCAGGGAATCATTTGTTTAAATTTTAAGTTAATTTTATAAGAGATGCTACTGACCCTAGGAACCTTTTTATATTTTTAAATTGTGGAGTAAATATTTACTGTAGAAAGCAAATATTTACAAATATTTAGAAAAGTTATTTTCTTGTTTTAGGTTCCATTTAACTTTTTAATACATACTGATAACCTTGGGAGCTCCCTGAACATTTTTTTACAAAGAGAAATAAAAAATCCACATTTTGAAAAGTCTGAAAAAATTGTTCAGCAAACATGCTTTAAGACGTTACAACAAAGTCAAGATTGGCATTTGTATTTTAACCCCCCCCCCCTTTTTTTTTTCTTTTTTTTTTTTAACTGAAAATGAATATCGGCTTCAAATATCAGTTCTCGGCCTCCTTGACTACTAATAATCAGCATTGATATTGGCCCTGAAAAAAAAGAGTCTTAACAATCATCTACTGAACATGGCTATTTTTGGAAAATGGTGGGAACCACCAATCTAGCACTGTCCAGTTTTGATTTTAGAAAACGACATAAAAAAACAAGCTGGAAAGTGTAGTTATAATTATTTCTTGCTTGGAGTCCCTTCTTACACTGTTGCTCCAGGGTGTTCCCTCATCTCCCCCCCTTGAGGCATGTGGTCGCGGCGGGCGCCTCCTCTGGTCTGTGGGGGACAAAGGGGGAGCATTGAGGATGTGATGCTCCTAGCCCGAGGCCATCAATTCACAGTATCTAATCTGCACACTCATCCCACCAATCCCCCACCCCAAACACACACTCTGTCCACACGTGTGCATATGCTCGCGTTCATACGAGCGTCCTCCGCCTACTATGGGGCTCGGTCCCAATTAGAAACAGACAGGAAAGATGCGCCGCCCGCGTTCTTCCTCTTCCTCCTATTAATCATCCCGAGCCGAGCAGGCATCAGTCAGCTCAGCAATCAGCATTACCGATCTTCTGTGGGCAACCAAGCTGCGTGCGCGCATTGGGAGAATCTTATCTTCATGTACTCGTGCTTTAGCATTGGAGGCATATGGCGACACAGTTGTAAGGGGTAAAGATCAAAATCCTCTTTGGGTTCCCACAAGGCGTGAGAACGGAGTGTAAATTCACTCGTCAGCTTAGTGTGGGCGTAAACTGGTAATCAGATGTCTTTTTTTGTGTGTGTTTGTTTTCAATGGCTTTACTGGGATTATATTCCTGTATTGAGACAATATCGCGGCCCCCACCATCTAGGAAATGTGATGTTTAGTCACGCACGCAAACACCTTTTGCTAACCATTAACTCATTCACTCCCAAAGACGTATTTATACGTTTTTTTTTTAGGTTTTTGTTTGCTAGAGTTTTTGTATGAAGGCTTTGATGCAGTTTCTGACCTGAAGTGGAAGCTTAAAGCGATGGTAGTCATTACAAAAAAAAAAAGTGTGCTTCATCTGTTTCATTAATGGAAAAAACTAACTAAAAAACGTATAAATACGTCTTTGGGAGTGAATGAGTTAACATGCAGCCATCCATTTTCTAGTTCACGTTTTCATCATTACAGTTGCGGGCGAGCTGGAGTTTGGGCGAGAATCGGGGTAAACCCTGAACTTGTCGCCAGTCAACTGCAGGTCACATACTGCATAGATAACAACGATGTTTACATGCCGTCAATATTCAGGTTAAGGTCAAGATTCTGGTTTCTGAAACATTTGGATAACCCGTTTACATGACAGAGTTAAGGATGTCATTACACAAATAAACGTCCTTTCCACTACTTACTATCTAAGGTCAATAAAAGACATGATATATTATTCATGTTACTCACCACACTAATAAATTAGTCACTTTCCTCCTCACTCCAGGATTTGTGGTTCTGTACTGTCGCCATGTTTGTTTACCTTGGCTTGTGTATTTCTAGTGGGTTGCGTGCCAAACGCACTGACTTTTATACACGCATTTTCACCGTAAAGACAGAAAATAACATTAAAACGTCAAGAAATCAATGTATTCAAGTAAGGCTGGCTTAGTGAGTGGCAATGTAATATGGCCGCCGTGCATACAAGTTGTTCCTTTATTCAAAGGACCCAGATTCCAGCGAATATAGCATTCACGGAAGACAAACCAATGATCCTTTCAAACGATTTATTAGTGTTTTTATATGACCAAATATTGTGGTTATAAAAGGGTTAAATGGGTTTTTAAACTCTGAAGAGCTTGAATTCAAAAAGACTATTTCTAACCAACAGGAATAAACCCAGGAAACACCTGCAAGTGTGTGAAATCCAGCATTTGACCAAAATAGACCCCCGGCCAGCACGGTCAGACCTCTGTGACCTTGCACTGAGCTGTCTGCTGTTGCATAGTGGCGTTAAAATGTCTCGCTGGCAAAAGCCCATCTGCGGCAAGCTCCCAAACTCACAACCAGAAAGAGATGTTCCTCTCTCTCCCTCAAGGAATGCCGCACTTCATTTGTGCTCCTATAGGATTACCAGCATGGTCCCGGCTCAGCTCCATGCGGGCCTAAGCCTATCAGAAGTGTACAAGTGTGCATCAGTGAGTCAACTTTATCTAAGCTCTAAAGACGCCGTTCCCCCCTGGACAGAGCCCGTTCTCTGGATGCCCTGATGCCTTGCGCTTGCATGAGTCAATGGTTATGCGGCTGATCCTGTTGTGGATCAGCGTGGCAACGCTACTTTGGACGGACTGTCAGTCAATTGCCAGTTTCCTGATGAAAGCTAGCTATGTGAACTACCAGACCAATGCCCCCTAACCTGTTTTGTTTTCATATACAAGTAGCAAAATTTTGACAGAATCGTTAATTAGTGTCTTATAAGTTCTAGGCCAAGGGTCTGCAACATGCAGTTGCCTGTTGCTCCCGGTGGATCTTTAAAAAAAATAAAAATAAAAAAAGTAGAAATTAATATTTTTTATATATATTTATTTTTTAGATAAAATATTCTTTAAGTGAATTAATGATTACATAACCAAAAAAAAAAAGAATAATTAAATATTCAAACAATGTCAGAGTCCAAATTTTTGAGTTGTCAGAAAAAGAGACAAAAAGTAGATGAAAAAAGTTTTTTAAAATACCGGTACCTAAAATCTATCTTCAAAAAGTGATCATAAAACAAAAGTAAAAAAATTAAGAAAATTACCATAAAATTGCCAAAAAATGTCAGAAAATTTATAGCAAAAAAAAAAGGCAGAAAAAAGCAAAAAAAAAAAAAAAGCAGAAAATTACCGTGCGGCCATATTCCATAAAATTGTCAGAAAGTTGACAGAATGGCAGAAAAAAAAGTGTGAAAAATTACAACAACAACAAATTTAAAAATTGAAGCTGAAAGGTAGAAGAAGATGAATCTGAAAGTTTTGGATGCTACATAATAATTTTCTGTTATGGTGCAGCTCTAATTAGCTGTTGGGTTGTCATTACATTAGACTAACACTAAGACACTGTTTCGTTCATCACAATGTCCAAATGTTTTGAGGCTCCAGACAGATTTTTGGTCATTCATTTGACCTAAAACGGCTCTTTTGACAGTAAAGGTTGCTGACCCCTGTTGTAGGCTGTTCTTCTGTCGCATTATTTGACCTTTTCCCCTTTCTTAAGAAGTGCTCCAAAGATGGCTGTCTAACTTGTCTTTTTACTCAATTTTGCTAGCTTGGGGCTTGCTGTGCTTTGATGATTTGTAGTCTCACTTTGCGGCCCGGTGGTTGCAGGGCTGCGCCGAATAGACTCACGTTAACCCTTGCAGTTGCAATCACTCTTATCTGGAGATAAGCAGCTTCTAGGCTTGAGTGGGTGCTGACACTTCCCAAGACGCTCTTGAGACTGTTAAATGTGGAAGCTCTTCTGGTGGGTCAGTGTTGCACTGAAAGGCCCACAGGGCGAATGGTTCAGCGAGTGCGCGTGATGCCCCATCTGCGCTTTAATTACGGAGGAGCCCGACAACGGGACGGTGTTGGATTTCCTCTAAAAAAGACGCAAATACATGGCAAAAAAAGATGACAGCTGGTAAGAGTGGCACAATGTGAAGTTGAGCTGCGAACAGAGGATGAAAGATCACCTGAATAAACAGAGATTACAGGTCGAGAGGCAGATGCCAATCAGCAGACGCAGAGTGGATGTTTGTGCACCAAACGACCATGACTGACCCCTGTCAATCTTTCCACTTGGCCTCTTTTTAGAGGGGGAGACAGGAAATAGCCAATGGCCCCAGTGACACTCGTAACAATTCATCTCTGTCACTTTTCGAGGTATTTTTTTGATGTTATGAAACATGGGGCTGCCAAAATTTGTCAACTAGTCACGTTGATGTCGTCGTGCAAAATCGTAGACAGTTAACGTAATAGCTGAGGGGTCATTTATTTCTGTATTAATATATTTGGCACTTTGTTTTTCTCTCAAAACTGTCTTTTCTCTTGCTTTTCACGCTCTACGTATGCCTGTCTGTGGTGCACATGTGCGGTAGTGGTAATCAGGGTCATCCGGGATGTAAACAGATGCACTGCGGATAATGCAGCGTCTTTATGGCTAACCTGCGTTAGCAACAAAATCCGACATTTTGGGCGAATTTCACAAAAAAATGCTTAATATGATGCAAATCTCCCTCTCATGGAAGCTAATATCTAGTAAGGTACAGGTTTTGTTTTCAGCAGATGTGAACAGGAACAAAAAATGAATTTATTCGAGCAAACGAGCATTTTGAGATGCTAAGAAAAGGAGAGGGAGAGGAAAAAAGCTCATATAAGTTTCATAAACACTATGAAAGGAGGATGCTATGTCAATCTTTACCGTACTCGGTTGACATGAGCTTTTCCGCAGCAGTGGCATTTCCCACCGCACAATCAGTCTGGTTTTGTGTCGTCAGTGGGGGATAGAGTCACCACCCAAAGTGGCAGATGGCAGGCCTGGCCCAGTCACTCGGGAGGGAGTGTGGGGATGCATTGAGAAGCTAAAAGGCAAAAGAGGCTGTCCCCTACACAAAAGTGCTTCGGGTCAGAGGTTGGGGGAGCATCTGCTCCAGGCCTGAGGGGGGACATTGCATCGCCGGGAGAGACCTGTTGCCGTGGTGTGGGTGTGTGGATCTCCTTCAGGACAAAGATATCCAAAAAAGCAGTGGAGGGGGAAAAAACAAACATTTGTATTTAAAGCCATTAGAGCGTTTATTCCACGTCTTTGATATCAACATCATTTTCTGCTCACTTAGAGATTAACGAGGGTGCAGTAGTGGAATTTTTGTCTCTTACTAATTGTGTTCTTCCACTACTAGGCCGACTTTTGGGCTACTAGTACAATATTTTGTCTTTCAATGAAGCCGTTTAGGCATTTATTCGTTATCCATAAAATCCAGTTACAATGTTCTTTGTCCTAACGAGTTAAAAACAATCAGCACACGAGTTGAATTTCTCTGGCACACTTATAGAGCTACTTCTATATCTTACAAAGTTATGTTTATTTTCCACTTGGACATCTTTGACATGCCACTAGGACAGCAATTCCCTAATTGTGGTACGAGTACCAATAGTTAGTTCCCTCTCATGGTACGTGAAAAACAATCACTGAATTAATTTCATTTCAAACTGTGCTTAATGCTGCAAATTATTTTTATATCCAGACTAGTACAGTTCTGTTGTATTAAACTTTGCATTTTTGTTATTTAGAAGTGTTTGATTTCAAACATTTCTTTTGAGTACCTTTTTTCTTACTTTTATGAGCAATACATTTAAATAGAATCACTAATCCATCCATCCATCCATCCATCCATCCATCCATTTTCTTGACCGCTTATTCCTCATAAGGGTCGCGGGGGGCGCTGGAGCCTATCTCAGCTGGCCCTGGGCAGTAGGCGGAGTACACCCTGGACTGGTTGCCAGCCAATCGCAGGGCATCACTAATCAATCAATTTTCTAATATTTTTTTTTCTTTTTCCTATATTCAACTTTAGTGTTTATGTTCAAAACATTATAGTCGTGGTAAAATGTATAACTGCTTGAACTGCTTTTCATATTACGGTGATGTAGAGACACTTCAAAGCCTCCTTGAATGTCTTGGCAGTCTTGTGCCGATTGTAACTGTCTGGACTCCCCGCGGCGCACACGGGCCGTTAAGAGGTCTCACCTCTCTAAAGTCAACAAGAGAGGTTTCGGCAGCCTCGTGTGACACTCGGGTTGGGGGTGGGATGCTGTAAAAGGGCAAACTAGCGGGAGAAGACTGGTCAGCAAAGGAAAAGTTTGGGGGATATTAAAAAAAAGGAGAGAAGTGTGTTTGGGCTGAGAAAAAGGCCGAAGTTGTAACAGCTGACTTCACATGAGCTCCTAATATCCTCGCCGGAGGAGCTTGTTGGCAACACCCCCAGGGGGAAAGGGAAAGGAGATTGGGAGGGGATATGTATGGAGAAAGGAGGAGGAATCTTGCTCAACAGCTGCCCTCATTAACATGCACACCTGCTCCCTGTGGAGGCACAAACAGATGCCCCCTCCTCCCCTCGACACACACAGGCCCAAATTCAAACCATAGCTTTTTTTCTTTTTTTTTGCTGAGTTAACAGCAGCTTTACTATTTACAAGAGAAAATCAAAACAAAGATTATTATCACCATTGCACGTCTTTTGCAGATTTTCTGGCTTGCCGCATTTTAGCAGTGTGGCACGGTGTCTAGTGGTTCGCCACACTTCAGCGGTTCGGTGTTAGAGTCTCTTGTCAGGCCTTTCTGTATGGAACGTGCATTTTCTCTCGCCTCTTAGTAGCCCACCCAGCAAGGACATTATCAAGAGTCCTGTAATGTTTGTTGCATGAATTCAGCATTTTTCCCCACAGAAAAATGGATCATTAAATGCATTTATTAATTTTTTTATTCATTCAACTCCTCAGGTAATTGTTAATATTGTATTAAATATAATTTGAATATTTATTGTTTAAAAAAAGAAATTATTTTAGAATTGAAAACAATTTCATGTTAAAATATTAATAATATTTTTGACATCTTTAAATTCATTAAACAATTGCCTAAATAGTTCAGTTTATTATAATTAACATTTAAGAATTATTTTATTTAAATAACCTTTTTTGCCTAAAATACCAAAATATCCATAAAATTTAATGTATTCTTTTTTTAAAATTGGTTAATTAATCTTAAATATATGAATTATGAATACTGCAATTTAAAGATGCATATTTTCATACACATTTTAACCATTAAAAAAAATCTCATCTACAAATAATCTGGTCCATTAAAAAAAAAAAAATCATTTGTGGCCCAAAAGCACAAACGTTTGCCCACCCTGCTTCTAAATCATCCATAGGTGTGAATGTGTAAATGGTTGTTTGTCTATTTGTCTGGCAACAAGTCGTTTGCTCACCCGTGACCCTAATGAGGACAAGCGGCATAGAAACTGAACTGTCACATTCAGCAAGCAATGTGACTGTTGCAGCGTCTTCGCTTTTGTGTCTGTTTGGGAGCAAAGAATTTTCAGTGGAGGCTTATGTCCTGAATGCATAACTTCACGGTGGCCGTCCACGGGGCGGCACGGTCCCCTTGATCTTCGCGCTCATTCGGGATGCGTGTGGACAACGTGGGGCGTGAAAGGTAGCCAGAATGGGCCGGACTCTCCTATGGCGTCCCTCGTTCCAGCATAATGTGTTTTTAAGGTTCAGAGGGAATCTAATCCGGAAGAACAACACTCCTGCCGGAGCGGGTGGGAAAATATGGACGGCTCATCCTCACATACAATATTAATTTGTAAAGTGTGCGTCTCGAGACATTTGTGGGTCGGTTGGTTCACAGGGATACCGGAAAATGTGGTAATCATAATACATACTTGTGATTCATCAGCAGCATATTTGCAGATGCATTTATGAATTAATGTATTTATTTATTTATTTTATATTTGGAGGAGTAGTTTGGTTATTCTGGGATTTCTTTCTTTATTCTTTTGTGGAAATGACATTGTTTATCACCATTTTTAAAGACTTTTTTTGTTTTTGTTTCTAAAGGTAAATAAATTATTACATGTTTTTTTTCTCTCCAATACAGTCAATGGGTATCAATTATGTGCAGATTTTTGTTATTTTTCGCTAATTTCTTTTATATGGATGGCATTGTTTTATTTTACTGAAACTCCTCATCTGAGTAACAAGAGTTTTTAGTGTAGAATTAGCAACTACTGCCACTTGACTTGACATGACATTAATGCTAATGGCAGTTATAGCATGCTATTAGCATATTACTGTACAGTGATTCAGCTGTACTTACAAACAATAAAGAAAAACAGGACTATGGTAAGATTTTAGCAACCCCGAGTTATTGTTGAAGTCTCCAACCTTTGCTGGGTACTATCTGCAATCTTAACTTAGCCTGTCTTATCACTGTATTTTTTTACACAATCGAGCCATTTCCCTCCAATTAAAAGGCCCGCTTTCTACTCACCAGGTGTCCCAGTGACTACGTAGGCAACCGATGTCAATTTCCCAGCCCGTGCAGCCCGTCGCCGTGCCGCAACGGTGGCGAGTGTCGTGCCGTCTCCCACGGCAACACCTTCGACTTCCGCTGCATGTGTCGGCCGGGATTCACCGACCGCCTGTGCCTCACGCCGACCAACCACGCCTGCATGAGCTCGCCCTGTCGCAACGGCGGAACGTGCGACCTCATCACGCCCACGGCCTTCCGTTGCCGCTGCCCACCTGGTTGGTCAGGTAGGACCCTCAAAAGGAAACATTTCCATTAGAGATAGTCAGTCGATATTTGTAAAAATGCCAAATATCGGCATCGGCCTTTTTACGAATCTGAAGGTCGATGAAGCTGGTAACTCACTGAGCGATGAATGTTTGCAAAGGTATTTTATAAAAAAAATTAAGTTGACACAGGGAACTCCCTACACTTAAAAAAAAGAAAACATTTTCAAATTAAGAAATTGTTGAAATTTTGGAAAACTTTATTTACAGTAGAAAACGTTAGGGAACAATTTACGTGCTTAGTTTTTAATTTAGCGTAACACATGCTGCTGACTCTGGAGGCTCCCTGCAATTTTTTTGTTAGCATTTTAAAATAAAGCTGTCAATTCTTTATATGTTTCAAATTAAAAGAAAAAAATATAGACAATTTAAAAAAAAATTAATGCTAATATTTTCACTTTTACTGCAAATGAATATCGACTTGAAATATCGGTATCGGTATCTGCCTTGGAAAAAACGTTCTATCATTAATTTACATTCAATTCACTATGCAGGGCTCAGTCCCACTCTTTATTTGGGATTACTATCTGAAATAAAACTGGAATTCTTAATGTTGTCTGTGGCTTTGCAGGCAAAACATGCCAACAATCAAACCCATGCGCTTCAAACCCGTGCGCAAATGGCGGCCAGTGCTCGGCCTTCGATTCCAACTTCATCTGCACCTGCCCTCCGGCCTTCCACGGTCAAACCTGCAAGCAAGACGTCAACGAGTGCGCTCAGAGCCCAATGCCCTGCCTCAACGGCGGCGTCTGCGTCAACGAGGTGGGCTCTTACCACTGCCGCTGCCCTCAGGACCACACCGGGCTGCACTGCGAGACCCGCTACGTGCCGTGCAGCCCCTCGCCGTGCCAGAACGGGGGCATCTGCGTCCAGAAGGGGGACACCATCTACGAGTGCAGCTGTCTGGCGGGTAAGGGATGTTAATTGGAAGCAGCTGAGCAGTCGACAGTTCTGCTCGGTCTTCTACTACACATGGTCATTTTGAAGCTTGGAATCAAATCTGAGCAAGTGGAACGACGGCAGGAAGCCGCGGTGCAGACGTTTCCCTTCGATAACCACGCAACAAACGTGCAACTACTTTTTAAGTTCTGTAAATTCCGTAAAATCCATTGAATAACACGTACCCTTGTATAATACACCCATATAATATGTTATCCACCATATTTTACAGTAGCTGTTTTTTTCCTGACTAAAATTCACCATACCTCGCAGCCTCAAAACAATATACACTATATACAATGTTAACAGCCATAACATTTGAAACTGTATTGCTAAAGTTTATCACAATTTTTTATTTTTTTTTCATACTTTATGTCAAAAGGCATCAGTATTATTACAGCTGCGTTATTTTGCAGAATGAAGAATTGTGCAGCAGTTGTGTGTTAAAGTTGAAGCCATGCTGTGTGACTCTTGCGGGAGTCCGTGCTGGAATGTGGTGAGATAGCGAAGCTAGGTTGAGCCACGGGTCGATAATTAATCATACTATTGTGGCTATAAAACACCCATGCATGTCTTTTGGAGTAGACACACACGCCACACTATAGCTTTAAAGCAATCTGCCACGAGGAGAGAGTACTTATCTTCATCTTAAGTGCTAAAGATAAGCCGAAGAAACAAGGAATCGGCAATAAACTCCCCTCAAATGTGGCTGAAGTCGTTCTTTGCCTAATGGCATCCTCACTGTGTTATCAGGATTCATGGGTCCGAACTGTGAGCACAACATCGATGACTGCCCAGGCCACAGCTGTCAGAATGGCGGCGTATGTGTCGACGGAGTCAACACCTACAACTGCCAATGTCCACCTCATTACACAGGTGAGCTAACCTATCAGCAAAGGAGTAAAAAGTACTATGATGTATGCATGGGCTGATTACTGGTAAGGAAGTGAACGTTTCAATAACCGCTAATACTGTTTTTCATGGGCAATGAGCTCTTGTCTTTTTTTGAGGGGATGTCTAACCAGATCACAATATGATAGGCTGATTGCAAGGTGGAGTAAACATACCTACTAATCTCTTTAAGTTATTTGCCTCCAAGAAACTTTTATTTTTCTCCTTCTTGGTGAGCAGTTACGTTGAGAAGGAAGGAGGTAAAAATACAAACGAGACACTGCATTGCAAACACTGATGTGTTTTTCTCTGAAAAAAAAAAAATAATGGTGCCAGCGGGTACAATTTAGCCCCAAGGATAACATGAGTAGCCCACAAGTCTTTTTCAAAAAATAGCTCACCAGTGATAGGACACTGTGACTTACTAAGAATTAGAATAGAAGAAGAATGCTCACATTTATTTATTTATTTATTTATTTATTGAAACTTAACTTGGTACATGTTTCTTCTGTAATAGTGTGTATTTGTTTACAAATTGAATAAATTGTGTTCAATGCTGGGACAATGCTGTTTTTTATTCACCCATATGCCATTTTTTTTTTTATACATTCAGAACTGTAATTTTAATACCATGATACTGCAATATTAACAGGATGACAAACTGAAATATAATTGGACAAAAAAATGTATTTTTATGAAGCAGTGCATCCAAGAGAAATGCTACACAATCAAGAGAATGGACTAGACTAGAATAGGAAAGACTTTTAGGAAATCTTGAATTCAATTTAATGGTCAAGGCCATCAGAAAAGACCTTGCTGACCCTGACGACTTGCCATGGCTGTTCCACCTGTAACTCATCACCAGGTCAATACTGCACCGAGAACGTGGACGAGTGCGAGTTGATGCCCAACGCGTGTCAGAACGGGGGCACCTGCCACGACACGCACGGGAGCTACCACTGCGTTTGCGTCAACGGCTGGACAGGTGACGACTGCCGCGAGAACATCGACGACTGCGCCAGCGCCGCCTGTTACCATGGCGCCACCTGTCATGACCGCGTGGCCTCCTTCTTCTGCGAGTGTCCGCATGGGCGAACAGGTACGAACCTTCTTACCACAGATGGCAAAATAAATCACGTTCTCTACTTAAGTAGACAGACAAATACATGAGTAAAAAATAAAAGACTGTGGTCAAACTAGAATTACACAACCTGGAAGATGGATGTTACTTGGTCTTGCATCTTACATAATAACATGTTTGAATATATTTACTTTAAACCTCCGGGGCTTTTTTGTCACATTACTAAGAGAGGCACTAGGACCCAGATAGCTTACAAGCTAACAGGCTTGGGCCTCATTATAAGAACAAAATAACTCACAATTGCACCAGATAACCACTGTTGCAAACGAAGGCGCTCAAACTCTTTTATCATGGGTGAATGGGGACTCATGCCAGAAGGCTAAGTGTGTCACCGGGCATTGTTTTAGCCATTCTATTAAAACATGTTACCATACTTTTGGTTGTTGTGAAATTAATAGCCAAACAATGCTAAAGTGTAGCCAATGCAAAAGTAGCTTATGATAACAACTGAAAAAAATACCCTTAGTTGTATATTTTTGTTTGTTTGTTTGTTTGTTTGTTTGTTTGTTTGCTTGTTTGTTTTTTGCTTTTTGTTAGATGGGAAGACTGCTGGTTTTTAGGCACAAGACACAACGCATTCACTAGGGCTGGGTATTGCCGCCAACCTCACGATACGATACGTATCACGATACAGGGGCCACGATACGATACGTATTGCGATACAGATGTATCCCACATGAGACACGTGACATGTTAAGTTTATAAGTAAATAAATGTTGATATTCTTCGTCTGCTTTCATTTTTCTTAGCAAGAGACAGTGTCCAATCACTGGTGAGCTATTTTTGCATTAATTGAAGGCAATTAACTTCAAAGATGCTGCTGGGTTTTATTTTTTAGGTACAATGCAAGCTGCAAAGGCAAACGTTAACTGCCTATTTAAAGGTAACGAGCAATATCGATTCTGACGCCTGCGTATCGATATGTGTATTGTGATGAGGCCTGCAACGATATATTGCCGTATCGATTTTTTGAGCACGCCCCTAGCATTCACTGAGAGAAAAAAAAAATCAGGTTACACGTGTTGTTTTTTTTAAACCAAGGTCTATATAGCATAGGTGTGACATTTATGCTAACTTATTATAGCATTGGCTTAACTTGTATAACATATTCTCATGGTTTTGCTAGCATTGTGAAATAACAGTTGAAAAAAATACACGTTTCTTGCAAGTTTTTTTTTTTTTTTTTTTTTCCAGATTAAACTCTCTGCCATGCCCAGCAACAGTATTTGTACTTCATTACTTTCTGATAGTGTGATGTCTTAATGCAAATGGCGTTCTCTCTGGGGCTTGTAGGTTTACTGTGCCACCTGGATGACGCATGCATCAGCAATCCGTGCCAGAAAGGCTCCAACTGTGACACTAACCCAGTAAACGGGAAGGCGATCTGCACTTGTCCGCCGGGGTACACTGGGTCCGCCTGCAACCTAGACATCGACGAGTGCTCTCTTGGTACGTCCGCTTTCTTCGTCCTCCGAATTCAGTTCTTACGCAAACGTGTGACATATTTTGCACTTTTCAGGTGCCAACCCTTGCGAGCATGGCGGTCGCTGTCTCAACACCAAAGGCTCGTTCCAGTGTAAGTGTCTTCAGGGATACGAGGGCCCCCGATGCGAGATGGATGTCAACGAGTGCATGTCTAACCCGTGCCACAACGACGCCACCTGCCTGGATCAGATCGGAGGATTTCATTGCATCTGCATGCCAGGTATGAGCATTCAGGAATTCTGAAAAAAATATATATATATCAAGAAAGGAGGACTATGTATGGTTTTCCCCTGTTCAGGTTACGAGGGTGTATTCTGCCATATCAACACGGATGAGTGTGCCAGCCAGCCTTGTCTCAACAGCGGAAAATGTGTCGACAAGATAAACTCCTTCCATTGCGAGTGTCTACAAGGTGAGAAAATACCTGAGAAAATTCCTTGGAATCTCATTTTCTTTTCAGTCATTATATGCAACAAGAGTGGATCATTAAGCTTTCTGTTAATGATTATGCTTAACTATATATGGCTCTTGGAAAGAAGTTAAACAAATGGCTTACCACCCTCACTGAGAGAAACATTAGCATGTTTGGCGGGCATGGGAGTTTGTGCTTGGGTTTAGCGCCAAAACCGGGGGCAGGGATTGGTTTATGGCTCGCCAGCCTGAGCCTATTGTGTTGTCTGAATGAAACTTGTTGGTGCACTGGGGGAGAGGGAGGGGCTTTGAGTTGTGTAGTTGTGGAGTGCTTCATTACTTCTTACTTTTCTTAGCTATGTACAAAGTGTCTATTGTTGAATTGCACCTGCAGGATTTTCAGGGAATCTGTGCCAGGTGGATATCGATGAGTGTGCCAGCACTCCTTGTAAAAATGGAGCAAAGTGTACTGATGGTCCCAACAAGTACACATGCGAATGTGCTGAAGGTACACCATCTTTTTTTTTTTTTTTTTTTGCTGTCTCCTTTGTATATTTTTGTGATTTTTCCACTTGGCGTAACACTCCATTTGTCTTTGATTACAGGTTACACAGGGCAACATTGCGAAACCGACATCAACGAGTGCTATTCGGACCCCTGTCACTACGGCACCTGCAAGGACGGCCTGGCCTCGTTTACATGCTACTGCCGTCCTGGCTACACGGGCCGCCTGTGCGAGACCAACATCAACGAGTGTCTGAGCCAGCCCTGCAAGAACGGCGGCACTTGCCAGGATAGAGAGAACACGTACATCTGTTCCTGCCCCAAAGGCACCGCGGGTGAGACCTCATCACAATGTTGATATGAAGGGGAAGACAATCCAAAAATGTTCCTGACAATATGTTCTATGCAGCCCCACTAGTCTAAACACACTATTCTGATCAATTATTGTATTTGTGGAATATGAATTAAGCACCCAAATCCACCTGTTTCCAGCCCCCATGGGGGGGGGGCACTTGCCACTTTCTGTCGACTGAAAATGACATCACAGCAAGGTTATTTTAGTTAACGAAAACTAATGAAAAAACTAAAATTCAAAAAACCGTTTCATAAAAACGAAAATGTTTTAAAAATGAAATTAACTGAACTACATGTTATGTCTACAAAGATAACTAAAACTAACTACATTTCTAGCGAAAATGTCCTTCGTTTTAGTCTTTGGTAATTAATTTAATGCATGAGCCTTTCGGGATGATTTTAAATATGATTTTGGGCATATTTATTTTGCTATGATATAACCGGAATAAGGACGTTTGAAAGTGTGTCACACAGAAGTGACGTTGTCTTGCAGCAGCCAATAGAAAAGCACCAAAAGATGACGTCACCCCTGGACGACAATTTTGCATGCTTGACTTTTGGATCCAATGGCTTAGCTCGCCTACTTTTTCATTTAACTCAGGCGAAATGCAACGCTAGGTAAGAAATTAGTTACTTGTTTATTTTACCATGTTGTTCGTTAAATATGGTGCACAAGTAATGCACTATTTTTTTTTTTTACAAAAAAGGAAAGACTAATATTGAAAACAACTAAAACCAAACTAAAACTAAGCATTTTTTAAATAAATAAACTAATAAAAACTAACAGAACCACCCTGAAAAGTAATTAGAATTAACTCAATTAAAAAACAAACAAAAAAACCCTCAAAACGAAATAAAAACTAACCAAAACGAAAATTCCAAAACTCTAATAACCTTCCCATCACAGTAGCAAGAGCTCAGGTTCAAAGCTCGTTCACGGCTCAGATTGCAAACATCACATGACCAAACCTAGAAAATAGCTGAGCCGTGATTGGTCGTTACCTGAGCCCTGAGCAACTGTGATGTCACTTTCAGTCGACAGCAAGTGGCAAAATGGCCGCCCCCTGAGATAGATAAAAACGGGTGAATTTTGCTGCTTAATTAATATTCGACAAACGTAGTCCATCCATCCATCCATTTTCTTGACTGCTTACTCCTCACAAGGGTCGCGGGGGTGCTGGAGCCTATCCCAGCTGGCTTCGGGCGGGCGGGGTACACCCTGAACTGGTTCGACAAACGTAGTATTAATCAGAATTCCGTGGCGCTTAGAATAGAACATATCGTAAAGATTTTTTTGTTGTTGACTTCCACTTAAACAAATACAAGGTGCTTAATTTGCTCCTCACTTTTCAGGTTTCAACTGCGAGATCAACCTGGACGACTGCAAGAGCCACCCCTGCGACTACGGGAGGTGCATCGACAAAATCAACGGCTACGAGTGTGCGTGTGAGCCGGGCTACACAGGTGAGCGCTGGTTGGAGTTTACAGGTGTGTTGGGGGTGGTCCCCCAAGCATAAGGAGGGGCGGATGGGACAGGTGGCTGGCGGGCTCGCTCTGGCGGAACAATGGTGTCAGGTTGCCTGTGTGTGATGGGGTTTGTGTGGGGGAGGCGGCTTGAAAGAACCACTCTTCCCAACCCAATCCATGCAAAAAAAAAAAAAAAAAACACGTTTGAAAAAAGTTTGTAACACGAGCCTTAAAAGTCTGAAGGGAGTTTAATAACATTTGTTGTGTGATTGCATGGTGTTCTAGTCAGGCGTTCTTGGCCCGACAGAACCGGTTCTGACTGGTAATGTGTGTGTGATTATGCTAAAAGAGGGCAAGCCAGGACCAAGTGTGTGCGCGCAGGCTGCCGTGCGTCTCCCCCCTTCCCCCTCGTCCCCTCTGTCTTTCTGTGTCGAGATGGGGAGCGCGGAGGGCACGGCGGGACGGAGACGCAAGGGGACAGAGGACTATTGTAATATGATGATGAGACGGTTAGGCCCCACCCCTCCTGATTGATGAAGAGTAAGGGAGGAGGGTAGAGGATCTGGAGGGGGGTTAATTGTTACTCGGCCGTGTGTGAAATGGGTCTGGCCTTCTGTCCCTGTAAACAAGCCTTGTGAGGTTAGGTGTCCCTTGACTGGGGGGTGGTGTGTGTGAGAATACCCCCCCCCCCCCCTCCTTCCTAGCAGCTCCTCCCCCCTCCTCCCGCCCAAACGCTCCTTCTGCCTATTCAACAGGCTGCCATTCAATCAAATGGGGTCCAGGCAGAAAAAGCCCCCCAGGGGCCACCAGGCCAGGCACACACTGAGCAGCTCCTGCTCTTTTCAATTGAACGCTCAGGGAGTTTTTAGTGTTAACTCTCTATTGTCCAAAAAGCCGCACTGTTCACCTCAATGGGGGGGGCTCAAAGAATACCACAACGCAGAGCAGAGTGTCCAGCTGTGAAGAAATTCATGTACAGGCATTCGCACGATGAAAATCTCACATTTTTGCAGTTGAAGAATCACTCGTCTCATCCTTTCAGGAACAATGTGCAACATCAACATCGACGACTGCGCCATCAATCCGTGTCACAACGGCGGCACGTGCGTGGACGGCATCAATAGCTTCACCTGCCTCTGCCCGGAGGGCTACAACGACATCACCTGCTTGTCCCAGGTGGATGAATGCGGCAGCAATCCGTGCATCCACGGCCGATGCCAGGACCTCATTAACGGGTGAGCAATAGACTCGTGTCTTGGGTTAAGAACATATCTCAAGTAGCGAATGTTGGATACATCAACTTTTCTGAAGAATGTTGTAATAAAATGAGTGACTTTTAGTGATGCTTAAAGGGGAAGTCAACTGTAAACATTTCTTGACAATAGTTGTTATATGTGACCTCACTAGTCTAAACATGACATTCTGATTAATATTCCATTTGTGGAATATGAGTTATGCTGCAAAATCCGGCCCTTTTTATCCATCTCAGGGGGCGGCAGAGCTCAGGCAACGACCAATCACAGCTCTGAAACTGCGCTGTGATTGGTTATTACGTGAGCCCCGAGCAACATTGATGTCATCTTCAGTCGACAGTATGTGGCAAAATGGCCGCCCCGTGAGATGGATAATAACGTCTGGATTTTGCTGCTTAATTAACTCATATTCCACTCACACAATATTAAACAGAATAATATATTTAGACTAGTGTGGCTGCTTATAATATTATTGTAAAAAAATAAATAAATTGGGTCGACTTCCCCTTTAAGTCTGTATCCCACTGAGAGGCAATCATTCACGATGCTATCAAATGTTGATTTTACGTCAGAGTTTCGTTCAAGGTCGCAACGCTCGCTAAGCGTTCGACAGATGTTCACCTCCTAGCGACAAGAAAAGCACCAAAACTGTTTGCGTATGTCTGGCGAACGTTTAGAGAATGTTTAGGGAACGTTGTGACCTTGAATGAACCCTGACGTGAAATCAACTCGCTTGCGTCGCAAATATTCACTTCTCAGTGGGATACGGCCTTTACAGACAATAGCAAATTAAAGTGTTTGCGAAAGAAAGATAGTGGCTATTTGGCGCTGTATTGCAAAAATTAGCAACTATTTTCCACTCCTTTACCACTTTACATCATCTCTAGCGTTGGAGAATCAAAAAGAACCTTGGTGACGCATCTTAAGACAGTTTACAAATGCTTAAGACTAATTGCAAGAACTTGCCATCGCCACTGTTAGCGAAACATTTGCAAGGAAGTTTTGAACATATTGCAAAAAGAAAAAATGTTTGCCACAAGTAAAACTGCGAACACGTTTGCAACCTTTTACGAACATAGACGAAACCTGAAATTTGCGACGTTCGCAAGGATTCGCCATTCAGTGAGATACAAGCTTTATTGCAAAGTGGTAATCGAGTGGCGAAAACGCTGATTTTTTATTTTTATTTTTTTTTTCTCATCGTAGCTATAAATGCACCTGCGACTCTGGCTGGAGCGGCCCAAATTGTGACATCAACAACAACGAGTGCGAGTCCAACCCGTGCATGAACGGAGGAACCTGTAAGGACATGACCAGCGGGTACCACTGTACATGCAGAGTGGGCTTCACAGGTAAGCCAATGGCGGCTTACAACTCCAATTGGCGCAAGTTCTCCTTTTCTGACATCTAACCAAAATCTCATCGCATCACCGCAGGCCCCAACTGCCAAACTAACATCAACGAGTGTGCCTCGAACCCCTGCCTCAACCAGGGCACTTGCATGGATGATGTGGCAGGATATAAGTGCAACTGTCAACTCCCCTACATCGGTACGACATGTAGCCGCTTGCTTTATTTGACGATAACGAAGGCTATCTTCCTTCTTTCCACGCAGGAGGTTGATCCTGTGTTGTTTTACTAAACCTCATCCAGTATCAGGGATGCTTGTTTTTGTCTTCACTGTGTGGAAAGATCTGACAGTCTGTGTTGGAGGGATAACATAGAATGAGTGTTTTCCTATAGGGGCGGGTAATGGGGGTTGTAGAGTGCCACAGTTGCTAATAGAAGCGGGAGAACTCGAACTTGCTCCGCACCCCCATTCCTATTTCCGCCACGTCCTGTTTCCTGTCTGTGATCGCACAATAACAGGAAACAGGAAAGCCCTTCCTATTTGGTTAAGTCGTCATGGAAATGGATAAGGAAAGATGGATGGAAACCGGAGCCCGCGCTCTTACTTAGCGGCTTCAATGTGTGTGTTTTTGTTCCCAGGTGAAAACTGTGAGACTTTGCTGGCCCCTTGCAACTCAAGACCCTGCAAAAACGGCGGACTATGTAAAGAGTCCGAGGACTACCAGAGCTTCTCATGCAGCTGTCCTGGCGGCTGGCAAGGTGTCTATTTCTGTCCTTTTTCCAGACGCCTTTGCCGCATCTTGTGGATCATGCAATTAACGACACTCTCCTTGAAATCAAGGTCAAACTTGCGAGATTGATATCAACGAATGCGTGAAAAGCCCGTGCCGCAATGGGGCCCTTTGTCACAACACTATGGGAAGCTACCAGTGCAAGTGCCTGCCCGGCTACACGGGTCAGAAGTGTGAGACTGACGTCGATGATTGCAAGCCAAGTAAGGATCACATTTGAACCATCAAATCACCTTTGAGATTAGAGCCTGACCGATAAATCTGATCATCCTTGATGATGATTATTTTACTTTAGTAGTGTTCTGCTACTTTACCTTGAACTATATTTTGGGTATTATTAAAATGTGTGGGGGTGGAGAACTTAACAGATGGAGGGGGGGGCACAATTTTCCATTCAGTCTTTGATTACGCACTGATAACTGATACATTTGATATATAAAATTTAATTTAACACAAAGACAAAGAATTGTAAACCAAGAAGCATATGATGAATTGCTGATGTGGCAAAATGCAGTATAGCGCCAACTCCTGCAGAGGAGGATTCATTCTACATCAGATTTTGTTTGCCTTAAGTATCGTGGCTGGTATCAGTGGCCTCCATGAGAACCGATACCTTAAAATAAGCCTGGTATCGTTCTGATATTAATAACATCGGTACTCGCTCATCCCTAGTCAAAATACGTGCCATCTGCAAATAGGGAAAGTCCAGATATAATTGAGATCCATTGAAATACAATGGAGGTTTTTTTTGTTTTTTTGTAAAGCCAAAAAAATCCTCAAAAATACTGATGAACTTCCAATGTGCATTTCCCAGTAAAAACGGGGGTTGGCTCCCACAATAAATAAATAAATAATCTTAAGGGGATAAAAAATTGGAAAAACATAAGAAAAACACAAGAACATGATCTCATTCTCTGCATTTCAGATCCGTGCAGCAACGGCGGTCTGTGCCGCGACGGCATCAGCACTTTCACGTGCGGCTGCCTTCCCGGCTTCCGCGGCGGCAGATGCGAGCAGGACATTAACGAGTGCGAAAGTAACCCCTGCCGGAACGGTGCCAACTGCACCGACTTTGTCGACAGCTACACGTGCACCTGCCCGCCTGGCTTCAGCGGCATCAACTGTGAGATCAACACCAACGACTGCACCGACAGGTAGCGCACCCCTTCCAACATGACCAAATGTGTAGAAAATACTTTGATTTTTAACTCTGTTTTCTTTCGTTAGCTCTTGCTTTAACGGTGGCACCTGTGCGGATGGCATCAACGCCTTCACCTGCCTGTGCTTGCCTGGATTTACCGGCAGCTACTGTCAGTATGACATCAACGAATGCGATTCCAGACCGTGTCTCAACGGGGGTACGTGTCTGGACAGTTTTGGAACGTACAAGTGCACTTGCCCCCCAGGTTACACGGGCGTCAACTGCCAGGTATTGGGAGTTCTCCTCCGTCCAGGTTTCTATGTCACCATTGTGTGGTTTGAAATGAACATTTCTTTGTTTGCTTGCTAGAATCTCATACGTTGGTGCGATTCGTCCCCCTGTAAAAATGGGGGGACATGCTGGCAAAAGGGGGCCTCCTACACCTGCCAGTGTCAAACTGGATGGACTGGCCTCTACTGTGACATCCCAAGCGTGTCCTGTGAAGTTGCGGCCAAGCAGCAAGGTAGTTAGAATTTGTATTTGCTTTGTCTCGCAAGCAAAAAATTTGAATTACGAGCACTATATTGTGGAACACAACTCAATTCACAAAAAGCAGTTCGTCAGATGGAATTAGAAAAAAAAAGTTCAAAAAAAGAAGCGTCAAGCTATTAATTGCCTTTCCCTGTTTGAGTTCACAGTCAAACTTAACGTAAGAGAATTTCACAACGTGTACCTTAGCCTGTAGGTCCGCTAGTTTAACGCTAATGAAAAGGGTCAAAAGAAAAGTTTCTATGTGGTGGTATCAATATTTAAGCAACGGATATTTGAAAACAGAGAATCAACTCATGTACACAGATATATACGGCCTCCATGTGGCCAAGATTCACACATTATTAGACACAGGACAATGTCCATTGATTGGAAGCAAAATGTGTGATAAAAAAAAAAAAAAATTTATATAATGTTTATGTCATTACTATGAGTCAGGGTTCAAGAACCTTTTTGAAGCTAAGAGGTACTTCTTGTGTCATTCATGTGAAGCGCTACCACCAGTTTCATCCATCCATTTTCTCGACCGCTTATTCCTCACAAGGATCGTGGGGGGTGCTGGAGCTCTGATATTTATAAGAACTGCTGGATTTTGCTGCTTAACTCATATTGCACTAACATAATATTAACCAAAATACTGTATTTAGACTAGTGGGGTTGCATAGAACAGTATTGTCAAGAAATTGTGTTGACTTAATGTTTAATAATTAATGTTATTCATTTATGTGAAGGCTGCGATTGGCCGGCAACCAGTTCAGGGTGTACCCCGCCTATTGCCCAAAGCCAGCTGAGATAGTAGGCTCCAGCAGCCTCTGCGACCTTTGTGAGGAATAAGCGGTCAAGAAAATGGATGGATGGATTTATGTGAAGGTGTTGCCCATGTTAATGAGTTCTCACATTTTTTTAAGATACAGATAAATATCAGTTTGCAACTCTTTTGAAATAAATTTCTGCACATGTTTAAATTTCCATGGCATTCCTAGGAAATCACAATGTTCCATCAATGGTTTTTATTAAGCACAAAAATAATTTGAGACACAAGCTTTAGCATTATGAACACGGTCATTTCATCAATTAGTATTTATTAACTGCCAACTTCGTGTTTTCAGGTGTCGAAGTGGTTCACCTGTGCAGGAATTCGGGCCAGTGTCTCGATGCCGGAAGCACGCATTACTGCCGTTGCCAGGCAGGCTACACTGGCAGCTACTGCCAGGAGCAGGTGGACGAGTGCTCCCCTAATCCATGCCACAACGGAGCCGCGTGCACTGATTATCTCGGAGGCTACAGTTGCGAAGTACGTGATGGCTTTGAACTTGATCCATCAAGTACAAAATCGTTTTAGGGTACAAATACTCACGTTTCTCTCTATTGCCAGTGTCTCCCTGGTTACCATGGTGTCAACTGCTCAAAGGAGATCAATGAATGCCAATCTCAGCCCTGTCAAAATGGAGGCACTTGCATTGATCTCATCAACACGTACAAGTGCTCTTGTCCCAGAGGAACCCAAGGTACATAATTGCATCCCATATATCCCAAAAGTAAGAAATCAAACTGCACCGTTCACCCAACGATTCAATCACCCTCAGGTGTCCACTGCGAGATTAATCTGGACGATTGCAACCCGTTCAGCGACCCGCTGACCCACGAGCCCAAATGCTTCAACAATGGTAAATGCGTGGATCGCATTGGCGGCTACCAGTGCATGTGTCCGGCGGGCTACGTGGGCGAGCGCTGCGAAGGCGACGTCAACGAGTGCTTGTCGGACCCGTGTGATCCCAGGGGCTCCTACAACTGCATCCAGCTCACCAACAGTTATCGCTGCGAATGCCGCACGGGATATACAGGTAGCGATTGTACATCCAGCATGTATTGTGGGTCATTGGCTACAAAGACAATAAGAATGTCTCTCCGTGTATCAGGCCAGCGTTGTGATAAAGTTTTTGATGGCTGCAAAGGAAGACCTTGCAGGAACGGAGGCACGTGTGCAGTCGCTAGTAACACTCCTCATGGCTTCATCTGCAAGTGCCCACCGGTGAGTGCAGTTCTCTTGATGAACCGTCATCCTTCACTTTGATTGATAGGGAATGTGTGTGGAATGTTTTATGTCTGAATTATTTTTGAATCAATATGAATACAAACAGAGAACTGTAATATTTACAAAAGGGGAAGCCAACACTTTTTTTTTTTTCTTTACAATCGTGCTTTCTAGTCTAAACATAGCATTCTGATTAATATTGAGTTTGTGGAATATTAATTAAGCAGCAATATCCACTTGTTTTTATCCATCTCAGAGGGCGGCCATTTTGCGACTTGCTGTCGAGTGACTGACATCACAGTTGCGCAGGGCTCAAGAAACGACCAATCACGGTTCAGCTTGCAAACGTCACATGTCTTAACCGAGAAAAGAGTTGCTGTGCTGTCATTTTCACTCGACAGCAAGTGACAAAATGGCCGCCCCCTGAGATTAAAAGGGGTGGGTTTTGCTGCGAAATTCATTTTCAACAAACACAATCGTATGAAGGCGCATCGAACATATTGTAAAGAATATGTTTGGGTTCACTTCCTGTTTGCAAATGATTGGAGCCAAAGTGTGATATACTGGAAAATGTATCCAGTGAAATCCACTTTTAAATCACCCTGTCGATTAATTAAGAGTACTGATAGTTTTTAGATGACTTAAAAACCCACATTTTTAATTTTCTTTGTAAAAATAAAAGTGGAACTGGGCAGTTTCCTAAGACACTGACATTTTTGTAAGAAACTCAAAAACTACATTGAGTTTTTTGGTTTCTCATTGTGAGTTGTGTATATTTCTTTATTCTATTTACTTATTTTTTATACTCCTAAGGAAACATTACAACTCATGAGTGCATACTAGTTATGCTGTATCTTTTCTCTCAACCCTTCGGACCAATAGATGATTGCAGTAAACATGACATATTTGTGTGTTTAAACCAATAAAAACACATAATTTGGATGACACGTCAACACTTCTGGTTCATGAATGGATCCTACCTAACCAATCACAATCACAGGTTGATTTGCATGATGTTCATGTTAAAAATGTTATATATATAAGCTTGTTAAATGTACAACACGTTACAACCATACTATCCTGGCGTCCACTATAACAAATAAAAACATGAATATCCCCCCAAAAAATGTTGTTCTTATGTGGCGGGGGGAAAAATGCCCATCAAAAAAAAATGTGGGTCTGAAGGCGTTAAGTTGAATATATTAAAAGATAAAGAAAAAAATAAACAAACATTGAATTATTTCATTCCCTCACCCAATGAAAATTGATCAGACAATCAAGATGGATTCGGATTGATAAGCAGTATTGAAAATGCAATCTAGAGTTGCTAAATTATTACCAGTTCCTTCCTTACTTATTGATATTGAAGATGACCCATGTGTTCCTCTATCCTGCCAGGGCTTCACTGGCTCCTCCTGCGAGTATGATTCTCGCTCCTGCGGGAATCTGAACTGCAAGAACGGAGGCACGTGCGTATCAGGCCACCTGGGCCCGCGCTGCCTGTGTCCTCCAGCCTTCACCGGACCCGAGTGCCTGACCCCGACCGACAGCCTCTGCGTCTCCAACCCATGCTACAACGGCGGCACTTGCCAAATCACGCCTGACGCGCCATACTTCCAGTGCAGCTGTCCCAGCAATTTCAACGGCCTGCTGTGCCACATCCTGGACTACTCCTTTGTCGGTGGCTTCGGCCGTGACATCACCCCGCCTCCGGAGGTGGAGGTGAGCTGTGAGAACCCCCAGTGCGACGAGTGGGCCGGCAACCACATCTGCGACTCGCTGTGCAACAACCACGCGTGCGGCTGGGACGGAGGAGACTGCTCGCTGAATTTTGACGATCCCTGGCAAAACTGCTCGGCAGCGCTGCAGTGCTGGCGTTATTTCAACGACGGGAAGTGCGACGGTCAGTGTAACAGCCCCGGGTGTCTCTACGATGGCTTTGACTGCCAGGGACAGGAAGGGCAATGCAAGTAAGTGTGGAAATTTAATAATAATAACAAGACATTTTGTTTTGTATAGCGCGTGTACAAAATGTTTTATTACTTTGGTAATAATTGAAATCACGATTAGGACGATCATTTAGTTTTTGGTACCAAACAAGAAAATGTTAAGACAAATAAAATTCTTTGGAACACAATAATTATGCAAGTTCCTTTTGGATGAAACTAAATGTATTAAATTAGTTGTTTTAAATTTTAAAAAAGGTGAAAATTTATACATTTAATGGGATACTTTACTTATTTAGCCATTTTTGGCGCTTAAACATTAATATTTTACCTATAATAAATATGATATTTTCATTATTTTTCATGTACAATTAGTATCTTTTAAAAACATATTTTTGCAACTTGCTGACAACTGAAAATGACATCACAAGGGCTCACGTAACCAATCACAGCTCATCTTGTGAATGTCACATAACCAAACCTAGAAAACAGGTGAGCTGTGATTGGTTACCTGAGCCCTTGTGATGTCATTTTCAGTCGACAGCAAGTTGCAAAATGACTTTTTAAAGCTACTAATTGTATGTGAAAAACAATGAAAGTATCAAATTAATTACAGACAAAATATTAACTTTTTTTTGCTATAATGGGCTAAATAAGTAAAGTATCCCTTTAAACAACTCAAAACTTCGTATTAATAATCTTTTTTTTTTTTTTTTTTTTTTTTTACGATTATGCAGATTTTTTTAAATTGTGGAGTGTAATATATACTTTTGGGATGCGCCTCGGGCTGCAAATATATATTCAGATATTTTTATTACAATTTTTTTTTTTAAAGCCACACACATTCAAAGTCACAGATATGTGTGGCATGTGAGCGTGGTGACCCCACATGAACAAAAATAATACCTGCACCTAACATGCATATTTTGTGTTGATATTGTTAATAATAATAATAATAATAATAATAATAATGCAGAAGCAATTTTTCATGCAATTACTCATTTAAGCAATGGATGTCTAACCCAAGCAACTTTCTATCCCACAGCCCACTTTACGACCAGTACTGCAAAGACCACTATGCTGATGGCCACTGTGATCAGGGCTGCAACAATGCGGAGTGTGAATGGGACGGCCTGGACTGCGCAAACAACATGCCAGAAAAACTAGCGGACGGGCATTTAGTTCTGGTGGTCCACATTCCGCCGGAGCAACTCAAAAACCGCTCTTCGGCCTTCCTCAGAGACCTCAGCAGCGTTCTCCACACCAATGTGGTGTTCCGCCGGGATGCTAAAGGGGAGCCCATGATCTTCCCTTATTATGGTAACGAGCAGGACTTGGTGAAGCACAACGTGTTGAAGCGCTCAGCAGACGGGTGGCCCGAGTGGGCGGCCATGCCAGCAAATGTTTTGGGTCAAATGAAGGACAGTGTCTCTGCTATGGTCAGCCCACGCAAACGCAGAGAGTTGGATTCCCTGCAGGTCAAAGGGTATGTATTACTAAACTATCGTATTGTATTTTTCGGACTATCGGTCGCTCTGGTGTGGAAGTCTCACCAGTCAGAAATTTAGAAAGAAAGAAAAAGAAGACTGAAAAACATTAATTGTCATTTTTGGGGGGCAATTTATTTTATGAAAAAAAACAACAAAAAAACAAAACAAGACCAAGAACAGTAGAGCTCGGACTGGCACCCAAAATTCCTGTTCGCTAATCGTGTTGATAGCAGTGAACAAGTTCCAGCTGGATTCCTAATTTCCACTTCTAACCACGGAAGAAAAAAAAATCTTTTTAGTTTAAAATGGCTTACCTTAATAGAATTCCGTGTTGCATTGTGGCCAAAGGTAACATCCTGGTTGGTTATTGTATATTTTGGTGCTGTAAAAAGTGAAACCTTGATCAGAACCAAAACTATCAAAAAAAAAAAAAAGAGTGTGACTTATAGTCCGAAAAATACGGTAATGCTGTATAGCCTGTACTTTCACAGGAAGAGCATGCACGTTGACAATTCTCTCCTTTCAACATGTAGGTCTATAGTCTACCTGGAGATTGACAACCGCCAGTGTTACCAGCAATCCAGCGAATGCTTCCAAAGCGCCACAGACGTTGCAGCATTCCTCGGCGCACTGGCCTCCAGTGGGAATCTCAATGTTCCCTACATTGAAGCTGTAACCAGTATGTGACTTAGTCTTTCCCGTGCATATTGCCATCAGCTGTAATACTTAAGTAACCAATTATAATTGTGACAATTTTTTCCCAGGCGTAAGACCCACTCCTGCTAGTTCAGAGCTCTATCCCATGTACGTGGTCTTCCTGGGATTAGCGGCTTTGGGTTTCATAAGCCTGGGCGTTTTGGTGTCACGCAAGCGACGACGAGAGCACGGGCAGCTTTGGTTCCCGGAGGGATTCAAGACATCGGAGCCCAGCAAGAAGAAACGCAGAGAACCAGTCGGGGAAGATTCCGTTGGACTGAGGCAAGAACTCATGTGAATGCATCCTGGAATGAGAAGGTGGTGTCAGATTGAATTCATTAAATCTAATATGGTGTCCTTTTCTTTTTTTCAAACAGGCCTATGAAAATATGTGACATAAATCTCATAGATGACAATCAAAACGAATGGGGTGACGAGGATCCCGACTGCAGGCGCTTCAAGGTAAACGGACGATTCTAATCAAACAAGCCATGAGACAACACTCTTGTTAGCGCAGTTGAGAATTGGCTCGGTGTTCTCCAGTTTGAGGAGCAGTCCATGCTGGATCTGAGGGACAGAACCGACCAGAGGAAATGGACCCAGCAGCATTTGGATGCGGCCGACCTGCGTATCGCATCCATAGCCCCTACGCCTCCTCAGGGGGAGATTGAGAATGACTGCATGGATGTCAACGTCAGAGGACCAGGTTCGTTTGGATTTTCTAGTCCAGTGTTTAAATGTCATGAATTCTGTATGCCTGACTATTTAGTGTCAATAATCTGCTGTAAACTCAACTTTTTTTTTTTTTAAATAAAGGACTTTAAAGCAACATACAATATGCTGCACATGGAATAAAAATCAGTTATGCAGTAAAGACAGGTAAAACAAAATAACACCAAATAAATTAATATATATCATTAAGTTGGTAAGTAAATAAGTTAACTTATTAATAACACAAGAAGTAGGTAAGTGAATAAGTAAATAACTAAATAAAATAAGTATCAATAAATTAATAACAAAATACAGAAAACATCCAGGCTACGTCTGTCTGCTTTGCAGCACTAGCTAGCTGCCTGTTAGCTTGCACCTGTCCACTTTTTTGAGAAGTTGGTCAAGTGGTTTCCTTCCCCGACTGTTCATTTAACTACACAAACACTTGAAGAAGGTACATTTACATCTCCAGTTGCCTATTGGCATTCTCTGAAAGTTTTTGTTGGCCTGAAGTGTAACTAAAAGGGAGGCATCTTGTTCCTAGTTTTGTTGCTAATAGCAATCTTGTGCTAATTCGCAGGCTGTGCTCACATTATCATTAAGAGGTAAATGAATAATGTTGAACTTGAAATATTATCACAGCCAACTATATCTACAAAATAACAGTCTCACAGATATTAAATTATACAGGAGTCTGGTTTCTGGTTACTGTTTTTTCCCTGTATTAGCTCATATGATTGTGACATATTCCAATTTCTAGCTAGTGATATGTTTTTTTTGGTTGTTTGTTTGGTTGGTTGGTTGGTTGGTTGGTTGGTTTAACATATTAAAGCATTATACAATTTGAAATATAAGTTGAAGTAAAAATACAAATTTGAAGAAAGAAAGGAATTCATCAATAATGTCATAATTTCTTAAGTGCACAGATAATGGTTCAATTTCATTAAGTTTCATTTGGTTATCCTATGAATATTTAAGTTTAAAAACTGAATCAAATGACATTTTGGAGTACATGTGTTAGTTGTGTACCTTCTGCCATTTAGTGTCAGAGCACAATTCAATACCAAATAAGTGAGATTTGATTATTTTGATTAGTTGTGAATGACTGGAATCTCATTGTTTTACCTTGTTCTTCTGTTTTCCAGATGGTTTCACCCCACTGATGATTGCCTCCTGCAGCGGAGGAGGACTCGAGACAGCTAACGGCGAAGAGGAAGAAGATCCTTCCGCCGAGATCATAACAGACTTCCTTTACCAAGGCGCAAACCTCCACAACCAGACCGACCGCACGGGCGAGACGGCCCTCCACTTGGCCGCCCGCTACGCCCGCTCCGACGCCGCCAAGCGCCTCCTAGAGTCCAGCGCAGACGCCAACGTCCAGGACAACATGGGACGCACTCCTCTTCACGCTGCTATAGCTGCTGACGCGCAGGGGGTGTTCCAGGTAAATGTCGAATATGTTTTGGGGGGGGTTTCTTCGGCATCCTTCATAAGTACTGTTTAATTAAGGCCACAATCGGTTCTTGTCTTTCCCTGTCGAGGACATGCCGCATTAGCATTTGTGACTATTTTGTCTCGAGTCCTCCGTGGCCACAAAGAATTTGTTCTCACATGTCATTTTTTAATGAAACATGCATGTTTTTTTTTCTGCAGATTTTAATCCGAAACCGTGCTACCGATCTTGATGCGCACATGCATGATGGCACAACGCCGCTGATCCTGGCTTCTAGGTTGGCAGCTGAGGGCATGGTGGAAGAGCTGATCAACTGTCACGCCGACGCCAACGGCACCGACGATTCTGGTAAAGCTTTTGTCCATTACACACTCCATAAAGTACACATCGCATAATAATGACTCACGTCTATTTTTTCTCCGTCTTTTTTTTTTTTTTTTAATTCTCTTTGTAGGTAAATCTGCGCTTCACTGGGCTGCGGCTGTAAACAACGTGCAGGCTGCCGTCATGCTGCTGAAAAACGGTGCCAACAAAGACATGCAAAACAACAAGGTATGTGTGTAATCATATGACTTCACCTTTTGGAATATATGTAATTTGACACGCTAATATTAAGGATTTTAATTGGCTCAAAGGTACACTGCAAAAACAAAAGTGTAACCAGGATTAAGTATCTCATTTAGAGATAGACTGTTTTTATTTTTGTTTTGTTTGTTTTTTGTAGTCAAGAAGTCCAATAACCAAAATTTCACTCTCACTAAAAGGGAAAATATTGGCAACAAAATAAATAAAAAAAATAAAAAATAGTCTAAATATCAAAGATACTGTGCGACGGATTTGTTTTGGCCTGTCCGGGACGTTTGTGAGCGGAGACTCAACGTATTCCCTCCAGCCAAACTGCAGAGGCAAGCTACTATCACTGGCATATGCAAATTTGGCTGTGCGAACCCCCGATCCTGATTGGTGGACTGGTTTCACGCTCGTTCCTGGTTGGCTGCTGTCCTTGGCTTCCTCGACCATCAGTTTTGAATGATGTGTTTACAAACAGCAACGAAAATCCATTGGATACTACCTTTAACGACTTTTCGGATTTGAAAAATGTATATTTTTTTTACCTTACATCTTAGACAATTGAAATATTTGTTTTAGAATTCTAACAAAAAGTTCTCCCAGGGTCATCAGCATGTCTTAACTAATTCACTCCCAAAAATGTGTAAATGTGTTTTTTAATACTTAGTCCTTCACTCCCAAAAAGGAAATTTACATGTTGTTGTTTTTTCATGCAAGAGCATACGGAAGGCTTTGATGCAGCTTCTGATGTGAAGAGGTAGCTTAAAGCAATAGTAGTTATTAAAAAAAATGGCCACCAGGTGGGAGCAGAGTAGAGGAGATTATCCAGGGCTATATTGCAACAAGCTCTTTCTGACAATGTTTTCACCAGGAATGTGAATAGTGATGAAACTTAGCTATATTCTAATGCTAATTGCTGTAAAACAGAAACAGATACAAATGTACTTTTTTCATGGTGAAAGAAGAGACTCTAATCTTTCCTTTGGTATGTTCCATGTTCCTATGGCAATAAAACACAATATTCTGTGGGCCTTGCAAAATCAGTTAAAATACAGTAAAATGACAAAAGGGGGTTGATTCAATGAAAATGGCTGCAAATGAATGAGTTTAAGGCCTTTGTCGAATAATGGTGCCGATAAACAACCTGGCTAGTACTCAGTCCATCCCTAATCTCAACAACTGTAAAATGTGCTTGTACTTTGTCAAGGTAGTTTTTCTAACCAAGAAGTTTTATAGTCAAAATGTCCTGCTCTAAAGAGGAGTAAATTTTAGTAAGTTTAGTTTTATTGGTGTTTTAATTGAATGATTTTTTTTTTTTCTTTTTTAGGAAGAGACGCCGCTCTTCCTTGCCGCCCGTGAAGGAAGCTACGCAACAGCCAAGGTTCTGCTGGAGCACTTTGCCAACCGCGAGATCACCGACCATCTGGACCAGCTGCCTAGGGATATCGCCCAGGAGCGCCAGCACCATGACATCATGCGCCTGCTGGATGAGTACAACGTGGTCCGCAGCCCGGGCCTTAACTCCGCCCCCCCAAGCGCCTCCTCCAGTCTCTCGCCGCCGCTCTGCTCCCCCAACGACTACCTTAGCAACCTCAAACCCAGCGCGCCGGTCAAGAAGGTGCGCAAAGGAGGCAAGGACGGCGGCAAAGACAACAGGGTGAAGAAGAAGAAGTCGCCGGACGGGAAGGGGAATTTGCTGGACACGTCGGCCGTGCTCTCCCCGGTGGACTCCCTCGAGTCTCCCCACGGCTACCTGTCGGACGCCGCCTCTCCTCCCGTGACGTCACCGTTCCAGCAGTCTCCCCCGATCGCCCTCGGCCACCTCCAAGCGAAGCCCGACTCGCACATGGGTCACATGCCTTTTGACCCCAACCCGCCCCGCCTCTCCCACATGCCGGTCTCCAGCCCGAATAGTCAGGCGACCACGTCGATAGCCGCCACCCGCCAGTGCGACTGGATGTCCAGGATGCACCCAGGCCAGCAAGGGAGCTTCCACCAGGCCCACAGCATGATGGGCGGCCTCAGCGCCGCCACCATGTCACCGTTCATGGGCTACCCCAACCCGCAGAACAGCCACCTGGGCTCGGCCGCTCACATGCTGCAGCAGGCCCATTCGCGCCAGCTCCAGCACCAGAACTCCAACTCGGCCATGACGCAGAGCTTCCCCGCCATGGAGCTGAACGGCGGCGAGATGCAGCCAAGCAACGGGCGCTCCATGGCCATCCACAGCGTGATGCCCCAGGAGACGCAGATCCTCGGCGCCCAGTTCCTCACCCCTCCTTCCCAGCACAGCTATGCGGGAGCCATGGACAACACACCCAATCACCAGCTGCAGGTGCCCGACCACCCGTTTCTGACGCCCTCGCCCGGCTCGCCCGACCAGTGGTCCAGCTCGTCACCACATTCCATCTCCGACTGGTCGGAGGGCATCTTGAGTCCACCGACCAGCATCCACTCGCAGCTGAATCTGATCCCGGAGCAGTTCAAGTAGGCTGTTGCGCAATCAACAAGCAGGAGACACTGAACATCCCAACATGGTCCTTAGTTTGTAATTACTAATGATGAGAAACTTTTTTTTGTACCTTCTTATTTATTTATGTTTCGTTTTTTCATCTGAGAATATAAAGAAGATGCTTTTATATTTATGCTTTTTTAAATTTCATTTTTTGTTCTGTATGTATGGGAAGAATAGGCATCTTTAAAAAGGAGTGCATAGCAGAAAAAAAGAGACTCCTTGTTGTGTACACTGGCTATTTATTTCTCTTCGGTTGCTACATGCACTGGATTCTTTATTTTTTTTGTTTTGCTTCTTCCCTTTTGCGAGGTTGCATTTTGTATATAAAGATTTTTTTTCTCCTTTTAAATAATTTCAGTATTAACTTTTTTTTCCCAAGTGACACACATGCCTCATTACTGATTTTTTTTTTTTTTTTTTTTTGCCAAGTCTTATCAACTCAACTCAACTCAACTCACTGAGTGTGTATTTACTTTTGGAGGTTTGATCAGTTTGCAAAATAGGAGAAGTGCACCCGCATCAACCTGAGCCAACTCTTTTATTGGCCTTCGATGGAGATTTAAGCAAATAGAAAAGAGTCCTTATTGCATATTTGATCGCAAATCAATGTTTATGGTTACCATGTTAAACCTGTTAAGTGCTAACTTGAGGCCCTCGTTTGTTGAAAATGTTACGTTCGCCACGGTTGAAGTTAGTGCCAGTGTGGCATTTAGTTTTTCCCGAGAAACACAAATGTGTGTCTGTGGAATTTCTTGCATAATGTCTTCAAGGTGGAAAACATGTTTGTGAAAGAAATCGGGACCTTAAACGACAGCTTCCCTACACTTTGTTGAGGAGTGTAGTGCAGGGTGTCGAAATGTCATGTTTTATAAACTAACTCAGAGGTTAAAACAAATATTTTAAATGAAGGTGTAATTTGAAAAAGGTGTCAACCTTGACACAACGTTGTACTTTGCAAATTACTTCCTGATTGAAAATGTTTTGTAAAAATGGACTTAATTCAATAAAAGCGGTTGCTTAAAAGATTTGGATTCCTACAGTTTTATTTAGAATGCACTCACAATGTGTTTTGTTTTGTTTTTTTTAGACAAGAGACAGTTTGGCTGTTTTATCTTTTGATAGCAAAAACTTGATACAAACACAGCATGAACTCATCAGTAAACAATTCTGCACGAAAAAAAAAAAGAGGCTTTAAGCTGTTTATTGTTACTCCCAGATAAAGTTTAAGGGGGATTGAAGACTCCTGCCTCACTTGTAGTTCTGCCACTGATGTTTATTGATGATGTTTCAATTTGTGATCTACAATCAAACAGGACTAGTCCCTATAAATTGTGGGCCAGTCTCTTGGGGTAAAATGTAGTTATATAATCATTAAAAAGCACTGCATCGGCCTCATAAGACGCCAGCCCACCTGGCATCTGTCCTGTACGCCAGATGGCCAATCCAGCACTGATGTTGGCTGTAAGTAAATCAGTGGCTATGATGTCATTAGGTAACTGGGTGATAGTCGGACATGACAGAAAATAATTACATTCTTACGGATGAAATTTGCATTTAGTTCATCCCAGACTTGTTAGTGCAAGCGTACGCCACACAATTTGGCACTATCGCCGCAGAGACAGAAAATAACGTGAAAACGCCACGGAGACTTTACTGAGGTGCTCTTAGCAAACGGCAACGCAAGATGGCCGCCGGTGCTTTCGCTTTTGCTGAGGCAAGTAGGCGGCGATGCTGCATTCGAGGAAAATGGGAAGTCGCATTTCTCGAATTGTCCCATTCCGAACTCAAAGCGTTCCAGGCTAATGTAAATAACAAAGATGGTTATTTGCGATTTTTTTTCTGACTAAAAACTCGGATCTACTAGTTAAAAGATTTTAAAAAATTTCAAAAGAAAATGCTGACTTCACTCGTGAATGACTTCCGGGTTACAGTGACCTTTCTTCCCTTTGCTGCTCCATCCGCCAGCCTTCTCTCTCAGCTCAGGGAGTAGGACGGTCATCGCTAGACTCCAACATGCTGTCCGTACGCGTCGCAGCGGCTCTTGTCCGCGCACTACCTCGGCGTGCCGGCTATGTAAGCACACTTCACGTTAATTGAACCATTTGTTGATTGGTTACATTGTGGAAAAGGAACTTCAGTGTGAATAGTCATGGCGGAGTTGCGTTTGTGGACGTGCTAGCATGCGGAGGACACCCGGCCTGTCTACGCCTATTCTCCCCACTGCTAATCTAACTAGTGCGTTTAAAAAAATAGATGCATCTTTTTTTTTTAGGACGCATCGATAATTTTTGCGTTTCTGTGTGAATTAAATGTCAACGGACACATTAGCTGTGTACCAGTGAGCAGTGAATGTTTCACTGAAGGTCACGTTTGTCCAGCTCTGCATGCAAGTATACTATGAAAAGTTAACATTGTAACTTAATGCAGCTCTTTAAATTAATCATATATTATCATCTATGCCCTCTTCTTTATGGGATAACTCCATTTTCGTTAGCTTGCTGGTCCTTACCGATGATCTTGTGTACGTCGCGTATACTAATAAGGGATGAAATTGTATCAACCGTTTGTTGCATTTTAAAGGTGTCAAAAAATGTTGCTGCAGCATGCGTGGGAGTCAAGAACTTGCACACCACCTGCCCATGGATGCAAAAAACAGGTAATTGTGGTAAAATGGTACAATGGCTTAACAATTACGTTGGGTGAATACAATGAAAACAAACAATCCAGACTGGGAAGCAAAACAATAAAACCCATATCTGGTCATTAGATTTTAGACCTAGTGTTTATTCCTCATTTCATCAAAAGGCACTGCTGAGGTTTCTTCCATCTTGGAGGAGAAGATCATGGGAGCAGACACCAGCGCTGATTTGGAAGAGACCGGCCGCGTGTTGTCCATTGGCGATGGCATCGCCCGAGTCTACGGTCTCAGGAATGTACAGGCTGAGGAGATGGTGGAGTTCTCATCCGGACTTAAGGTTGGCTCTTAAAAAGAAATCAACTCAAATTAATTAAAATATGGTATACAATAGTCACTTTTTTTTTTTTCCTCATTTCCAGGGAATGTCTCTGAACTTGGAACCGGACAATGTTGGCGTGGTGGTGTTCGGTAACGACAAACTAATCAAAGAGGGTGACATCGTCAAGAGGACGGGCGCGATTGTGGACGTGCCCGTCGGAGAGCAGCTGCTTGGCCGCGTTGTGGACGCGCTTGGAAATGCCATCGATGGGAAGGTGATTTAAATTCCCAAGCCGCAATCTGCCACCTCATAATCATCACGAGTTTCCTTCACTTTTATTGCCCGTTCCGTCACAGGGCCCCCTTGGCTCCCAGACCCGCAGGCGCGTGGGCCTGAAGGCCCCTGGCATCATCCCGCGCATCTCTGTGAGGGAGCCCATGCAGACTGGCATCAAAGCCGTAGATAGTCTGGTGCCCATTGGTCGCGGGCAGCGCGAGCTCATCATCGGCGACAGGCAGACCGGGTAGGAGGATTTACCTATCTTATCTTATCTGTTTGTTTCTGTTTAGTTGAAGCTGGACCATGTAGTGTGTGAACGTGTTTCTCCAGCAAAACCGCCATCGCCATCGACACCATCATCAACCAGAAGCGCTTCAACGAGGGCACCGACGAGAAGAAGAAGCTGTACTGCATCTACGTGGCCATCGGCCAGAAGAGGTCCACCGTTGCGCAGCTGGTCAAGAGGCTGACGGACGCCGACGCCATGAAGTACACCATCGTAGTGTCGGCCACTGCTTCCGACGCCGCCCCCCTGCAGTACCTGGCGCCCTACTCGGGCTGCTCCATGGGCGAGTACTTCCGGGATAACGGCAAGCACGCGCTTATCATCTATGATGATCTTTCCAAGCAGGTGAGATTTTTGCTGCCGCCCATTTGCAAGTTCAATTTTGTATTTATTTATTTTTTAACAATTCTCTGCAAACTATCTAAATAATCTGTTTTTTTCTGATAGGTTTTAGATTTTTTATGTGGGGGGGGAATCACAGCAAACTCAGTCTAAACAGTTCTTTTTCTGATTTTAGATATATATTTTTTAATGTTGGGGAGGATAAAAAAAATCTCTGCAAAACCTCTTTTTGTTTTTTTTTCTAAAATCATCTAGTCATTTTTTTCCTGATAGGTTTTAGATTATTTTTTTTTTTTTTGGGGGGGGGGGGGGGTTCTCTGTAAACTCTCCATCTAGTCATTGTTGTTGTTGTTTTTCCTGATAGGTTTTATATTTATTTATTTATTTTTTTAATTGTTTGGAGAATTAAAAAAAAAATCGCTGCAAACCTTTTCTTTTTTTTTTTAAGAAAAACATCTAGTCATTTTTTTCTGATAGGTTTTAGCTTTTTTTTTTTTTTAATGGGGGGGGTAGAGAGAAAACAATTCTCTGCAAACTCCATCTAGTCATTGTTTTTTTTAATTTTTTTTTATTATCTAAATAGTCATTTTTTTCTGTTAGGTTTTAGATTTTTTTTTTATGTGGGGGGGAAGAAAACAATTCTCTGCAAACCCTCTGAAATCGTCAGTGTTTTTGTTCTGATTGTAAAGCGCTTTGGACAAAATATGGTGTAGTTAAAGCGCTATGTAAAAAAAACACTCCATAGATGGTTTTGTTTTGTTTTGTTTTGTTTTGTTTTGTTTGCTGTTACTTGAGCCTTTCTGAGAGTGGACAGCTCAAACAATGGGTTTAAGTACAGTTTTTTTTTTTTTTTTTTTTTAAACTTACATGAAACTCAAAAAAATTAAATGTTCCCCCGCCAGGCCGTGGCCTACCGTCAGATGTCCCTGCTGCTCCGCCGCCCGCCCGGCCGCGAGGCTTACCCGGGCGACGTCTTCTACCTGCATTCCCGCCTGCTGGAGAGGGCCGCCAAGATGAACGACAACTTTGGCGGCGGCTCGCTCACCGCCCTGCCCGTCATCGAGACGCAGGCCGGCGACGTGTCGGCCTACATTCCAACTAACGTCATCTCCATCACAGACGGACAGGTGTGTTAGTACTGTTGTTTAATCATTCATTCATACTGTAAATGCTGCACACTTAAACTAATTCCTGGCCTTCAGATCTTCTTGGAGACGGAGCTGTTCTACAAGGGGATCCGTCCCGCCATCAACGTCGGTTTGTCCGTGTCGCGCGTCGGCTCAGCAGCCCAGACAAGGGCCATGAAGCAGGTGGGTCCCACTCGTCAGGCCCATCAGAAGCGATCCCCCTAAAATGCACCAACCTGACTCATTTCGTATGTTGAATTTGTTCCCCGGTAGGTGGCCGGCACCATGAAACTGGAGCTGGCCCAGTACCGCGAGGTGGCCGCCTTCGCCCAGTTCGGATCCGACCTGGATGCGGCCACGCAGCAGCTGCTGAACCGCGGCGTGCGTCTGACAGAGCTTCTGAAGCAGGGCCAGTATTGTAAGTGGCGACCGCTCACGACGACAACGCGCACTTTGGCTTTTGAGACACGGTCGCCCGTTCGCCTGCAGCTCCCATGGCCATCGAAGAGCAGGTTACCGTCATCTATGCTGGCGTGAGGGGACACCTGGACAAGATGGAACCCAGCAAGATTACCAAGTTTGAGAAGGCCTTCCTGCAGCACATCTTGAGTCAGCACCAAGACCTGCTGGCTGCCATCAAGTAGGTTTGACCCCCACAGAATGAATTAGATATTGTAAATATCCACCCCAGAAAATGTCACCATCCTTTAAATTACAGTAAATTGAACATTATTTATTTTTGTGGTTTAGTTTTACTTGTTTTAGTTTGACTAAAAAAAGATTTCAATATTTTCCACTTTTAGTCAAATTTGTAAGAATTGGGGGAAATGGCGCCATCCGGTGGACAAATACCTGTACTGTTTTCTATGTAGCGCCGTGAGAAAAGGATTGCATTTAATTACTAGGGCTGGGTCTAAAATATCGATATATCGAATTGATATTCCTTTTCATAGCCCAATATCAATTCATAAAACCATAAATCGATACCTTCAATACAGTTTTTTCCCCCCCGTAAAACGTTAGCCGAAGAAAGTTGAAGTTTCCGACGCTGTAGAAGTCGACCGGCCTGAAAGCATCATTTTGCTTGTGTAACATTAGCAACTAGCAAGTGTGTAGTGTATGTTATTCTGGTTATTCTGTTGTCCCGAAGCGTCCTTTAAGCTGTTTAATGACACCGCAGTTGGAGTTAACTGTAAAACTACATACACAACGCGCTTCGTTTTTAAAACGGTGCTAGCCTAGAGCTAACGCTAACGGGAAGTTAGCATCGACTTCGGGAGCGTTTTTCCTTCAAATAAATCGAATCGGGCCCTTCTCAATCGAATCAAATCGATTTTGGAAATCTGAATCAATACCCAGCCCTATTGTTTACACTGATTTTCAATGTTTAGTTTAGTTTTGCTATTTAGGGGACAATATTAGCATGTTTGAAACTATATTTATTCCAGACAGCCCCCCAAAACGTTAATGATGGAAAAAAAAATACTTTGCCTTTACAAAGACAAAAACGCTCATTTTCGTGCCCTTTCTTTTCGCAGAGCCGACGGCAAAATTTCCGAGGCCTCAGACACCAAGCTCAAACAGATTGTGCTCAACTTCCTCTCCAGCTTTGAGTAACGTGCAACGAGGCAGCCTCCACTTTTTATGTTGCGCTTTTGGTTGTGCTCAATGTTTGCTTGTAGCTCGGGCAGTTGTACTTTCTATGAACACTTGATCTCTAATGTACAGTCAAGAGAATAAAAAGTATTCCAACGAAAGCACGACTGTTTATTTGGAACTTTATTTGAACTGTTTAACTGTTCAAATCAGTAGGTGTGCAGAAATTAGTCCAGTTGCCTTTGATGGAAATTTATGTAAGGATTATTTAAAAAGTGGTATAATTGTGCCTTAGGCATTAAGAGTCATTTTCAACTGGAAAAAAGAAACATACCCCGACTTAACTGACCTGCTTCAATCAGACATGACATAATGATGAACCCCATACAAACAGACCTGAATGGCAAAACATAATTTACAAGATTTTATACATGTTACTTTTTAGTTACTTGACATTAGTTCACGTGATATGGAATGACTGCATTAGCCAGAACACCAAACAATTTATTCTCAGCCATCTTTGTTTACATTTTCCTCGAATGCTTTGCAGTGAGAATTTCCCACCTTCCTCGAATGCCACATTAGTACAACTAGTCGTATGTGGGCTCCCCCGAGTGGTACGAGTAGAATTAGGTTTCAAGCATTACAATATTTTTGAAACGTTTTCAAACATTTTTAGGTGCAATGTTACATAAAGAGCAGTTTTGTTTTGTTTTTTTGTTTAAGCTGCATAATCTTACATTAATATTGAACATGTAGGAATTGAATCTCATTTTTGATTAACCTCCATGTACCAACTTTGGCTGTTCTCGTGATGTTTTGAAGTACTACTTTGTGTAAAAAGTCCAACATCAGCTTTATTCATACTACATGTATAGAAGTAATATATTAAAAACAAAAAAACAGTTTATTAGTGAATCAAATAATCAACATGGTGCAATTGTGAGTGACTGACAAAATTTAAATGTGAAACGTGTATAGTGAGCATATTTTAAACAGAGTGAAACTTAAATGTATTTTAACAAATTGAGTTTGGTGCATTCAAAAACCTTAAGTGCTAAAATCCTTGGTGATAAGTGAGACAAACTATGCAATTTCCCCATTCTTAAATACGATGCAACATAAATAAGCAATAAATATACACTAAAATTAGACAGACTCTTTTTATACCCAGTACTGTTTGGTATGCATGGCAGGCCAGTGATGTTTGTGTTTTGGTACGTGGTTCTGCTTGACGTAGCACGGGTCGTAATAGTCCCACTCCAACGCCGACCCCAGCACGCCGTTGGACAAACCGTCGCTGTCCGCTGACAAAATCCGCAGGGACACACCTTTAACACAGTTTGGCAACTTAATCATGTTCATCGCCAATCTCAGGATAAAGTGGTCGACAATATTATTGGGCATTACAAGCCAAGTAACATGAATTTTATTTTGGTGAGATTTACTACTCAAAACCTTTAAGCAATGGAGATTTGAACACAAATGATGAAGCAACACATATAGACATAATATTTAGTCTTTTGGGGGAAAATGACCAATATTTAGTGCCAACAAACCTGCACTGGCACCAAAGTCACTGTCCAGCCCGGAGCCTGCCGCCGACGTGCTGGACCAAGAGTCTTCTGAGCACTGGTGGATGTGAGACCGGCAATCCATGCGCACATCATCCAAAGGGTGTAGTGCGCCCGGGCTCAGTTTGTTCACCATCCCGTACGTGCTACTCCGGCGGATGCCGGGCATGTGCTCCGCTTCCTTGTACATGCACAAAAGGGACACAAGTTGGTGAATCGCCATTTGTACACTCAAAAATAATCATATTATGGGTGAAAGGGGACCCGGAATGCACCACTAGCTTAGCTACTTGAGTCAATTTGACCCAATTTCTGTTTTATTTATTTTATTGTGCACAAAACAATCTAAATTTTACAGGTTAATTTCTCCAAAGTAACCTAATCAATCTTTGGGTAGTTTTGTGGGAAAACAAAACAAAATTGGGTGAAAATGACAATGACACCGAGAAGGCCGACATTTTGAATTTTTGTGACGTAAGCTGACAATTCCGAAATGATGTCACATCAAAATGGCGGTCTTATGCTACATTCGAAGAGAGTTTGAAGCCGGATATATTCCACTCGGAGTGAACCAGTTCCACCGTCAAAGCAAACAACAAAAATGGCTAATTCCAATAAATTGTTGTTGTGATTAATGCAGCCATTCCAAATCACATTGTGTCACTGAACATGTCTTGTATTTACATTTGCCTTGTGTCCTTCCCACTTTCCTCAAATGCAGCATTTTTCGTTGGTAAAACTCTCTGCTCATTTAAAAGTATTGGACTTGGATTTGTAATTTGATTTGGGAGGATTATTTCAATTTGAAAATGTGATCAAATGTTTGACTACTAATGTGCCTGCGGTTTGTATGCTCGGCACAGGCAAAAGCAATACAACACGAGGTGGAATAATTGCGTAAATAGCAATTACAAGAAATACCCGGATGTTCGGATTTTCTCATAATTTAGTTATTTATTTATTTTATACCTAACTAGTGTAAAGTGTCTACGTGACGTGACAATGTGTTTATTTTATAAATCCATTGCTGTGCATGTCAACATTTCTGCACTCACCGTGGGAGAGTTGGGCGGCACGAGGTTGCCTCTGGAGTCGGCCTCCGACTCACTGAACTGAGGCAACACCGGCGCGCTGTGACGCCACTCGGCCACGCTGGCTCTCGCCGCCCGAGATGTGGACGACGCCACCGCCGCCGCCCGGATGCTGCTGGGGACCCTCAAGGACCCGGACCCCGGCCTCAGCAACCAGATCCCGTTCTCCCTGCCGGACGAAGACGCTCTGGAGGAAGTGACCGGCGGCAGCAGCAGGACGGGCTCGGACAGCGACATGTACGGCCTCGGGGTGGAGACCACCTCCGCATCGGGCGTCCTACGGGCACGCTGCAGCACGGACTCCATCATTAGGAGATCCTCCGCGTCCTCCCGGTGCTGGTGCAGCGGCCTTGGCCTCGCCTTGGAGAGGAGGAGCAGTTTGTAGCCGAGGAAGAGGCAGTTGAGCAGGAGCAGCGCGACCACGGCGGGGATGAGCAGCAGGACCACCAAGGTGAGGCCGGTCACCGGGTTACCTTGGCTCAGGTTGGGGGTGGGTTGCGTGCTCTGACCTTGATGCGACATTTCATTCCAGAGGACATCAAAATGGACTTTCCTTCACTTTTGCTGATCTCGATTGATTAGTCCACGCAGTTTGGGGTGTGTACAAGTGCTTTACCGTGTCAATCAACCACTTTGTGTTTGTTGTGCATAGTTTCTGCAAAAGTAAGCCTCGTTGGCAATAATGTGAAAAATAACAAGTGCGCACCACTCGAGTGTGTTTTTGCGTGGACACCACAGACTGAAGGACATTACAGAGCGCCAGCTGGGCGCAATTATGTCCACTGTGACGCACGTTGTTGTGACGAAAAAACGCCACAAGAGGGCGACAGTACAGGATTGCTGCGTGCAAAAAGATGCAAACGGTACACTGCAATCGAGTTTAAATCGGGTGGAAAAGGTGCTCACGTTGTAACGGCGTAGGCTTTTTTCTTCGATTGAAAGTAGTGCACTGCAAAAGTTGTTTACTTGCGTGGCAAGTTACAGCTGTTGGCACAGTTACCAGCAAAATAAGTCCAACGAAAACTAAAAAAATAAAATAAAATAAAAACAACAGTACTTTAAAAAAAAGAATTGAAATTACATTTTACATTTATAAGAATGAGTATTCCGAAAATGTTCATTCTTTTTAGTCAGTTACTATCATACATGAGATTTAATCTTTTATTTATTATTATTATTATTTTTATTATTAATATTATTTTCTTTTTCTTTTTTTTTGTATTATTTTTGGCCATTTAGAAGAAGAAATGTTGAACAATTGTTTGGGATTTGTAGTTTATTTATTTTTTTACATGATACTTATTGTGACCTCTAAAAAAAATATTGCACTCAACAAATACTCCATGTATATAAAAAAAATACATAAAACTAATACTGAAACTAATAAAACTAAACACATTTTTGAAAAATAAAAACCTACAAACCCAAGAGCTCATTAAAATGAACTGAATTTAAAAAAACAAAATCGGCCAGAAGTAACATCGAACTATAATTATGTTGAAGTTACAGGTCATTGACTGAAGGCCGCAGAATTTAATTGATTATAAAAGTCAAATGTCGGCTTGTTTGCTAAGGCATTAGTCTTCTTTTGTGGAGCTCATAGTTAGCTTCCTTTGAAGAGCAATCTGAAGATGATTTGTTGACTCATTTGCGGATTCCTTGAGGGATTGTTTGCTGTTTCGTAGCGTAAAAGATGCTGAACACTGGAGAATTTCTTGAATTGCGACTACCGTTTGTTGGTTGTGGGTTAATGATTGCTGTCATCAGATGGATGTTGACACTGAGTGGTCGGTCATTTGGTTGCTAGATCATTTTATGGTCAAATCAATTTGTGTAATTGAATTGATAGTGGTTTGATGCACTGAGCAGTCGGAGCCTGTCCTTCATTTTGCCCCAATGTTGGTATCAAAAAGGCGAAATTTCCTTCTTTATATATCTGGCATCTAAGCAAACATGACAAGACAAGGGTAGTTTTTTTTTCTTTCTTTCTGTTTAATTCATTTCATGCTGCCAGGTCCTCGTAAGACACTTTCTATTCACACCTTTCAATTCAATAGAACAATTGACACATGAGTCTCTGTTAGAGACAACGTTGTTTGCGTTTGTTTGCACACAAAGGAGATCTTTGCACACAAGTACACTGTAAGAAAATCAATGTAAAAGTCCTATATAAGCACCATATATAACTATAGTCAAGTAGTTCAAAAACCCCACAACCCTGTGTTAAGTCTGTACAGACTCAAATAACATACTGCAGTCTTTAACAGTACACATGATAAGAATGAGCTTTTCATCTGAAGGAAAGGCAAAATGGAGACGTCCTCGGATACCAAAGAGCACTTTTGTCAGGTTTGATGGCGTTCACCTGCACGGAACAGGACGGGAGTTTGTGATTGGTCGTGTAGCACCTCAGATTGGAACTTTGATGATTGGTAACCAGAAAATTTGACGTGTTGAAACGGGATGCTATTTGTCACCCTTTCCAAGGGCCACCAATCGCAGCCATTGGTTATGTAATGGGCGGAGCTAGACCCTTTCCTTGGGTGGACCAATCACAGTCATTGGGTACCAAAAGGGTACGTCATTGATTGGTCACCAGTTTATTCCGCTATCAGAGCAGACTAGCACTGACCCAGGCTGTGCTTGATGATTTCCCGCGACTGCGGCGGGATCCTGTCGGGGAAGAGGACCTGGAACTCCACCACCAGGTCGCCCCGCCGCGACGGGCTGCGGGCGACGGGCAGGCCCTCGCCACGTAGGCGCCGGACCGCACCCGGCCTGATGACGTCGCTGCACGGCAGTGGCATGAGGCGGTTGTCCAGCGTGGGAACGTTGACTGTGCAGCCGCAAAGGGCCTGGAAGAAGACGAGAGGAGAAAGGAAACGTTAACTCTCATTGCGGAAGGGCCAAAAAAAAAAAAAAGTGAATCGAAGGAGAATCTCTGTGAGGCCAGCTTTCGTAATCGTTCCAGAGGTGTCAAGTTGTATAAGCCAGAAATGTGTCAGTCGTACTAAAAAGCCAGTTACGCAAGGAAGTAGCTCGCCGGGTCTGTCTGCGGCGATTCATGCCCTGCTAATCTGCCAAGCGTGGGCTGCGCATGAAGTGAGCGCTAAAGAGACTAAAACGCCTCCTCCTCCTCCTGTGCAGCATCACACAGAGTGGCGTGCTAAATTTAGCGAGGAGATCGGCGGGGGTGGATGAGGTAACGAGATAGCAGGCTGCCATTCTTTGGTAGCGCCTGCCGTGTCTTATTGAAGTCTTTTCACTCATTGAGTGATTGCATAAATGAGAGGAAGTGTTGTGGGGGCGTAGTGGAGTAAGTACAAGGTTTTGTAACACATTTGATTGACGGAACGGTATTTAAGTTAGCATTTATATATTATTATCTCGAATATGATTGATCAATTGTTGTCGCTGAGCTGCAATGAGTCACCAGAAATCTTCATGGATTGAAACTAGTTGAAGACAAAAGGCTTTTAAGATGGCCTTAGTCCTTTTTTTGGCTTTCGTTTTTAGCCACAGAATTTCACCGATTGGAAGAATCCAAAAGACTTTTTCTGAGCACTTGGAATCATTGGTGGACAACTTACCAAGGTTATTATATCGTTTGGAATTTACATTATAGTTTTTAATTCGTTTTTTTAGGGCGGCTCTGTATACATATATTATTATTTTTTAGTTTAGTTTTCTTCGTTTTTTTTAAAATGTGTATTACTAGTGCACAATATTTAATAAACGCTATGGTAAAATAAAAAAACAACAACATCGCACTATTTACATAGCGTTGCGTTTCAGCTGAAATGTTATGTTAATGTTCCAGCCAAAAGACGCAAAATGGTCGCCTCGGAGAGACGTCATCTGTAGGTGCTTTCCTATTGGCTGCTGCTAGATGACATCACTGCTGTGCGACACTTTAAAATGCCTAAATAAATATGCTTAAAATTAGAATTATAATCAACCCTAAAAGTTCATGCATTAAATTAATTACAAAAAATGAAAGGCATTTTCGCTTATCTTGCAGTTAGTTTTAGTTTTGTAAATGTAAAATGTAGTTTCAGTTAGCTTTCTTTCTTTCTCTTTCTTTAAAAACAAAACAAAAAAATTATTGTAAAGAAAATGTGAACTCACCTCTTTGAGGGTGATGCTGGCCGTGTAGACGATGTTGGATCCGTCTCTCTTGTACTGCGGGTGCTCGGCGTCACTGAGGACGAAGGTGACGTCAGCGGGCGTGCTGTTGGGCGTCTCGTCGCCCTCCCGGGGGAAGGTGATCTTGGTGCCCGCCTTCCAGCCTTTCTTCACCACCACGTTCAGCACCTTGTCCTCGCTCCACAGGCTGCGACCGTCAGGACCCAAACGGCTTCGGGTGATCTTGACATGCTTGGTGCAACCGTGCATCACGTCTTCCAGGCTGACGGGCAGCTGGCGCACAAGCGCCTTGCCCCGCGGCCGCCGCCCGCCCCGCCTCAGGCCGCCGCCCTCCTGGCCGGTGTAACCGCCCACGTGGCTGAAGGGGAAGCGGCGGAATGGGTTGAAGAGATCGTCGTCGTCGCCGTCGTGGCCGAAGAAGATGTCGAAGTGGTCGGAGCCGTGGAAGAAGGTGGAGAATGTGGCGTGTGGGTCGGTGGGGAATTGGTTGTGGAAGGCGTTGCCCTGGCCCGCCGCTGACACGCCACTCTTGAGACCTGAGTGGACAAACAGGCAGGTCATTAGATTTTTATTTTTTTTTATTTTCTCATAAGGCTTTACTGTTCTAGTTGATCATTTCTAATATATTTTAGTCTCCGAATTCCTGACTCACCTTCCTCTCCGAACTGATCGTAGACGCTCCTCTTCTCGGAATCGGTCAAAACCTCGTAGGCCTCGGCGATCTCCTTGAAGCGGTCTTCGGCGTCTGCGTCGCTATTCTTGTCCGGGTGGAACTTGAGCGCCATCTTGCGGTAGGCTTTCTTGATCTCATCCTCGTTGGAGTCCGGCGCCACGCCCAGGACCTTGTAGAAATCCTTGCCAGCACTGGGCTTGATGGACAGGCAGGTGGTGTCCGGCTCTGACTTGGTGCCTTCCTGCAGGGAGGGACGAGGGGGCGTTGACATATTACCATTCATAATATGCTGTCATTCTGTAATTGTACAACTAGCTTCTGCAACCCCGCCGCTACTGCTGCCTCGGTACTTTCTGTCTGCTGTGAATTGTAAAGGCTGGTGCAGAGCAGTTGGGTGGGGGTGGGGGTGGATCGGGGTATGGGTAGACTTCCCTGACAACGGAGCTTTTCGGCAGCTATTGGACGAAGGCTGCTTTGCATTGAGATCACATCATGAGCATTAAGGTCTTATTTTCTTTGAATATCATTAGCTATTCTGTGATATAATTATATCCCACAAATGTCAGATTCTTTAATACATTGTTCAATATATAGGCTAATATATCTACATTTATATTGGATTTTTTTTCTTACTTAATTCTTTGATACATGTATTTATGTGAGCAGTAATATATATATTTATATATTATATATATATTTTTTAAAATATATATTTGTATATATTTTTTTTTAATAAATTGCATTTCTCCCCCCTGTAGCCATTAAATGTCCACTTCTTGATGCATTTATTTCGGAACAGTTATAAAAGCTTCCCAATTCTAAATAAACATGTACTAATTTTATAATTCTATATACTGGGCCACTATGTATAATTCTGATTAAATTGTATTTATGCTTGCAGTAATAAATACACGTCATCAATTATCCAAGCATTTGCATGCACATAACATACTCCAAATGTTAAACAAGTAGTAGTAATAGTAATAATATTATTAATAATAATAATAATGTCCTACTTACTGAGGACGAAGCCGATCCCGAGCTGTCTCCTCTGTGCATGACTCGAACTTTGCACCTGACGTTGACATTTTTGTGCTTGACTCCAAACTGTGTCCAGATGAGAACCATGATGGATGCTGCTCAAGTCGAGTGAGAGTTGTTATTCGCTACGCTGTCGCTGTCCACTCGGGGCTGGTGCTGAAAAAACTCCGGCTTGCGTTGACTGCTGCTGCTACTGCTGCTGCTGCTGTCGACTGCTAAGTAGTGGCTCGGCTTCGGCTCCCTTTTCTACTCTGCGCTCAGCCAGCCCACGCGGCGTGACAGAGCTTCCCCGGTGTTGGCCCCGCCCACAGCAGAGAGGGATGCCGACGAGTGGCGGCCGGTTGGTTGCCTGCCGCGGATGTTGCAGCCCCATCGCGCCTTCTGGAGCATCGCTTCCGGAGCTCCGACAGGCGCGCGGCCAGGAGCAGGCGAGTCACGACTCAGAACACGCAGTCCGTTTTTTTTTTTTTTTTTTTTTTTTTTGGGTCCAGACAGAACAAACACACGAGTCCAGACAGACACCAGACACCTGCACCATCAGTCATCATGTCCTCAAATAGCTTCACTCAGACGCATATCATTATTAGAAAGATAGATAGATAGATAGAAACAAAGAATATGGATGGATAGATAAGATCGAGACGAAGATAGATGGATATCTAGATAGCTAAATAGATAGTTAGAAACAAAGAATAAAGATAGAAACAGAAGATGGATGGATGGATAGATAGATAGAGAGATAGATAGACGGATGGATGGATAGATTAGATAGATAGATAGATAGAAACAGAATATAGATAGATAGAAACAGAATATAGATAGATAGAAACAGAATATAGATAGATAGAAACAAAAAATATGGATGATGGATGGATAGATAAGATCGAGACATAGATAGATAGATAGATAGATAGACAGATAGAAACAGAATATAGATAGATAGAAACAAAGAATATGGATGGATAGATAGATAGATAGATAGAAACAGAATATGGATAGATAGAAACAAAGAATATGGATGGATAGATAGATAGATAGATAAATAGAAATAGAATATAGATAGAAACAAAGAATATAGATAGATAGATAAAAACAGAATATAGATAGATGGAAACAAAGAATATGAATGGATAAATAGATAGATAGATACATACCGCTTCTCCCCGTGTCCGCGTGGGTCTTCTCCGGGTACTCCTGTCTCCTCCCACATTCCAAAGACATGCATGGCAGGTTAATTGGGCGCTCCGAATTGTCCCTCGGTGTGCGTGTGAGTGTGGATGGTTGTTCGTCTCTGTGTGCCCTGCGATTGGCTGGCAACCAGTCCAGGGTGTCCCCCGCCTGCTGCCCAGAGCCGGCTGAAATAGGCGCCAGCACCCCCCGCGACCCTTGTGAGGAATAAGCGGTCAAGAAAATGGATGGATGGATACATACCGCATCGGTATCTTGTTGGAGTTTTTTTTTGTTTTTTTTTTTTGTTTTTGTTTTTTTTAAAGCTATTGTGTACCAGCCGCCGATAATTAAGGCGAAATACTGAAAACGAAATCTGAAAATCATCATCATTATTGAGTTCGTGCTCATCGGCAATAGTTGGCGCAATTGACAATTCCTAACATGCGGGCGTTTCTGATGCTTCACCAATGCAACGCAATGCAAATGCTTCCTTTTATACCGTGAAAACAAACGGTGGATCGTATTGCTTTTGCTTGTGAATATCATACAAACCACACAGATTGTTTGTTTTTATAATGATAGTAACTAAGCATCAGAAGCACAAAGGTCAGAAGCAGAATTGTTATTCCTCTAATGTCTGTTTAATGTAGGCTATGTAGGGCAGTGGGCTTGTTATAAAAGCTGCCTGTGTGCCAAAAACACTTGACTAGTGAGACGTTCCATAACACCACCAGCTGAAGACTCCCACTTACATAACAGCAGAGAGGAAAATAAGAACAAACGCATCAATGGCTGGCACTGAAACAAAAAAAGTCAACATAACCTGAGGATTACATCACCAAAAGCTCGGTGTGTGTTGTTAGACGTGTAGAAATGTTGCTCTTGAACACCTCTTCTTTTTTCTTTTTTTTTTTAATCCTAAAAGTAGAGTCATGGCGTCTATTTGGCAAAGATAGTGGATGAAGGAGAATGGACGACATACATGGCAACGCTTCCTCCACCTCCCGGCCAATCAGAGGCGGAGTTTCCGGGGATTCTCTTGATGTCTGGCAGGAAGCGGAAGACAAATTTGGTTCGAGGGCAGTGTCACGCCTCCTCTCCTTCGCCTGTGATTCAGTAGAGCCTTTTTTTTCTTTTTTTTCTTTTTTCTTCACACGGCTGCAGCCCACGGGAACAGTCTGAACAGTCTGACTGGCTTTGGGCTTGCAGCACAATGCACACTAGCGCAGATCATGTCACCATAATAACAGGCTAGCATTATAACTTATTTACCTAATGAAGATCGATCGATCGAATCTATCTATCTATCTATCTATCTATCTATCTATCTATCTATCTATCTATCTATCTATTATCTATCTATCAGCTAGCTACCTAGTACGTAGACAGACAAGGAAAAATAGAATTTTCATTAAGTCCCACTCCCACGTAATAGATGATAGACAGATTGATTGACAGACCAGTTACGCAAGACAACACAAAACAAAACACTGTCCTTCACACTTGTTACGTCTGAGATGATGAATCGTCCATATAGGTACAACAGTATATTTGATTGCACAATCTCGCCCGGTCTTTTCCCACTCACCGAGCGCTGTTACACAATGCGCCGATTCACAGCGTTGTACTAGCGGCTATTTTTAGGGCTATTGAGGCTCGAGAGATGTTGCTCGGCGAGACGTTAAAAGCACAGCTTTTTTGTCTTCGTTTTCAGGTGGGAGGTTTTTAATCAACATGTCGACTCTGGTGTCTGAAGTGGGGGAAAGAGGTGACTCATCACCTTTCGCCATGTCCCAAAGAGGTTGTGAATTGTTGTTATGCAAGAGGCGAACCGTATACCAAAATAAACCTGTCTGGTATTGAGCCTTTCTGACCCTTCTACCAGTGTTTTTTATTTTTTTTATTTTTTGGGTCGGTTTTAAAAAAAACAAAACAAAACAAAAAAACGCCATACTATAAATGGTCGTTTAAAAAAAAACAAAAAACAAAAAAAAACAAAACAAACAAAAAAAACGCCTTACTATACATGGTCGTTTTTTTTTTTTTTGTTTTGTTTTTTTAAAAGGCCAAACTATACATGGTCGTAAAAAGAAAACAACAGCTTGTTATATCCATGATTGTTTATTTTTATAGTCTTTGGTGTGACCTGGCCAGGGATTGAACCCACAACCTCCCAGTCACAGGGTGGACACTCTACTTGACCACTGAGCTTTGGAAAAAAAAAACAAAACAAAAAAACGGCTGACTATACATGGTCGGTTTTAAAAAACAAAACAAAAAAAAAAAAAAAACCGCCATACTATAAATGGTCGTTTAAAAAATAAAATAAAATTAAAAAAAAACCGCCTTACTATACATGGTCGTTTAAAAAAATTTTTTTTTAAAATAAAACGCCATACTATACATGGTCGTTTGAAAAAAAAAAAAAAAAAAAAACGCTTTAGTATACATGCTCGTTTGAAAAACAAAACAAACAAACAAAAAAAAAAAACGCCTAACTATAAATGGTCGATTTAAAAAAAAAAAGCCTTACATGGTCGTTTTTTTTTTTTTTTTTTATAAAAACGCCTTAAAATACATGGTCGTTTTTTAAAAAAAAAACGCCATACTATACATGGTCGATTGAAAAAAAAAAAAAAAAAAAAAAAAAGCCTTACTATGCATGGTCGTTTTTTTTTTTTAAAAACGCCTTACTATACATGGTCGTTTTTTTTTGGGTTTTTTTAAAAGCCTGAGTATACATGGTCGTTTTAAAAACAAAACAAACAAAAAAAAACCCGCCTTACTATACATGGTCGATTAAAAAAAAAAAAAAAGCCTTACTATACATGGTCGTTTTTTTTGTCGAAAATAAAAAAGCCTTCCTATACATGGTCGTTTTTTTGTCGGAAAAAAAAGCCTTACTATACATGGTCGTTATTTTGTCGGAAAAAAAAAAGCCTTACTATATACATGGTCGTTTTTTTGTCGAAAATAAAAAAGCCTTACTATACATGGTCGTTTTTATGTCGGAAAAAAAAGCCTTGCTATACATGGTCGTTTTTATGTCGGAAAAAAAAGCCTTACTATACATGGTCGTTTTTTGTCAGAAAAAAAAGCCTTACTATACATGGTCGTTTTTTTGTCAGAAAAAAAAGCCTTACTATATACATGGTCGTTTTTTTGTCGAAAATAAAAAAGCCTTACTATACATGGTCGTTTTTTTTGTCGGAAAAAAAAAGCCTTGCTATACATGGTCGTTTTTATGTCGGAAAAAAAAGCCTTACTATACATGGTCGTTTTTTTGTCAGAAAAAAAAGCCTTACTATACATGGTCGTTTTTTTGTCGAAAATAAAAAAGCCTTACTATACATGGTCGTTTTTTGTCGAAAAAAAAGCCTTACTATACATGGTCGTTTTTTTGTCGAAAATAAAAAAGCCTTACTATACATGGTCGTTTTTTGTCGAAAAAAAAGCCTTACTATACATGGTCGTTTTTATGTCTGAAAAAAAAGCCTTACTATACATGGTCGTTTTTATGTCGGAAAAAAAAGCCTTACTATACATGGTCGTTTTTTTGTCGGAAAAAAAAAGCCTTACTATACATGGTCGTTTTTTTTGACAGAAAAAAAAAGCCTTACTATACATGGTCGTTTTTATGTCGGAAAAAAAAGCCTTGCTATACATGGTCGTTTTTATGTCGGAAAAAAAAGCCTTACTATACATGGTCGTTTTTTTGTCAGAAAAAAAAGCCTTACTATACATGGTCGTTTTTTTGTCGAAAATAAAAAAGCCTTACTATACATGGTCGTTTTTTGTCGAAAAAAAAAGCCTTACTATACATGGTCGTTTTTATGTCTGAAAAAAAAGCCTTACTATACATGGTCGTTTTTTTGTCAGAAAAAAAAGCCTTACTATACATGGTCGTTTTTTTGTCGAAAATAAAAAAGCCTTATTATACATGGTCGTTTTTTGTCAGAAAAAAAAGCCTTACTATACATGGTCGTTTTTTTGTCAGAAAAAAAAGCCTTACTATACATGGTCGTTTTTTTGTCAGAAAAAAAAGCCTTACTATACATGGTCGTTTTTTTGTCGAAAATAAAAAAGCCTTCCTATACATGGTCGTTATTTTGTCGGAAAAAAAAAGCCTTACTATACATGGTCGTTTTTTTTGACAGAAAAAAAAGCCTTACTATACATGGTCGTTTTTATGTCGGAAAAAAAAGCCTTGCTATACATGGTCGTTTTTTTGTCAGAAAAAAAAAGCCTTACTATACATGGTCGTTTTTTTGTCGAAAATAAAAAAGCCTTACTATACATGGTCGTTTTTTGTCGAAAAAAAAGCCTTACTATACATGGTCGTTTTTATGTCTGAAAAAAAAGCCTTACTATACATGGTCGTTTTTATGTCGGAAAAAAAAGCCTTACTATACATGGTCGTTTTTTTGTCGGAAAAAAAAAGCCTTACTATACATGGTCGTTTTTTTTGACAGAAAAAAAAAGCCTTACTATACATGGTCGTTTTTATGTCGGAAAAAAAAGCCTTGCTATACATGGTCGTTTTTATGTCGGAAAAAAAAGCCTTACTATACATGGTCGTTTTTTTGTCAGAAAAAAAAGCCTTACTATACATGGTCGTTTTTTTGTCGAAAATAAAAAAGCCTTACTATACATGGTCGTTTTTTGTCGAAAAAAAAAGCCTTACTATACATGGTCGTTTTTATGTCTGAAAAAAAAGCCTTACTATACATGGTCGTTTTTTTGTCAGAAAAAAAAAGCCTTACTATACATGGTCGTTTTTTTGTCGAAAATAAAAAAGCCTTATTATACATGGTCGTTTTTTGTCAGAAAAAAAAGCCTTACTATACATGGTCGTTTTTTTGTCAGAAAAAAAAGCCTTACTATACATGGTCGTTTTTTTGTCAGAAAAAAAAGCCTTACTATACATGGTCGTTTTTTTGTCGAAAATAAAAAAGCCTTCCTATACATGGTCGTTATTTTGTCGGAAAAAAAAAGCCTTACTATACATGGTCGTTTTTTTTGACAGAAAAAAAAAGCCTTACTATACATGGTCGTTTTTTTTGTCGGAAAAAAAATCCTTACAATACATGGTCATTTTTTGTCGGAAAAAAAAGCCTTCCTATACATGGTCGTTTTTTTTGTCGGAAAAAAAAAAGCCTTACTATACATGGTCGTTTTTTTGTCAGAAAAAAAAGCCTTACTATACATGGTCGTTTTTTTGTCGAAAATAAAAAAGCCTTACTATACATGGTCGTTTTTTGTCGAAAAAAAAAAGCCTTACTATACATGGTCGTTTTTATGTCTGAAAAAAAAGCCTTACTATACATGGTCATTTTTATGTCGGAAAAAAAAGCCTTACTATACTATACATGGTCGTTTTTTTGTCAGAAAAAAAAGCCTTACTATACATGGTCGTTTTTTTGTCAGAAAAAAAAGCCTTACTATACATGGTCGTTTTTTTGTCAGAAAAAAAAGCCTTACTATACATGGTCGTTTTTTTGTCGAAAATAAAAAAGCCTTCCTATACATGCTTGTTTTTTTGTCGAAAATAAAAAAGCCTTACTATACATGGTCGTTTTTTTTGACAGAAAAAAAAAGCCTTACTATACATGGTCGTTTTTATGTCTGAAAAAAAAGCCTTACTATACATGGTCGTTTTTATGTCGGAAAAAAAAGCCTTACTATACATGGTCGTTTTTTGTCAGAAAAAAAAGCCTTACTATACATGGTCGTTTTTTTGTCAGAAAAAAAAGCCTTACTATACATGGTCGTTTTTTTGTCGAAAATAAAAAAGCCTTCCTATACATGGTCGTTTTTTTGTCGGAAAAAAAAAGCCTTACTATACATGGTCGTTTTTTTTGACAGAAAAAAAAGCCTTACTATACATGGTCGTTTTTTTTGACAGAAAAAAAAGCCTTACTATACATGGTCGTTTTTTTTGTCGGAAAAAAAAGCCTTCCTATACATGGTCGTTTTTTTTGTCGGAAAAAAAAAAGCCTTACTATACATGGTCGTTTTTTTGTCAGAAAAAAAAGCCTTACTATACATGGTCGTTTTTTTGTCGAAAATAAAAAAGCCTTACTATACATGGTCGTTTTTTGTCGAAAAAAAAAGCCTTACTATACATGGTCGTTTTTATGTCTGAAAAAAAAGCCTTACTATACATGGTCGTTTTTATGTCGGAAAAAAAAGCCTTACTATACATGGTCGTTTTTTTGTCAGGAAAAAAAGCCTTACTATACATGGTCGTTTTTTTGTCGAAAATAAAAAAGCCTTACTATACATGGTCGTTTTTTGTCAGAAAAAAAAGCCTTACTATACATGGTCGTTTTTTTGTCAGAAAAAAAAGCCTTACTATACATGGTCGTTTTTTTGTCGAAAATAAAAAAGCCTTCCTATACATGGTCGTTTTTTTGTCGGAAAAAAAAAGCCTTACTATACATGGTCGTTTTTTTTGACAGAAAAAAAAAAGCCTTACTATACATGGTCGTTTTTTTTGTCGGAAAAAAAATCCTTACTATACATGGTCATTTTTTTGTCAGAAAAAAAAAGCCTTACTATACATGGTCGTTTTTTTGTCAGAAAAAAAAGCCTTACTATACATGGTCGTTTTTTGTCTGAAAAAAAAGCCTTACTATACATGGTCGTTTTTTTTGTCAGGAAAAAAAAGCCTTACTATACATGGTCGTTTTTTTGTCGGAAAAAAAAGCCTTACTATACATGGTCGTTTTTTGTCAGAAAAAAAAGCCTTACTATACATGGTCGTTTTTTTGTCAGAAAAAAAAGCCTTACTATACATGGTCGTTTTTTTGTCGAAAATAAAAAAGCCTTCCTATACATGGTCGTTTTTTTGTCGGAAAAAAAAAGCCTTACTATACATGGTCGTTTTTTTTGACAGAAAAAAAAGCCTTACTATACATGGTCGTTTTTTTTGACAGAAAAAAAAGCCTTACTATACATGGTCGTTTTTTTTGTCGGAAAAAAAAGCCTTCCTATACATGGTCGTTTTTTTTGTCGGAAAAAAAAAAGCCTTACTATACATGGTCGTTTTTTTGTCAGAAAAAAAAGCCTTACTATACATGGTCGTTTTTTTGTCGAAAATAAAAAAGCCTTACTATACATGGTCGTTTTTTGTCGAAAAAAAAAGCCTTACTATACATGGTCGTTTTTATGTCTGAAAAAAAAGCCTTACTATACATGGTCGTTTTTATGTCGGAAAAAAAAGCCTTACTATACATGGTCGTTTTTTTGTCAGGAAAAAAAGCCTTACTATACATGGTCGTTTTTTTGTCGAAAATAAAAAAGCCTTACTATACATGGTCGTTTTTTGTCAGAAAAAAAAGCCTTACTATACATGGTCGTTTTTTTGTCAGAAAAAAAAGCCTTACTATACATGGTCGTTTTTTTGTCAGAAAAAAAAGCCTTACTATACATGGTCGTTTTTTTGTCGAAAATAAAAAAGCCTTCCTATACATGGTCGTTTTTTTGTCGGAAAAAAAAAGCCTTACTATACATGGTCGTTTTTTTTGACAGAAAAAAAAAAGCCTTACTATACATGGTCGTTTTTTTGTCGAAAATAAAAAAGCCTTACTATACATGGTCGTTTTTTGTCAGAAAAAAAAGCCTTACTATACATGGTCGTTTTTTTGTCAGAAAAAAAAGCCTTACTATACATGGTCGTTTTTTTGTCAGAAAAAAAAGCCTTACTATACATGGTCGTTTTTTTGTCGAAAATAAAAAAGCCTTCCTATACATGGTCGTTTTTTTGTCGGAAAAAAAAAGCCTTACTATACATGGTCGTTTTTTTTGACAGAAAAAAAAAAGCCTTACTATACATGGTCGTTTTTTTTGTCGGAAAAAAAATCCTTACTATACATGGTCATTTTTTTGTCAGAAAAAAAAAGCCTTACTATACATGGTCGTTTTTTTGTCAGAAAAAAAAGCCTTACTATACATGGTCGTTTTTTGTCTGAAAAAAAAGCCTTACTATACATGGTCGTTTTTTTTGTCAGGAAAAAAAAGCCTTACTATACATGGTCGTTTTTTTGTCGGAAAAAAAAGCCTTCCTATACATGGTCGTTTTTTTTGTCGGAAAAAAAAAGCCTTACAATACATGGTCGTTTTTTTGTCAGAAAAAAAAGCCTTACTATACATGGTCGTTTTTTTGTCGAAAATAAAAAAGCCTTCCTATACATGGTCGTTTTTTTGTCTGAAAAAAAAGCCTTACTATACATGGTCATTTTTATGTCGGAAAAAAAAGCCTTACTATACATGGTCGTTTTTTGTCAGAAAAAAAAGCCTTACTATACATGGTCGTTTTTTTGTCAGAAAAAAAAGCCTTACTATACATGGTCGTTTTTTTGTCAGAAAAAAAAGCCTTACTATACATGGTCGTTTTTTTGTCAGAAAAAAAAGCCTTACTATACATGGTCGTTTTTTTGTCGAAAATAAAAAAGCCTTCCTATACATGGTTGTTTTTTTGTCGAAAATAAAAAAGCCTTACTATACATGGTCGTTTTTTTTGACAGAAAAAAAAAGCCTTACTATACATGGTCGTTTTTATGTCTGAAAAAAAAGCCTTACTATACATGGTCGTTTTTATGTCGGAAAAAAAAGCCTTACTATACATGGTCGTTTTTTGTCAGAAAAAAAAGCCTTACTATACATGGTCGTTTTTTTGTCAGAAAAAAAAGCCTTACTATACATGGTCGTTTTTTTGTCAGAAAAAAAAGCCTTACTATACATGGTCGTTTTTTTGTCGAAAATAAAAAAGCCTTCCTATACATGGTCGTTTTTTTGTCGGAAAAAAAAAGCCTTACTATACATGGTCGTTTTTTTTGACAGAAAAAAAAAAGCCTTACTATACATGGTCGTTTTTTTTGACAGAAAAAAAATCCTTACTATACATGGTCATTTTTTGTCGGAAAAAAAAGCCTTCCTATACATGGTCGTTTTTTTTGTCGGAAAAAAAAAGCCTTACTATACATGGTCGTTTTTTTGTCAGAAAAAAAAGCCTTACTATACATGGTCGTTTTTTTGTCGAAAATAAAAAAGCCTTACTATACATGGTCGTTTTTTGTCGAAAAAAAAAGCCTTACTATACATGGTCGTTTTTATGTCTGAAAAAAAAGCCTTACTATACATGGTCATTTTTATGTCGGAAAAAAAAGCCTTACTATACATGGTCGTTTTTTTGTCAGAAAAAAAAGCCTTACTATACATGGTCGTTTTTTTGTCAGAAAAAAAAGCCTTACTATACATGGTCGTTTTTTTGTCGAAAATAAAAAAGCCTTCCTATACATGGTCGTTTTTTTGTCGGAAAAAAAAAAGCCTTACTATACATGGTCGTTTTTTTTGACAGAAAAAAAAGCCTTACTATACATGGTCGTTTTTATGTCTGAAAAAAAAGCCTTACTATACATGGTCGTTTTTATGTCTGAAAAAAAAGCCTTACTATACATGGTCGTTTTTTTGTCAGAAAAAAAAGCCTTACTATACATGGTCGTTTTTTTGTCAGAAAAAAAAGCCTTACTATACATGGTCGTTTTTTTGTCGAAAATAAAAAAGCCTTCCTATACATGGTCGTTTTTTTGTCGGAAAAAAAAAAGCCTTACTATACATGGTCGTTTTTTTTGACAGAAAAAAAAAGCCTTACTATACATGGTCGTTTTTTTTGTCGGAAAAAAAATCCTTCCTATACATGGTCGTTTTTTTTGTCGGAAAAAAAAAGCCTTACTATACATGGTCGTTTTTTTGTCAGAAAAAAAAAGCCTTACTATACATGGTCGTTTTTTTGTCGGAAAAAAAAAGCCTTACTATACATGGTCGTTTTTTTGTCAGAAAAAAAAGCCTTACTATACATGGTCGTTTTTTTGTCGGAAAAAAAAAGCCTTACTATACATGGTAATTTTTTTTGTCGAAAAAAAAGCCTTACTATACATGGTCGTTTTTTTGTCGGAAAAAAAAAGCCTTACTATACATGGTCGTTTTTTTTGACAGAAAAAAAAAGCCTTACTATACATGGTCGTTTTTATGTCGGAAAAAAAAGCCTTGCTATACATGGTCGTTTTTATGTCGGAAAAAAAAGCCTTACTATACATGGTCGTTTTTTTGTCAGAAAAAAAAGCCTTACTATACATGGTCGTTTTTTTGTCGGAAAAAAAAGCCTTACTATACATGGTCGTTTTTTTGTCAGAAAAAAAAGCCTTACTATACATGGTCGTTTTTTTGTCGAAAATAAAAAAGCCTTACTATACATGGTCGTTTTTTTGTCGAAAAAAAAAAGCCTTACTATACATGGTCGTTTTTTTTGACAGAAAAAAAAGCCTTACTATACATGGTCGTTTTTTTTGTCGGAAAAAAAATCCTTACTATACATGGTCATTTTTTGTCGGAAAAAAAAGCCTTCCTATACATGGTCGTTTTTTTTGTCGGAAAAAAAAAAGCCTTACTATACATGGTCGTTTTTTTGTCAGAAAAAAAAGCCTTACTAAACATGGTCGTTTTTTTGTCGAAAATAAAAAAGCCTTACTATACATGGTCGTTTTTTGTCGAAAAAAAAAGCCTTACTATACATGGTCGTTTTTATGTCTGAAAAAAAAGCCTTACTATACATGGTCGTTTTTATGTCGGAAAAAAAAGCCTTACTATACATGGTCGTTTTTTTGTCAGGAAAAAAAGCCTTACTATACATGGTCGTTTTTTTGTCGAAAATAAAAAAGCCTTACTATACATGGTCGTTTTTTGTCAGAAAAAAAAGCCTTACTATACATGGTCGTTTTTTTGTCAGAAAAAAAAGCCTTACTATACATGGTCGTTTTTTTGTCAGAAAAAAAAGCCTTACTATACATGGTCGTTTTTTTGTCGAAAATAAAAAAGCCTTCCTATACATGGTCGTTTTTTTGTCGAAAAAAAAAAGCCTTACTATACATGGTCGTTTTTTTTGACAGAAAAAAAAAGCCTTACTATACATGGTCGTTTTTTTGTCGAAAATAAAAAAGCCTTCCTATACATGGTCGTTTTTTTGTCGGAAAAAAAAAGCCTTACTATACATGGTCGTTTTTTTTGACAGAAAAAAAAAAGCCTTACTATACATGGTCGTTTTTTTGTCGAAAATAAAAAAGCCTTACTATACATGGTCGTTTTTTGTCAGAAAAAAAAGCCTTACTATACATGGTCGTTTTTTTGTCAGAAAAAAAAGCCTTACTATACATGGTCGTTTTTTTGTCAGAAAAAAAAGCCTTACTATACATGGTCGTTTTTTTGTCGAAAATAAAAAAGCCTTCCTATACATGGTCGTTTTTTTGTCGGAAAAAAAAAGCCTTACTATACATGGTCGTTTTTTTTGACAGAAAAAAAAAAGCCTTACTATACATGGTCGTTTTTTTTGTCGGAAAAAAAATCCTTACTATACATGGTCATTTTTTTGTCAGAAAAAAAAAGCCTTACTATACATGGTCGTTTTTTTGTCAGAAAAAAAAGCCTTACTATACATGGTCGTTTTTTGTCTGAAAAAAAAGCCTTACTATACATGGTCGTTTTTTTTGTCAGGAAAAAAAAGCCTTACTATACATGGTCGTTTTTTTGTCGGAAAAAAAAGCCTTCCTATACATGGTCGTTTTTTTTGTCGGAAAAAAAAAGCCTTACAATACATGGTCGTTTTTTTGTCAGAAAAAAAAGCCTTACTATACATGGTCGTTTTTTTGTCGAAAATAAAAAAGCCTTCCTATACATGGTCGTTTTTTTGTCTGAAAAAAAAGCCTTACTATACATGGTCATTTTTATGTCGGAAAAAAAAGCCTTACTATACATGGTCGTTTTTTGTCAGAAAAAAAAGCCTTACTATACATGGTCGTTTTTTTGTCAGAAAAAAAAGCCTTACTATACATGGTCGTTTTTTTGTCAGAAAAAAAAGCCTTACTATACATGGTCGTTTTTTTGTCAGAAAAAAAAGCCTTACTATACATGGTCGTTTTTTTGTCGAAAATAAAAAAGCCTTCCTATACATGGTTGTTTTTTTGTCGAAAATAAAAAAGCCTTACTATACATGGTCGTTTTTTTTGACAGAAAAAAAAAGCCTTACTATACATGGTCGTTTTTATGTCTGAAAAAAAAGCCTTACTATACATGGTCGTTTTTATGTCGGAAAAAAAAGCCTTACTATACATGGTCGTTTTTTGTCAGAAAAAAAAGCCTTACTATACATGGTCGTTTTTTTGTCAGAAAAAAAAGCCTTACTATACATGGTCGTTTTTTTGTCAGAAAAAAAAGCCTTACTATACATGGTCGTTTTTTTGTCGAAAATAAAAAAGCCTTCCTATACATGGTCGTTTTTTTGTCGGAAAAAAAAAGCCTTACTATACATGGTCGTTTTTTTTGACAGAAAAAAAAAAGCCTTACTATACATGGTCGTTTTTTTTGACAGAAAAAAAATCCTTACTATACATGGTCATTTTTTGTCGGAAAAAAAAGCCTTCCTATACATGGTCGTTTTTTTTGTCGGAAAAAAAAAGCCTTACTATACATGGTCGTTTTTTTGTCAGAAAAAAAAGCCTTACTATACATGGTCGTTTTTTTGTCGAAAATAAAAAAGCCTTACTATACATGGTCGTTTTTTGTCGAAAAAAAAAGCCTTACTATACATGGTCGTTTTTATGTCTGAAAAAAAAGCCTTACTATACATGGTCATTTTTATGTCGGAAAAAAAAGCCTTACTATACATGGTCGTTTTTTTGTCAGAAAAAAAAGCCTTACTATACATGGTCGTTTTTTTGTCAGAAAAAAAAGCCTTACTATACATGGTCGTTTTTTTGTCGAAAATAAAAAAGCCTTCCTATACATGGTCGTTTTTTTGTCGGAAAAAAAAAAGCCTTACTATACATGGTCGTTTTTTTTGACAGAAAAAAAAGCCTTACTATACATGGTCGTTTTTATGTCTGAAAAAAAAGCCTTACTATACATGGTCGTTTTTATGTCTGAAAAAAAAGCCTTACTATACATGGTCGTTTTTTTGTCAGAAAAAAAAGCCTTACTATACATGGTCGTTTTTTTGTCAGAAAAAAAAGCCTTACTATACATGGTCGTTTTTTTGTCGAAAATAAAAAAGCCTTCCTATACATGGTCGTTTTTTTGTCGGAAAAAAAAAAGCCTTACTATACATGGTCGTTTTTTTTGACAGAAAAAAAAAGCCTTACTATACATGGTCGTTTTTTTTGTCGGAAAAAAAATCCTTCCTATACATGGTCGTTTTTTTTGTCGGAAAAAAAAAGCCTTACTATACATGGTCGTTTTTTTGTCAGAAAAAAAAAGCCTTACTATACATGGTCGTTTTTTTGTCGGAAAAAAAAAGCCTTACTATACATGGTCGTTTTTTTGTCAGAAAAAAAAGCCTTACTATACATGGTCGTTTTTTTGTCGGAAAAAAAAAGCCTTACTATACATGGTAATTTTTTTTGTCGAAAAAAAAGCCTTACTATACATGGTCGTTTTTTTGTCGGAAAAAAAAAGCCTTACTATACATGGTCGTTTTTTTTGACAGAAAAAAAAAGCCTTACTATACATGGTCGTTTTTATGTCGGAAAAAAAAGCCTTGCTATACATGGTCGTTTTTATGTCGGAAAAAAAAGCCTTACTATACATGGTCGTTTTTTTGTCAGAAAAAAAAGCCTTACTATACATGGTCGTTTTTTTGTCGGAAAAAAAAGCCTTACTATACATGGTCGTTTTTTTGTCAGAAAAAAAAGCCTTACTATACATGGTCGTTTTTTTGTCGAAAATAAAAAAGCCTTACTATACATGGTCGTTTTTTTGTCGAAAAAAAAAAGCCTTACTATACATGGTCGTTTTTTTTGACAGAAAAAAAAGCCTTACTATACATGGTCGTTTTTTTTGTCGGAAAAAAAATCCTTACTATACATGGTCATTTTTTGTCGGAAAAAAAAGCCTTCCTATACATGGTCGTTTTTTTTGTCGGAAAAAAAAAAGCCTTACTATACATGGTCGTTTTTTTGTCAGAAAAAAAAGCCTTACTAAACATGGTCGTTTTTTTGTCGAAAATAAAAAAGCCTTACTATACATGGTCGTTTTTTGTCGAAAAAAAAAGCCTTACTATACATGGTCGTTTTTATGTCTGAAAAAAAAGCCTTACTATACATGGTCGTTTTTATGTCGGAAAAAAAAGCCTTACTATACATGGTCGTTTTTTTGTCAGGAAAAAAAGCCTTACTATACATGGTCGTTTTTTTGTCGAAAATAAAAAAGCCTTACTATACATGGTCGTTTTTTGTCAGAAAAAAAAGCCTTACTATACATGGTCGTTTTTTTGTCAGAAAAAAAAGCCTTACTATACATGGTCGTTTTTTTGTCAGAAAAAAAAGCCTTACTATACATGGTCGTTTTTTTGTCGAAAATAAAAAAGCCTTCCTATACATGGTCGTTTTTTTGTCGAAAAAAAAAAGCCTTACTATACATGGTCGTTTTTTTTGACAGAAAAAAAAAGCCTTACTATACATGGTCGTTTTTTTTGTCGGAAAAAAAATCCTTACTATACATGGTCATTTTTTGTCGGAAAAAAAAGCCTTCCTATACATGGTCGTTTTTTTTGTCGGAAAAAAAAAGCCTTACTATACATGGTCGTTTTTTTGTCGGAAAAAAAAAGCCTTACTATACATGGTCGTTTTTTTGTCAGAAAAAAAAGCCTTACTATACATGGTCGTTTTTTTGTCGAAAATAAAAAAGCCTTACTATACATGGTCGTTTTTCTGTCGAAAAAAAAAGCCTTACTATACATGGTCGTTTTTATGTCTGAAAAAAAAGCCTTACTATACATGGTCATTTTTATGTCGGAAAAAAAAGCCTTACTATACATGGTCGTTTTTTGTCAGAAAAAAAAGCCTTACTATACATGGTCGTTTTTTTGTCAGAAAAAAAAGCCTTACTATACATGGTCGTTTTTTTGTCAGAAAAAAAAGCCTTACTATACATGGTCGTTTTTTTGTCAGAAAAAAAAGCCTTACTATACATGGTCGTTTTTTTGTCGAAAATAAAAAAGCCTTCCTATACATGGTCGTTTTTTTGTCGGAAAAAAAAAAGCCTTACTATACATGGTCGTTTTTTTTGACAGAAAAAAAAAGCCTTACTATACATGGTCGTTTTTTTTGTCGGAAAAAAAATCCTTCCTATACATGGTCGTTTTTTTTGTCGGAAAAAAAAAAAGCCTTACTATACATGGTCGTTTTTTTGTCAGAAAAAAAAGCCTTACTATACATGGTCGTTTTTTTGTCGGAAAAAAAAAGCCTTACTATACATGGTCGTTTTTTTGTCAGAAAAAAAAGCCTTACTATACATGGTCGTTTTTTTGTCGGAAAAAAAAAGCCTTACTATACATGGTAATTTTTTTTGTCGAAAAAAAAGCCTTACTATACATGGTCGTTTTTTTGTCAGAAAAAAAAGCCTTACTATACATTGTCGGTTTTTTTGTCAGAAAAAAAAAGCCTTACTATACATGGTCGTTTTTTTGTCGGAAAAAAAATCCTTACTATACATGGACATTTTTTGTCGGAAAAAAAAGCCTTACTATACATGGTCGTTTTTTTTGTCGGAAAAAAAAGCCTTACTATACATGGTCGTTTTTTTGTCGGAAAAAAAAGCCTTACTATACATGGTCGTTTTTTTGTCAGAAAAAAAAAGCCTTACTATACATGGTTGTTTTTTTGTCAGAAAAAAAAGCCTTACTATACATGGTCGTTTTTTTGTCGGAAAAAAAAGCCTTACTATACATGGTCGTTTTTATGTCGGAAAAAAAAGCCTTACTATACATGGTCGTTTTTTGTCAGAAAAAAAAGCTTTACTATACATGGTCGTTTTTTTGTCAGAAAAAAAAGCCTTACTATACATGGTCGTTTTTTTGTCAGAAAAAAAAGCCTTACTATACATGGTCGTTTTTTTGTCAGAAAAAAAAGCCTTACTATATACATGGTCGTTTTTTTGTCGAAAATAAAAAAGCCTTACTATACATGGTCGTTTTTATGTCGGAAAAAAAAGCCTTACTATACATGTTCTTTTTTTTTGTCGGAAAAAAAAAAGCCTTCCTATACATGGTCGTTTTTTTGTCGGAAAAAAAAGCCTTACTATACATGGTCGTTTTTTTGTCAGAAAAAAAAGCCTTACTATACATGGTCGTTTTTTTGTCGGAAAAAAAAAGGCTTACTATACATGGTCGTTTTTTTGTCGGAAAAAAAAAAGCCTTACTATACATGGTCGTTTTTTTTGACAGAAAAAAAAAGCCTTACTATACATGGTCGTTTTTTTTGTCGGAAAAAAAATCCTTCCTATACATGGTCGTTTTTTTTGTCGGAAAAAAAAAAGCCTTACTATACATGGTCGTTTTTTTGTCAGAAAAAAAAGCCTTACTATACATGGTCGTTTTTTTGTCGGAAAAAAAAAGCCTTACTATACATGGTTGTTTTTTTGTCAGAAAAAAAAGCCTTACTATACATGGTCGTTTTTTTGTCGGAAAAAAAAGCCTTACTATACATGGTCGTTTTTATGTCGGAAAAAAAAGCCTTACTATACATGGTCGTTTTTTGTCAGAAAAAAAAGCTTTACTATACATGGTCGTTTTTTTGTCAGAAAAAAAAGCCTTACTATACATGGTCGTTTTTTTGTCAGAAAAAAAAGCCTTACTATACATGGTCGTTTTTTTGTCAGAAAAAAAAGCCTTACTATATACATGGTCGTTTTTTTGTCGAAAATAAAAAAGCCTTACTATACATGGTCGTTTTTATGTCGGAAAAAAAAGCCTTACTATACATGTTCTTTTTTTTTGTCGGAAAAAAAAAAGCCTTCCTATACATGGTCGTTTTTTTGTCGGAAAAAAAAGCCTTACTATACATGGTCGTTTTTTTGTCAGAAAAAAAAGCCTTACTATACATGGTCGTTTTTTTGTCGGAAAAAAAAAGGCTTACTATACATGGTCGTTTTTTTGTCGGAAAAAAAAAAGCCTTACTATACATGGTCGTTTTTTTTGACAGAAAAAAAAAGCCTTACTATACATGGTCGTTTTTTTTGTCGGAAAAAAAATCCTTCCTATACATGGTCGTTTTTTTTGTCGGAAAAAAAAAAGCCTTACTATACATGGTCGTTTTTTTGTCAGAAAAAAAAGCCTTACTATACATGGTCGTTTTTTTGTCGGAAAAAAAAAGCCTTACTATACATGGTCGTTTTTTTGTCAGAAAAAAAAGCCTTACTATACATGGTCGTTTTTTTGTCGGAAAAAAAAAGCCTTACTATACATGGTAATTTTTTTTGTCGAAAAAAAAGCCTTACTATACATGGTCGTTTTTTTGTCAGAAAAAAAAGCCTTACTATACATTGTCGGTTTTTTTGTCAGAAAAAAAAAGCCTTACTATACATGGTCGTTTTTTTGTCGGAAAAAAAATCCTTACTATACATGGACATTTTTTGTCGGAAAAAAAAGCCTTACTATACATGGTCGTTTTTTTTGTCGGAAAAAAAAGCCTTACTATACATGGTCGTTTTTTTGTCGGAAAAAAAAGCCTTACTATACATGGTCGTTTTTTTGTCAGAAAAAAAAAGCCTTACTATACATGGTTGTTTTTTTGTCAGAAAAAAAAGCCTTACTATACATGGTCGTTTTTTTGTCGGAAAAAAAAGCCTTACTATACATGGTCGTTTTTATGTCGGAAAAAAAAGCCTTACTATACATGGTCGTTTTTTGTCAGAAAAAAAAGCTTTACTATACATGGTCGTTTTTTTGTCAGAAAAAAAAGCCTTACTATACATGGTCGTTTTTTTGTCAGAAAAAAAAGCCTTACTATACATGGTCGTTTTTTTGTCAGAAAAAAAAGCCTTACTATATACATGGTCGTTTTTTTGTCGAAAATAAAAAAGCCTTACTATACATGGTCGTTTTTATGTCGGAAAAAAAAGCCTTACTATACATGTTCTTTTTTTTTGTCGGAAAAAAAAAAGCCTTCCTATACATGGTCGTTTTTTTGTCGGAAAAAAAAGCCTTACTATACATGGTCGTTTTTTTGTCAGAAAAAAAAGCCTTACTATACATGGTCGTTTTTTTGTCGGAAAAAAAAAGGCTTACTATACATGGTCGTTTTTTTGTCGGAAAAAAAAAGCCTTACTATACATTGTCGTTTGGTTACACTCAGCCTGGGATCGAACCCACAAGCTCAGTGTCAGAGTGTAGACACTCTACCACTAGACCACGGGGCTTAGTCTGTTTACTGGAAAGAAGAGCAATGAGTTTAGTAAGTATGACTAGGATTTTAAAAAAGAAGAAAAAAAAAAAAAAAAAAAAAAAAAAACAGCCTTACTATGCATGGTCTTTTTTTTTTGTCGGAAAAAAAAAGCCTTCCTATACATGGTCGTTTTTTTGTCAGGAAAAAAAAAAGCCTTACTATACATGGTCGTTTTTTTGTCGGAAAAAAAAAAGCCTTACTATACATGGTCGTTTTTTTGTCAGAAAAAAAAGCCTTACTATACATGGTCGTTTTTTTGTCGAAAATAAAAAAGCCTTACTATACATGGTCGTTTTTATGTCGGAAAAAAAACCCTTACTATACATGGTCGTTTTTTGTCAGAAAAAAAAGCCTTACTATACATGGTCGTTTTTTTTGTCGGAAAAAAAATCCTTCCTATACATGGTCGTTTTTTTTGTCGGAAAAAAAAAAAGCCTTACTATACATGGTCGTTTTTTTGTCAGAAAAAAAAGCCTTACTATACATGGTCGTTTTTTTGTCGGAAAAAAAAAGCCTTACTATACATGGTCGTTTTTTTGTCAGAAAAAAAAGCCTTACTATACATGGTCGTTTTTTTGTCGGAAAAAAAAAGCCTTACTATACATGGTAATTTTTTTTGTCGAAAAAAAAGCCTTACTATACATGGTCGTTTTTTTGTCAGAAAAAAAAGCCTTACTATACATTGTCGGTTTTTTTGTCAGAAAAAAAAAGCCTTACTATACATGGTCGTTTTTTTGTCGGAAAAAAAATCCTTACTATACATGGACATTTTTTGTCGGAAAAAAAAGCCTTACTATACATGGTCGTTTTTTTTGTCGGAAAAAAAAGCCTTACTATACATGGTCGTTTTTTTGTCGGAAAAAAAAGCCTTACTATACATGGTCGTTTTTTTGTCAGAAAAAAAAAGCCTTACTATACATGGTTGTTTTTTTGTCAGAAAAAAAAGCCTTACTATACATGGTCGTTTTTTTGTCGGAAAAAAAAGCCTTACTATACATGGTCGTTTTTATGTCGGAAAAAAAAGCCTTACTATACATGGTCGTTTTTTGTCAGAAAAAAAAGCTTTACTATACATGGTCGTTTTTTTGTCAGAAAAAAAAGCCTTACTATACATGGTCGTTTTTTTGTCAGAAAAAAAAGCCTTACTATACATGGTCGTTTTTTTGTCAGAAAAAAAAGCCTTACTATATACATGGTCGTTTTTTTGTCGAAAATAAAAAAGCCTTACTATACATGGTCGTTTTTATGTCGGAAAAAAAAGCCTTACTATACATGTTCTTTTTTTTTGTCGGAAAAAAAAAAGCCTTCCTATACATGGTCGTTTTTTTGTCGGAAAAAAAAGCCTTACTATACATGGTCGTTTTTTTGTCAGAAAAAAAAGCCTTACTATACATGGTCGTTTTTTTGTCGGAAAAAAAAAGGCTTACTATACATGGTCGTTTTTTTGTCGAAAATAAAAAAGCCTTCCTATACATGGTCGTTTTTTTGTCGGAAAAAAAAGCCTTACTATACATGGTCGTTTTTTTGTCGGAAAAAAAAAGGCTTACTATACATGGTCGTTTTTTTGTCGAAAATAAAAAAGCCTTCCTATACATGGTCGTTTTTTTGTCGGAAAAAAAAAAGCCTTACTATACATGGTCGTTTTTTTTGACAGAAAAAAAAAGCCTTACTATACATGGTCGTTTTTTTTGTCGGAAAAAAAATCCTTCCTATACATGGTCGTTTTTTTTGTCGGAAAAAAAAAGCCTTACTATACATGGTCGTTTTTTTGTCAGAAAAAAAAGCCTTACTATACATGGTCGTTTTTTTGTCGGAAAAAAAAAGCCTTACTATACATGGTCGTTTTTTTGTCAGAAAAAAAAGCCTTACTATACATGGTCGTTTTTTTGTCGGAAAAAAAAAGCCTTACTATACATGGTAATTTTTTTTGTCGAAAAAAAAGCCTTACTATACATGGTCGTTTTTTTGTCAGAAAAAAAAAGCCTTACTATACATTGTCGGTTTTTTTGTCAGAAAAAAAAAGCCTTACTATACATGGTCGTTTTTTTGTCGGAAAAAAAATCCTTACTATACATGGACATTTTTTGTCGGAAAAAAAAGCCTTACTATACATGGTCGTTTTTTTTGTCGGAAAAAAAAGCCTTACTATACATGGTCGTTTTTTTGTCGGAAAAAAAAGCCTTACTATACATGGTCGTTTTTTTGTCAGAAAAAAAAAGCCTTACTATACATGGTTGTTTTTTTGTCAGAAAAAAAAGCCTTACTATACATGGTCGTTTTTTTGTCAGAAAAAAAAGCCTTACTATACATGGTCGTTTTTTTGTCGGAAAAAAAAAGGCTTACTATACATGGTCGTTTTTTTGTCGGAAAAAAAAAGCCTTACTATACATTGTCGTTTGGTTACACTCAGCCTGGGATCGAACCCACAAGCTCAGTGTCAGAGTGTAGACACTCTACCACTAGACCACGGGGCTTAGTCTGTTTACTGGAAAGAAGAGCAATGAGTTTAGTAAGTATGACTAGGATTTTAAAAAAGAAAAAAAAAAAAAAAAAAAAAAACAGCCTTACTATGCATGGTCTTTTTTTTTTGTCGGAAAAAAAAAGCCTTCCTATACATGGTCGTTTTTTTGTCAGGAAAAAAAAAAGCCTTACTATACATGGTCGTTTTTTTGTCAGAAAAAAAAGCCTTACTATACATGGTCGTTTTTTTGTCGAAAATAAAAAAGCCTTACTATACATGGTCGTTTTTATGTCGGAAAAAAAACCCTTACTATACATGGTCGTTTTTTGTCAGAAAAAAAAGCCTTACTATACATGGTCGTTTTTTTGTCAGAAAAAAAAGCCTTACTATACATGGTCGTTTTTTTGTCAGAAAAAAAAGCCTTACTATAGATGGTCGTTTTTTTGTCGGAAAAAAGAAGACTTACTATACATGGTCATTTGGTTACACTCAGCCTGGGATCGAACCCACAAGCTCAATGTCAGAGTGTGGACACTCTACCACTAGACCACGGGGCTGTTAGTCTGTTTTATGGAAAGAGGAGCAATGAGTTTAGTAAGTATGACTAGGAATTTTAAAAAAAAATAAATAAAAAAAAAATAAAAAAAATAAATAAAAAATAAAAATAAAAGCCTTACTATACATGGTCGTTTTTTTGTCGGAAAAAAAAAAAGCCTTACTATACATGGTCGTTTTTTTGTCGGGAAAAAAAAAGCCTTACTATACATGGTCGTTTTTTTGTCAGAAAAAAAAGCCTTACTATACATGGTCGTTTTTTTGTCAGAAAAAAAAAAAGCCTTACTATACATGGTCGTTTTTTTGTTGAAAAAAAAATCCTTACTATACATGGTCATTTTTTGTCGGAAAAAAAAGCCTTACTATACATGGTCGTTTTTTTGTCGGAAAAAAAAGCCTTACTATACATGGTCGTTTTTTTGTCGGAAAAAAAAGCCTTACTATACATGGTCATTTTTTTGTCAGAAAAAAAAAGCCTTACTATACATGGTTGTTTTTTTGTCAGAAAAAAAAAAGCCTTACTATACATGGTCGTTTTTTTGTCGAAAATAAAAAAGCCTTACTATACATGGTCGTTTTTTTTGACAGAAAAAAAAAGCCTTACTATACATGGTCGTTTTTTTGTTGAAAAAAAAATCCTTACTATACATGGTCATTTTTATGTCGGAAAAAAAAGCCTTACTATACATGGTCGTTTTTTGTCAGAAAAAAAAGCCTTACTATACATGGTCGTTTTTTTGTCAGAAAAAAAAGCCTTACTATACATGGTCGTTTTTTTTGTCAGAAAAAAAAGCCTTACTATACATGGTCGTTTTTTTGTCGAAAATAAAAAAGCCTTCCTATACATGGTCGTTTTTTTGTCGGAAAAAAAAAAGCCTTACTATACATGGTCGTTTTTTTTGACAGAAAAAAAAAGCCTTACTATACATGGTCGTTTTTTTTGTCGGAAAAAAAATCCTTCCTATACATGGTCGTTTTTTTTGTCGGAAAAAAAAAAAGCCTTACTATACATGGTCGTTTTTTTGTCAGAAAAAAAAGCCTTACTATACATGGTCGTTTTTTTGTCGGAAAAAAAAAGCCTTACTATACATGGTCGTTTTTTTGTCAGAAAAAAAAGCCTTACTATACATGGTCGTTTTTTTGTCGGAAAAAAAAAGCCTTACTATACATGGTAATTTTTTTTGTCGAAAAAAAAGCCTTACTATACATGGTCGTTTTTTTGTCAGAAAAAAAAGCCTTACTATACATTGTCGGTTTTTTTGTCAGAAAAAAAAAAGCCTTACTATACATGGTCGTTTTTTTGTCGGAAAAAAAATCCTTACTATACATGGACATTTTTTGTCGGAAAAAAAAGCCTTACTATACATGGTCGTTTTTTTTGTCGGAAAAAAAAGCCTTACTATACATGGTCGTTTTTTTGTCGGAAAAAAAAGCCTTACTATACATGGTCGTTTTTTTGTCAGAAAAAAAAAGCCTTACTATACATGGTTGTTTTTTTGTCAGAAAAAAAAGCCTTACTATACATGGTCGTTTTTTTGTCGGAAAAAAAAGCCTTACTATACATGGTCGTTTTTATGTCGGAAAAAAAAGCCTTACTATACATGGTCGTTTTTTGTCAGAAAAAAAAGCTTTACTATACATGGTCGTTTTTTTGTCAGAAAAAAAAGCCTTACTATACATGGTCGTTTTTTTGTCAGAAAAAAAAGCCTTACTATACATGGTCGTTTTTTTGTCAGAAAAAAAAGCCTTACTATATACATGGTCGTTTTTTTGTCGAAAATAAAAAAGCCTTACTATACATGGTCGTTTTTATGTCGGAAAAAAAAGCCTTACTATACATGTTCTTTTTTTTTGTCGGAAAAAAAAAAGCCTTCCTATACATGGTCGTTTTTTTGTCGGAAAAAAAAGCCTTACTATACATGGTCGTTTTTTTGTCAGAAAAAAAAGCCTTACTATACATGGTAATTTTTTTTGTCGAAAAAAAAGCCTTACTATACATGGTCGTTTTTTTGTCAGAAAAAAAAGCCTTACTATACATTGTCGGTTTTTTTGTCAGAAAAAAAAAGCCTTACTATACATGGTCGTTTTTTTGTCGGAAAAAAAATCCTTACTATACATGGACATTTTTTGTCGGAAAAAAAAGACTTACTATACATGGTCGTTTTTTTTGTCGGAAAAAAAAGCCTTACTATACATGGTCGTTTTTTTGTCGGAAAAAAAAGCCTTACTATACATGGTCGTTTTTTTGTCGGAAAAAAAATCCTTACTATACATGGACATTTTTTGTCGGAAAAAAAAGCCTTACTATACATGGTCGTTTTTTTGTCGGAAAAAAAAGCCTTACTATACATGGTCGTTTTTTTGTCGGAAAAAAAAAGCCTTCCTATACATGGTCGTTTTTTTGTCGGGAAAAAAAAAGCCTTACTATACATGGTCGTTTTTTTGTCGGAAAAAAAAAAACCTTACTATACATGGTCGTTTTTTTGTCAGAAAAAAAAGCCTTACTATACATGGTCGTTTTTTTTGTCGAAAATAAAAAAGCCTTACTATACATGGTCGTTTTTATGTCGGAAAAAAAACCCTTACTATACATGGTCGTTTTTTGTCAGAAAAAAAAGCCTTACTATACATGGTCGTTTTTTTGTCAGAAAAAAAAGCCTTACTATACATGGTCGTTTTTTTGTCAGAAAAAAAAGCCTTACTATAGATGGTCGTTTTTTTGTCGGAAAAAAAAGCCTTACTATATACATGGTCGTTTTTTTGTCGAAAATAAAAAAGCCTTACTATACATGGTCGTTTTTATGTCGGAAAAAAAAGCCTTACTATACATGTTCTTTTTTTTTGTCGGAAAAAAAAAAGCCTTCCTATACATGGTCGTTTTTTTGTCGGAAAAAAAAAGCCTTACTATACATGGTCGTTTTTTTGTCAGAAAAAAAAGCCTTACTATACATGGTCGTTTTTTTGTCGGAAAAAAAAAGGCTTACTATACATGGTCGTTTTTTTGTCGGAAAAAAGAAGACTTACTATACATGGTCATTTGGTTACACTCAGCCTGGGATCGAACCCACAAGCTCAGTGTCAGAGTGTAGACACTCTACCACTAGACCACGGGGCTTAGTCTGGTTACTGGAAAGAAGAGCAATGAGTTTAGTAAGTAGGATTTAAAAAAAAAAAAAAAAAAGCCTTCCTATACATGGTCGTATTTTTGTCGGGAAAAAAAAAAAGCCTTACTATACATGGTTGTTTTTTTGTCAGAAAAAAAAGCCTTACTATACATGGTCGTTTTTTTGTCGGAAAAAAAAAGCCTTACTATACATGGTCATTTTTTTTTGTCTGAAAAAAATAGCCTTACTATACGTGGTCGTTTTTTTGTCAGAAAAAAAAGCCTTACTATACATGGTCATTTTTTTGTCAGAAAAAAAAAGCCTTACTATACATGGTCGTTTTTTTGTCAGAAAAAAAAGCCTTACTATACATGGTCGTTTTTTGTCTGAAAAAAAAGCCTTACTATACATGGTCGTTTTTTTTGTCAGGAAAAAAAAGCCTTACTATACATGGTCGTTTTTTTGTCGGAAAAAAAAGCCTTACTATACATGGTCGTTTTTTTGTCGGAAAAAAAAAAGCCTTACTATACATGGTAATTTTTTTGTCGAAAAAAAAAGCCTTACTATACATGGTCGTTTTTTTGTCAGAAAAAAAAGCCTTACTATACATGGTCGTTTTTTTTGTCAGAAAAAAAAGCCTTACTATATATGGTCGTTTTTTTGTCGGAAAAAAAATCCTTACTATACATGGTCATTTTTTGTCGGAAAAAAAAAGCCTTACTATACATGGTCGTTTTTTTGTCGGAAAAAAAAGCCTTACTATACATGGTCGTTTTTTTGTCGGAAAAAAAAAGCCTTACTATACATGGTCGTTTTTTTGTCAGAAAAAAAAAGCCTTACTATACATGGTCGTTTTTTTGTCAGAAAAAAAAGCCTTACTATACATGGTCGTTTTTTTGTCGAAAATAAAAAAGCCTTCCTATACATGGTCGTTTTTTTGTCGGAAAAAAAAAGCCTTACTATACATGGTCGTTTTTTTTTACAGAAAAAAAAAGCCTTACTATACATGGTCGTTTTTTTTGTCGGAAAAAAAATCCTTACTATACATGGTCATTTTTTGTCGGAAAAAAAAGCCTTCCTATACATGGTCGTTTTTTTTGTCGGAAAAAAAAAAGCCTTACTATACATGGTCGTTTTTTTGTCAGAAAAAAAAGCCTTACTATACATGGTCGTTTTTTTGTCGAAAATAAAAAAGCCTTACTATACATGGTCGTTTTTTGTCGAAAAAAAAAGTCTTACTATACATGGTCGTTTTTATGTCTGAAAAAAAAGCCTTACTATACATGGTCATTTTTATGTCGGAAAAAAAAGCCTTACTATACATGGTCGTTTTTTGTCAGAAAAAAAAGCCTTACTATACATGGTCGTTTTTTTGTCAGAAAAAAAAGCCTTACTATACATGGTCGTTTTTTTGTCGGAAAAAAAAAGCCTTACTATACATGGTCGTTTTTTTGTCGGAAAAAAAAAGCCTTACTATACATGGTCGTTTTTTTGTCAGAAAAAAAAGCCTTACTATACATGGTCGTTTTTTTGTCAGAAAAAAAAGCCTTACTATACATGGTCGTTTTTTTGTCGAAAATAAAAAAGCCTACCTATACATGGTCGTTTCTTTGTCGGAAAAAAAAAGCCTTACTATACATGGTCGTTTTTTTTGACAGAAAAAAAAAGCCTTACTATACATGGTCGTTTTTTTTGTCGGAAAAAAAATCCTTACTATACATGGTCATTTTTTGTCGGAAAAAAAAGCCTTCCTATACATGGTCGTTTTTTTTGTCGGAAAAAAAAAAGCCTTACTATACATGGTCGTTTTTTTGTCAGAAAAAAAAGCCTTACTATACATGGTCGTTTTTTTGTCGAAAATAAAAAAGCCTTACTATACATGGTCGTTTTTTGTCGAAAAAAAAAGCCTTACTATACATGGTCGTTTTTATGTCTGAAAAAAAAGCCTTACTATACATGGTCATTTTTATGTCGGAAAAAAAAGCCTTACTATACATGGTCGTTTTTTGTCAGAAAAAAAAGCCTTACTATACATGGTCGTTTTTTTGTCAGAAAAAAAAGCCTTACTATACATGGTCGTTTTTTTGTCAGAAAAAAAAGCCTTACTATACATGGTCGTTTTTTTGTCAGAAAAAAAAGCCTTACTATACATGGTCGTTTTTTTGTCAAAAATAAAAAAGCCTTCCTATACATGGTCGTTTTTTTGTCGGAAAAAAAAAAGCCTTACTATACATGGTCGTTTTTTTTGACAGAAAAAAAAAAGCCTTACTATACATGGTCGTTTTTTTTGTCGGAAAAAAAATCCTTCCTATACATGGTCGTTTTTTTTTGTCAGAAAAAAAAGCCTTACTATACATGGTCGTTTTTTTGTCAGAAAAAAAAGCCTTACTATACATGGTCGTTTTTTTGTCAGAAAAAAAAGCCTTACTATACATGGTCGTTTTTTTGTCAGAAAAAAAAGCCTTACTATACATGGTCGTTTTTTTGTCGAAAATAAAAAAGCCTTCCTATACAAGGTCGTTTTTTTGTCGGAAAAAAAAAAGCCTTACTATACATGGTCGTTTTTTTTGACAGAAAAAAAAAGCCTTACTATACATGGTCGTTTTTTTTGTCGGAAAAAAAATCCTTCCTATACATGGTCGTTTTTTTTGTCGGAAAAAAAAAAGCCTTACTATACATGGTCGTTTTTTTGTCAGAAAAAAAAAGCCTTACTATACATGGTCGTTTTTTTGTCGGAAAAAAAAAGCCTTACTATACATGGTCGTTTTTTTGTCGGAAAAAAAAAGCCTTACTATACATGGTCGTTTTTTTGTCAGAAAAAAAAGCCTTACTATACATGGTCGTTTTTTTGTCAGAAAAAAAAGCCTTACTATACATGGTCGTTTTTTTGTCGAAAATAAAAAAGCCTTACTATAATGGTCGTTTTTTTTGACAGAAAAAAAAAGCCTTACTATACATGGTCGTTTTTTTTGTCGGAAAAAAAATCCTTACTATACATGGTCATTTTTTGTCGGAAAAAAAAGCCTTCCTATACATGGTCGTTTTTTTTGTCGGAAAAAAAAAAGCCTTCCTATACATGGTCGTTTTTTTGTCGGAAAAAAAAGCCTTACTATACATGGTCGTTTTTTTGTCAGAAAAAAAAGCCTTACTATACATGGTCGTTTTTTTGTCGGAAAAAAAAAGGCTTACTATACATGGTCTTTTTTTTTTGTCGGAAAAAAAAAGCCTTCCTATACATGGTCGTTTTTTTGTCGGGAAAAAAAAGCCTTACTATACATGGTCGTTTTTTTGTCGGAAAAAAAAAAGCCTTACTATACATGGTCGTTTTTTTGTCAGAAAAAAAAGCCTTACTATACATGGTCGTTTTTTTTGTCGAAAATAAAAAAGCCTTACTATACATGGTCGTTTTTATGTCGGAAAAAAAACCCTTACTATACATGGTCGTTTTTTGTCAGAAAAAAAAGCCTTACTATACATGGTCGTTTTTTTGTCAGAAAAAAAAGCCTTACTATACATGGTCGTTTTTTTGTCAGAAAAAAAAGCCTTACTATAGATGGTCGTTTTTTTGTCGGAAAAAAAAGCCTTACTATATACATGGTCGTTTTTTTGTCGAAAATAAAAAAGCCTTACTATACATGGTCGTTTTTATGTCGAAAAAAAAAGCCTTACTATACATGTTCTTTTTTTTTGTCGGAAAAAAAAAAGCCTTCCTATACATGGTCGTTTTTTTGTCGGAAAAAAAAAGCCTTACTATACATGGTCGTTTTTTTGTCAGAAAAAAAAGCCTTACTATACATGGTCGTTTTTTTGTCGGAAAAAAAAAGGCTTACTATACATGGTCGTTTTTTTGTCGGAAAAAAGAAGACTTACTATACATGGTCATTTGGTTACACTCAGCCTGGGATCGAACCCACAAGCTCAGTGTCAGAGTGTAGACACTCTACCACTAGACCACGGGGCTTAGTCTGGTTACTGGAAAGAAGAGCAATGAGTTTAGTAAGTAGGATTTAAAAAAAAAAAAAAAAAAAGCCTTACTATACATGGTCTTTTTTTTTTGTCGGAAAAAAAAAGCCTTCCTATACATGGTCGTATTTTTGTCGGGAAAAAAAAAAAGCCTTACTATACATGGTCGTTTTTTTGTCGGAAAAAAAAAAGCCTTACTATACATGGTCGTTTTTTTGTCAGAAAAAAAGCCTTAGTATACATGGTCGTTTTTTTGTCAGAAAAAAAAGCCTTACTATACATGGTCGTTTTTTTGTCGGAAAAAAAAAGCCTTACTATATATACATGGTCGTTTTTTTGTCAGAAAAAAAAAAGCCTGACTATACATGGTCGTTTTTTTGTCGGAAAAAAGAAGACTTACTATACATGGTCATTTGGGTACACTCAGCCTGGGATCGAACCCACAAGCTCAGTGTCAGAGTGTAGACACTCTACCACTAGACCACGGGGCTGCTAGTCTGTTTACCGGAAAGAAGAGCAATGAGTTTAGTAAGTATGACTAGGAAAAAAAAAAAAAAAGCCTTACTATACATGGTCGTGTTTTTGTCGGAAAAAAAAGCCTTCCTATACATGGTCGTTTTTTTGTCTGAAAAAAAAAGCCTTACTATACATGGTCGTTTTTTGTCGGAAAAAAAAAGCCTTACTATACATTGTCGTTTGGTTACACTCAGCCTGGGATCGAACCCACAAGCTCAGTGGCAGAGTGTAGACACTCTACCACTAGACCACGGGGCTTAGTCTGTTTACTGGAAAGAAGAGCAATGAGTTTAGTAAGTATGACTAGGATTAAAAAAAAAAAAAAAAAAAAAAAAAAAAAACCAGCCTTACTATGCATGGTCTTTTTTTTTTGTCGGAAAAAAAAAGCCTTCCTATACATGGTCGTTTTTTTGTCGGGAAAAAAAAAAGCCTTACTATACATGGTCGTTTTTTTGTCGGAAAAAAAAAAGCCTTACTATCCATGGTCGTTTTTTTGTCAGAAAAAAAAGCCTTACTATACATGGTCGTTTTTTTGTCGAAAATAAAAAAGCCTTACTATACATGGTCGTTTTTATGTCGGAAAAAAAACCCTTACTATACATGGTCGTTTTTGTCAGAAAAAAAAGCCTTACTATACATGGTCGTTTTTTTGTCAGAAAAAAAAGCCTTACTATACATGGTCGCTTTTTTGTCAGAAAAAAAAGCCTTACTATAGATGGTCGTTTTTTTTGTCGGAAAAAAGAAGACTTACTATACATGGTCATTTGGTTACACTCAGCCTGGGATCGAACCCACAAGCTCAGTGTCAGAGTGTGGACACTCTACCACTAGACCACGGGGCTGTTAGTCTGTTTTATGGAAAGAGGAGCAATGAGTTTAGTAAGTATGACTAGGAATTTTAAAAAAAAATAAATAAAAATAAATAAATAAAAAAAATGAAAAATAAAAATAAAAGCCTTACTATACATGGTCGTTTTTTTGTCGGGAAAAAAAAAGCCTTACTATACATGGTCGTTTTTTTGTCGGGAAAAAAAAAGCCTTACTATACATGGTCGTTTTTTTTGTCAGAAAAAAAAGCCTTACTATACATGGTCGTTTTTTTGTCAGAAAAAAAAAGCCTTACTATACATGGTTGTTTTTTTGTCAGAAAAAAAAAAGCCTTACTATACATGGTCGTTTTTTTGTCGAAAATAAAAAAGCCTTACTATACATGGTCGTTTTTTGTCGGAAAAAAAAGCCTTACTATACATGGTCTTTTTTATGTCGGAAAAAAAAGCCTTACTATACATGGTCGTTTTTATGTCGGAAAAAAAACCCTTACTATACATGGTCGTTTTTTGTCAGAAAAAAAAGCCTTACTATACATGGTCGTTTTTTTGTCAGAAAAAAAAGCCTTACTATACATGGTCGTTTTTTTGTCAGAAAAAAAAGCCTTACTATAGATGGTCGTTTTTTTGTCGGAAAAAAGAAGACTTACTATACATGGTCATTTGGTTACACTCAGCCTGGGATCGAACCCACAAGCTCAGTGTCAGAGTGTGGACACTCTACCACTAGACCACGGGGCTGTTAGTCTGTTTTATGGAAAGAGGAGCAATGAGTTTAGTAAGTATGACTAGGAATTTTTAAAAAAAATAAATAAAAAAAAATAAATAAAAAAAATAAAAAATAAAAATAAAAGCCTTACTATACATGGTCGTTTTTTTGTCGGAAAAAAAAAAGCCTTACTATACATGGTCGTTTTTTTGTCGGGAAAAAAAAAGCCTTACTATACATGGTCGTTTTTTTGTCAGAAAAAAAAGCCTTACTATACATGGTCGTTTTTTTGTCAGAAAAAAAAAAGCCTTACTATACATGGTCGTTTTTTTGTTGAAAAAAAAATCCTTACTATACATGGTCATTTTTTGTCGGAAAAAAAAGCCTTACTATACATGGTCGTTTTTTTGTCGGAAAAAAAAGCCTTACTATACATGGTCGTTTTTTTGTCGGAAAAAAAAGCCTTACTATATATGGTCGTTTTTTTGTCAGAAAAAAAAAAGCCTTACTATACATGGTTGCTTTTTTGTCAGAAAAAAAAAAGCCTTACTATACATGGTTGTTTTTTTGTCAGAAAAAAAAGCCTTACTATACATGGTCGTTTTTTTGTCGGAAAAAAAAAGCCTTACTATACATGGTCATTTTTTTTTGTCTGAAAAAAATAGCCTTACTATACGTGGTCGTTTTTTTGTCAGAAAAAAAAGCCTTACTATACATGGTCATTTTTTTGTCAGAAAAAAAAAGCCTTACTATACATGGTCGTTTTTTTGTCAGAAAAAAAAGCCTTACTATACATGGTCGTTTTTTGTCTGAAAAAAAAGCCTTACTATACATGGTCGTTTTTTTTGTCAGGAAAAAAAAGCCTTACTATACATGGTCGTTTTTTTGTCGGAAAAAAAAGCCTTACTATACATGGTCGTTTTTTTGTCGGAAAAAAAAGCCTTACTATATATGGTCGTTTTTTTGTCAGAAAAAAAAAAGCCTTACTATACATGGTTGCTTTTTTGTCAGAAAAAAAAAGCCTTACTATACATGGTTGTTTTTTTGTCAGAAAAAAAAGCCTTACTATACATGGTCGTTTTTTTGTCGGGAAAAAAAAAGCCTTACTATACATGGTCGTTTTTTTGTCAGAAAAAAAAGCCTTACTATACATGGTCATTTTTTTTTGTCTGAAAAAAATAGCCTTACTATACGTGGTCGTTTTTTTGTCAGAAAAAAAAGCCTTACTATACATGGTCATTTTTTTGTCAGAAAAAAAAAGCCTTACTATACATGGTCGTTTTTTTGTCGGAAAAAAAAAGCCTTACTATACATGGTCGTTTTTTTGTCGGGAAAAAAAAAGCCTTACTATACATGGTCGTTTTTTTGTCAGAAAAAAAAGCCTTACTATACATGGTCGTTTTTTTGTTGAAAAAAAAATCCTTACTATACATGGTCATTTTTTGTCGGAAAAAAAAGCCTTACTATACATGGTCGTTTTTTTGTCGGAAAAAAAAGCCTTACTATACATGGTCGTTTTTTTGTCGGAAAAAAAAGCCTTACTATATATGGTCGTTTTTTTGTCAGAAAAAAAAAAAGCCTTACTATACATGGTTGCTTTTTTGTCAGAAAAAAAAGCCTTACTATACATGGTTGTTTTTTTGTCAGGAAAAAAAGCCTTACTATACATGGTCGTTTTTTTGTCGGAAAAAAAAAGCCTTACTATACATGGTCATTTTTTTTTGTCTGAAAAAAATAGCCTTACTATACGTGGTCGTTTTTTTGTCAGAAAAAAAAGCCTTACTATACATGGTCATTTTTTTGTCAGAAAAAAAAAGCCTTACTATACATGGTCGTTTTTTTGTCAGAAAAAAAAGCCTTACTATACATGGTCGTTTTTTGTCTGAAAAAAAAGCCTTACTATACATGGTCGTTTTTTTTGTCAGGAAAAAAAAGCCTTACTATACATGGTCGTTTTTTTGTCGGAAAAAAAAGCCTTACTATACATGGTCGTTTTTTTGTCGGAAAAAAAAGCCTTACTATATATGGTCGTTTTTTTGTCAGAAAAAAAAAAGCCTTACTATACATGGTTGCTTTTTTGTCAGAAAAAAAAAGCCTTACTATACATGGTCGTTTTTTTGTCGGAAAAAAAATCCTTACTATACATGGTCATTTTTTGTCGGAAAAAAAAGCCTTACTATACATGGTCGTTTTTTTGTCGGAAAAAAAAGCCTTACTATACATGGTCGTTTTTTTGTCGGAAAAAAAAAAGCCTTACTATACGTGGTCGTTTTTTTGTCAGAAAAAAAAAAGCCTTATTATACATGGTAATTTTTTTGTCGAAAAAAAAAAGCCTTACTATACATGGTCGTTTTTTTGTCGGGAAAAAAAAAGCCTTACTATACATGGTCGTTTTTTTGTCAGAAAAAAAAGCCTTACTATACATGGTCGTTTTTTTGTTGAAAAAAAAATCCTTACTATACATGGTCATTTTTTGTCGGAAAAAAAAGCCTTACTATACATGGTCGTTTTTTTGTCGGAAAAAAAAGCCTTACTATACATGGTCGTTTTTTTGTCGGAAAAAAAAGCCTTACTATATATGGTCGTTTTTTTGTCAGAAAAAAAAAAAGCCTTACTATACATGGTTGCTTTTTTGTCAGAAAAAAAAGCCTTACTATACATGGTTGTTTTTTTGTCAGGAAAAAAAGCCTTACTATACATGGTCGTTTTTTTGTCGGAAAAAAAAAGCCTTACTATACATGGTCATTTTTTTTTGTCTGAAAAAAATAGCCTTACTATACGTGGTCGTTTTTTTGTCAGAAAAAAAAGCCTTACTATACATGGTCATTTTTTTGTCAGAAAAAAAAAGCCTTACTATACATGGTCGTTTTTTTGTCAGAAAAAAAAGCCTTACTATACATGGTCGTTTTTTGTCTGAAAAAAAAGCCTTACTATACATGGTCGTTTTTTTTGTCAGGAAAAAAAAGCCTTACTATACATGGTCGTTTTTTTGTCGGAAAAAAAAGCCTTACTATACATGGTCGTTTTTTTGTCGGAAAAAAAAGCCTTACTATATATGGTCGTTTTTTTGTCAGAAAAAAAAAAGCCTTACTATACATGGTTGCTTTTTTGTCAGAAAAAAAAAGCCTTACTATACATGGTCGTTTTTTTGTCGGAAAAAAAATCCTTACTATACATGGTCATTTTTTGTCGGAAAAAAAAGCCTTACTATACATGGTCGTTTTTTTGTCGGAAAAAAAAGCCTTACTATACATGGTCGTTTTTTTGTCGGAAAAAAAAAAGCCTTACTATACGTGGTCGTTTTTTTGTCAGAAAAAAAAAAGCCTTATTATACATGGTAATTTTTTTGTCGAAAAAAAAAAGCCTTACTATACATGGTCGTTTTTTTGTCAGAAAAAAAAGCCTTACTATACATGGTCGTTTTTTTTGTCAGAAAAAAAAGCCTTACTATATATGGTCGTTTTTTTGTCGGAAAAAAAAGCCTTACTATACATGGTCGTTTTTTTGTCGGAAAAAAAAAAGCCTTATTATACATGGTAATTTTTTTGTCGAAAAAAAAAAGCCTTACTATACATGGTCGTTTTTTTGTCAGAAAAAAAAGCCTTACTATACATGGTCGTTTTTTTTGTCAGAAAAAAAAGCCTTACTATATATGGTCGTTTTTTTGTCGGAAAAAAAATCCTTACTATACATGGTCATTTTTTGTCGGAAAAAAAAGCCTTACTATACATGGTCGTTTTTTTGTCGGAAAAAAAAGCCTTACTATACATGGTCGTTTTTTTGTCGGAAAAAAAAAGCCTTACTATACATGGTCGTTTTTTTGTCGGAAAAAAAAGCCTTACTATACATGGTCGTTTTTTTTGTCAGAAAAAAAAGTCTTACTATACATGGTCGTTTTTTTTTGTCGGAAAAAAAATCCTTACTATACATGGTCGTTTTTTTGTCGGAAAAAAAAAGACTTACTATACATGGTCGTTTTTTTGTCGGAAAAAAAAAGACTTACTATACATGGTCATTTGGTCATACTATAAATGGTCGTTTAAAAAAATATATATATTAAAAAAAAGATTAAAAAAAAACAACATACTATACATAGTCGTTTTTTTTTTGTTTTTTTTTAAAAAAGGCCATACAATACATGGTTGTAAAAACAAAAAAAAACAGCTTATGATATCCATGGTTGTTTATTTTTATTGTCTTTGGTGTGACCTGGCCGGGGATTGAACCCACAACATCCCAGTCACAGGGTGGACACTCTACCACTTGACCACTGAGCTGGTCTTTGAAAAAGACAAAAAAAAAAACAAAAAAAAACGCCTGACTATACATGCTCAGTTTTAAAAAAATAAAAAAATAAAAAAAAATACGCCATACTATAAATGGTCGTTTAAAAAAAAAAAAAAAAAAAAAAAAAAAAAAGATAAAAAAAAACGGCTTACTATACATGGTCGTTTTTTTGTTTTTGTTTTTTTTAAAAAAAAAAATAGGCCATACTTTACATGGTCGTTTAAAAAAAAATTAAAAAAAATAAAACGCCATACTTTCCATGCTCGTTTAAAAAAGAAAAAAAAGAAACATGCCTTAGTATACATGGTCGTGTTGTTTTTTTCTTTAAAAAAAAAAACAAAAATAAAATTAATCAGCCTTATTATACTTTTTTTTTTTTTTTTTTTGTTTGTAAAAAAAAAAAAAACTGAGTCAGGGAATTTGAGATGGTCAGTTGTCATCGCTGCACTGCTAATGTGAAGGCTATGCAGTTTGTGTCAAATCTGTTGGCCCTCTGAGGGCCCCTGCTGGCTAAGGGGCCCCCAAGCAATTGCCTGCCTTGCCTTAGACAAATGGGTGGGACTGAGTGTGATATGGGCTGAGGGACGTTTTCTATAACAATACATATGTTAACCCTAGTTTGAGAACCAGTTTTAGGGTAACAGGGTGGGTGGGGGGAAAAAAAACTTTCCCTGTGAATGTCAACTCTTTTTTTTTTTTTTTCGTCAAGTGTTCTGTGTTCACCCCATGCACTTTTTCTGATCTCGATTTTGTGCAAATAAAAAAGTTGAATCTATCCAGATGTGGTGTGGTTTGTGTTGACGAACACTTTTTCCAACGCATGTCATTTCAATGACAGCTCACCAGCAAGCTTTGGAGAAGCCTGATAATGATCCTCACCTGCTTTGGAATATGGAGACATGGAAAACAGGCTGGATAGTGTGCACTGAGGACCAGGGTTGACATCTTGGCCTTTGGGTTCAAATGTTTTGGGAAAAAAAAAAAAAAGTCCCCCACATAGAAATTTGTGGCTTGAGTGCAGTACCAGATGTACCCACCAGACGGCGCACTCAATGGAAGGGTGACGTTACAGGTTAGTTTTCAGTAGCTGGGTTTCGGCTCGTTTGTAATTGTTCACGAATGTGATAAAAACAATAAGCGTGCCCTGATAAGACGCGAATCATGAACGCCGCCAAGGATGTAATATAGTTCAACAAAAAACAAAAAGAATCGTTAAGAGTCAATGTGGGTGGTCAATCAAAGTCGTGGCGTAAGTTTAGAGGAAAACGGAAAAGCAACGGAGATGCGATGCAATACTGCCCTCCTGTGGATGACTAGAGTAACTACATTCAGGGTGGTTATAGGACTGACTTGTTCGTGAGTTGTTAATATCTAAAATATTTGTTGAGTAGTACATAGTTGACTACCAGGATGCAAATTAATTTGGACTTTTTCCTGAAGTGGGTGGAGTTATGTCCATTCATTTGCCTTTTGAAGCGTAATAGTAAGCAAGAAAGCATTTTCTGGGTTTTGAATGGATTGAAAGTGGCTTGTTCAGGTTGGTATTGAAGATGTTTTGGCTTCTGGTCAAGCAGACGATTCATCTGGCATTGAGAAGGAACTGGACTCAAGTTACAAACACTAGTTGTTGACAGGCTGTACATGGAAGCAGCACACGACACCATGTGTGATGTCACATGAGCACAATCTCTCCATGGGACAAAACCATACAAACACACTAACAGACATCATTCAATGCTTCTGGACATGTGCACAAGATTTGTTTTCATACTATTAACATCCATTGATTGATTTCAAAATACCTTAGTGTTATTTTGCCAATCCATTTTCAATCATTTGGGCACAACAATCATTTAATAAAGCACATGTTCAGAAGCACTGAATGATGTTCTGTCGTACATCAGAGGTTAAAGCGCACTGAGAAATGGCTTCGCGACTCAAGCACACAACATTTGCCTTCAAATAGCACACACACCTGTCCAAAAGCATCTTTCTATCAATGTAGCACAGACTCGTCCACACGTCCTCAAGTCTTGAGTCTGTTGGCTGCGTGTTCGTCCAAGACCTCCTCCATCCTGTCAGGCAAAAACAAAAGGAGTCCGTCATGCTCATTCACATCAAATTACTCACAACACTTTGGGGTCGCACCTAAGTCCAATGCTAGCTAGCTAAAAACAAAAAAACTGACAGTAAGTAATGATGCCAGATTGTCATTAAAATGCCTTATTCAAAAATTGTTAACAAAGGTTAGCATGCAATATGCAATATGAAAAAAAAAAACCAAAACCCTCCAAAATATCATTTCAATCCATTGAGCAAAAATCGGATTCCATGTGCTTTGTGACTGTTCAGACTACAAAAGAGCCATCCAGTTTCAATCTGGATGGGCTTTGCCCCCCCAAAAAACCAACAACAAACAACAACATTCAGTTTTTCAAAAAAAAATGGCTCATTTCGTGTAGTAGGATTGAATAAAATTTTATTGATTTTACAGTTAATAATCCATTCAAATCCAGCCAATATTCCTTCCTTTAGTACGTGGGAAGAAATGTAAGAGTTGAGTTTTATTGCAGGACAATGTTTAAGAGTGAAGTTTCAAAGGCAACAAATACTACACTTGGGTCAAACATGTAGTTTCGTGCAAGTTGCCTAACGTCCAACAACAACAAAAAAAATTATTTTCCTCGGTTTTGTTTGATAGACATGTTCACAAGAGGGCACATTTGATGAGAACATTTCATGTTCTCAGTTATTTTGACACCCCCTACCCATTTGTCTGGCACTTCCTCCCACACGCGTCTGAAAGCGGCGCTGTCTGAACAATGGCGAGACAGTCGCTGGTTCGACAGATGGCTCCAGCTAGGAAGGCGACGCGAAAAGCCAATCACTGTCTGTCCTGTTCTAGCTGCATACTGAAAGAACATTCAGCGTAGTCTGGAATATGAAACTGTACTTAATTACAGCTGCAGTACACTTATGTAATGATTCATGTTGCGCAATCGTGTTCTTATGCTGTGAAGATGAGGCCATTTTCTAAAATGGTGGGAACATTATTTTATTTTTACCATTGCAAAATGTGAGTTTTGGAAGAATATGAGAAAAAGTAGTCTTACAACACCCTCATTGACCTAAACATTATGAATAATTCAGAATTAAGTGTATTTAAAATAAATAAATAAATAAAATAAAGTGGTACTTTGAAAAAGTGAGTTCTTGGACCATGACAAATAGTAGCAACATGTTGACGTCAGTAATGTTGAATCAGGGCATATTTCATATTATATTTGTATAAATGTACTGTATTTACTCTAATATTGTAAAACCAAATATTCAACTAGATTGGTCTGCGCTGGTGGAAATTACTCACCGGACGTGACAGCCGTAGTGTACTGTATTGGAAAATGGCGCCCTCTACTGCAGAAGAAAATTCATGGACATTACTCTCCCCTTTTTGTAATAAGTATGGTGGCGTCAGAGGAAGAATTGGAGCATTAGCATTTGTATAACATGCAAATACATGATCTAATAATTAGACCTGCCAAGAGGATCAAATGCACCAAAAAATATAAAACGACACACACAAAGAAAAGAAAACACAAACAAAAAGCTTAAAAAAAACAACCTTTATATTTCTGGGTATATTGTGATAATATTACCAATAAACAAAAATATATCCCATTTATTGCCAAGGAGCAACAATGCTGTTTACTATAAAAGTGCATCATATAATATATATGAAAAAAAAACTACAATGAATGAAATGATGACGCTCTATTACAGTAAACATGTCAAATTTTCTGTTGTGACATCGAATGTTGTTCGTGATGACATGATTCACATACAGTACGAGGATGCTGCTTTGCTAATACACTGAAAATGTACACAAAAATACATACATAGACACACACGCACACACACGGTTTGTTCTTCCTTTAGATTAGAGGGAGTCGACGCCGTGCTGAGTGCTGAATTCTTGGAAGTCCTCGGGGATGGTGTCTGACAAGAAGAAACAGAATATTTGCTTTGGTTATCGGAAAAAGGTTTTATGCTATGCACGTATTGGTAAGAGGCCATTTTTATCCAAGAGGAGACTGAGGCTTCAGCAAAGTGGGGACTGTGGAGTGTATAAAATGTTTTAGCCCTAAGTAGTAACAATAACAGATAACACTGAGGTTTTTCTGTAATTACTCCTCGGGAAGGAACTGCATTTTATCCAAGAGAGACTGAGGGCAAGGAGACAACCGAGCACTTCAGCAAAGTGTGCAGAGTGAGATTAACTCATTCACTCCCAGCCATTTTCACAGACGCAATCCCGTTCGCTCCCGGCTGTTTTACTGGATTTTGACTGATTTTGCAAGGCCCACAGAATATTGTGTTCAATTGCTATAAAAGCATGGGACCTATCAAAAGAAAGATTAAAGTCTATTCTTTCATCAGGAAAAAAAGTATGTTTCTATCTGTTTCCGTTTTGCAGCAATTAGCATTAGAAGAGAGCTAAGTTTCATCAGTTTTCACAAATCTATTTAAAATTCAAAGTAATTTAGCCTTTTTTCTAGATGGCTCTGGTTGATCTCCTTTGCTTTACTGCCACCTGCTGGCCATTTGCGTAATAACTACCATTTCTGCAACCGTTCTTTGCAGTTGAGAGGCTGCATCAAAGGCTTCTGTATGCTCTAGCATAAAAAAAAGAAAACAAAAAAACGTATAAATACGTCTTTGGGACACTTAAAACATAAAAAAAACGTATTTACACATTAATGGGAGCAAATGAGTTAAGTATAAAATGTCGTCTCCTTACTGAGGAATAAATACTTGAAAGCCTCCTTGTCATGGATTGCTTTTATTTGTCAGTACTACTTTTTGCAAAACATCACAGTCTCCAATTTGGTGTGAAGCTGCAATTTCTTGTTGGCCAGTCGCCCCTCGAATAAATTGCCGTCTCTTTAACAGCCACACAGTGTGAAGCAAATACCCGACAGTAGCTTGAAGGACAATCCAATGCTCACCATTGCAGCGGTATCTCAGATTGGACCAGATGATATTTTCCTGTGAGAAGCAGAAGACGCCCAGTCGGCCCCCCCTCATGGTGGTGTCGATGGTCACACCCGAGTCGGCCACCAGCTCGGATCCCTCATAGAAGCGGGCCCTGTTGTGACCCAAATAAGACGTTTTAAGGACATTCAGTATGAGGAAGATGTAACACTCAGATCTACACTCTGTGGATTAATTCATTAGTTCAAGCTCTGTTGCTAACCAAAACAGCAGCATCCCCCAGAAGTCGAATACAGTCGCTCGGCAGCATAAAATTATCACCTGATAAAATGTCTGTTGAGCATGAAGCACATTACCTGATGTATCCAACCTGCGGCCGGTGCTGCAGGTACCAGCGGTAAGAGACTTTGTCCTTCCAACCCACGTTGCGGGGGTCCTTCCACAGGAGGCGCACCTGGTCTTGGGTGTCCCCGGTGTGCCACAGGGAGTTTCTCAGATGCTCACCTGGGCCAGATCGGGATTTTACAGCCTGGTGGGGAGAGAGGGAGTGAAATCAAGAGAGAGAGCGAGTGAGAGAGAGTGATAAAGTGAGCAAGGGTGACAGTGAGAGAGAATCTAGCAGTATCTTTAAAGACCTGGAGATGACACGATTGCACTTCCAAAACCAACCTGTTTTCTCACCATTATGCTTTGGCCATTTTAGAAGCATTGGGAGTAGTTTTACTTTAAATGTATTAATGAACAAAGGAGTGAATTAGCTACCAACCAATGGACCGAAATAATACCAGCTAGTTATCCTTCTAGGTAGCTAGGAATTAACTAGTTACTAAGAAATAACAAAATGAACATCAAGATGCCAACCAACCATATATATAGGTAGCTAGCCAATTAGTCAACTAATAAATGACAGAATGAACAGCAAGTTGCCAACCATTTAACTAACAAATCAACCAACCAACCAACCAACCAACCAAATATTCCACCAGTTAGCCATCCATCTAGGTAGCTAGTCAATTAACTAGTAAACTAACAAACGACAGAATGAACCTCAAGCTGCCTGCTAACAAACCAACTTACCAAATATTCCACCAGCTAACCATCTAGCTAGCCAATTACATAGTCAACTAATAAATGACAGAATAATAGCAAGCTGCCAACCAACCAATCAACCAACCAACAAATCAACCAACCAACCAACCAACCAACCAACCAATTACTTTTCCCTTGGTACGAGGTGAAGGTCATAAACCGGTTGGTAAACAAAAAAGCACTAACCTTGAGCTGTATGCCAGGTTCGGCCACGGCTCGGAAGGGCGTGGCCTGCCAGTACGTCTGCTCCGTTTGTTTCCACATGACCACGTAGAAGGACGACGAGTCCTGGTAGCCGAAGATGAAGCCGGCGTAGTCGTCGTCGGTCACCGTGTTGACGTGGAAAGTCCCCTCAAAGTCCACGCCGCTGAAGGCCGTGTAACCTAAAGTCAGTAGCACCAAGTTGGCATCTTCTTGTTTTTTTTTTTTTTCTCGAGCTTTAAGGGTGTTCAATTTTGGGCGAAGCGTCCAGAAAGACTCTCTTACCCACAGCCAGACCCGGATCGCTGTTCATGGTCTGGACGATTTCCATTCCCTGAGGGAGGAACAAAGATCTGTTCAATATCGCTGATGCATGACACAGCTCACCGCTTATTTTGGAGAATGCGGTGAAGTTTAATGTTTGTTACTTTTTTGTTATTGAATGTTGACTTTAAGCATTCTTACCTGGTTGAGGACCACCCAATTGGGGTCAATCTGAGCATCGCCCTCGGGGTCCAGCACCACCGTCTGGTAGGCCCTGAAGTCGGTCAGCGTCACCTCAGCGTTTTCAGGGCAGTTGTCAATCTGGTCGACAATTTTGTCTTGATCGAAGTCCGACTCGCAGATGTCGCCCACGCCGTCGTCTGAGGGGGGAAGAAATCCATTGATGCTTATTTATTTATTTGGACTTCTTTGTGGTTCACTTCAGGGACAATAGTGCTTCATCACTGCACTGTAATTTTGATGCTCATTTATTAGCGCGTAGTCCAGCCTGCATCCTTCCCAGAATCTGTCCCGACGGGATGGATTATTGGATGAGGGGGAGGGATGCAATTACTGCTGTGTGTGCGTATGCAAGTGTGTGTGTGCTGGCAAGCTATATAATTGGCATTGATAGCTCATCAATTTGCTTAGAATAGTCCTTTAGTTCCGTGTCTTGACAGTTCAGCTGGTTTTCTTTTTTTCTTTCTTTCTTTCTTTCTTTCTTTCATTCAATTAGGATAAAAAAAATCTGTTCAATTGTATGTTTCACACATTTTACATGCACTTTTAAAAAACTTTATAACAAATCATTTAATAAAAGTCCAATGCTAACCATTAAGTTGATACATATTTTTTCCCCATGTAACTTTTTTTTTTTTTAATTTCATGTAACATTTAATTTTTGAAATTTCATCTGTTGAAAATTCATTTCCATTGTGTTTCATTTTTTTTTATGATAGTATTTTGCGCATTTTTCCACATTTTTTAATTGACATTTTTAAAATGTTCGCAAAATTTTATCATTGGAGCGACTATTTTTTGCTAGGTTATTAAAAATCAAATTATTTATCTTCATTTTCATTAACTTATTAACATATGTTGCTGGCAAATGTATGCATGCCTAAGTGCACTTGTATACATGACCAGGTTTATACATTTTCCTTTTGAAAAATATTAATCTAGTATTGTAGTAATAATGAAAAAAGTCTAAATATATAATGTATAAGGGGTAGGACAAGATAAGTTTTTAACTTCTTCCTACTCCCTTTTGAACATGTAAACTCTGATTAATTTATGATTGTATAAGGTTCTCCTTTTCTTTTTTTTTAATTTTTATTTTGTTTTTTGCTACTTGTTTATATATTCAATAAAAAAATCAATCAATCAATCAATCAATCAATCAAAAAACGTATTTTTCATTTAAAATTATCCATTTATACTGATAATTGCATCATTATGATTTCTATTTTTGTTGATGAAGATTTGGCATTTTTTCTTATAATTTGAAAAAACATAATTTGATGTACAATTTTTCTAAATGCCGGTTGTTTTATTATGGTATATATTACGCTGTACTATATATACACACACACACATATATACACATATATATATATATATATATATATATATATATATATATATATATATATATATATATATATATATATAATTATTTTAATTGTATTCCTAGATCTTGATTGTATTGCATGTTTCATACTTTGAGACCAGGAGTAACCTTTAAATAATAATAATAATTAAACCATTTGTCCTAACTATAGATATTTTTAATGACATCATGTATTTTTTTTGTACATCACTTTTTACTTTACAATTTTTTTTACATACATTTACTGTATATAATTTTTTTTAATACATTTTTCAATACAATATAATACTGCATGTTGTATGTTTAATACTTTTCTTGCACAAAGTATTTGTTATTTTTAACCATCAATTTTTATTGACTGATGGAATCAAATTTTACTTGACATTTTGTATGAGTTTTTTTCCTGCTCTTGCCGCCTGCTATAGTCTCGCTTTCCGCTCTTCTGAATTTGAGCCTTGAGACTCAGCATGAGTCATAAGTGGGTGCAAATAAAAGAGCTTTTGCCAAAGCCTAAAATTGCTCTTAATGTCACCTGACAAAAGCTTGCAAACCAGGACCATGTATGTGTTATGAATGTGCGCGAGTTTCACACTGACAGCCCAAATTGCTTGTACTGAAAATTTTAGGGAAAGTGACATGACCTGGTCCGCCACCAACACCAAAGAATGTTTGCCCGACTGGCTACGTACGGTTGTCATCGGTCTGCTCCGGGTTGGGAACCAGCCTGCAGTTGTCTGGTCCGGGTGGTTTCACGTCCGGGATGCCGTCGTTGTCGTCGTCGTCGTCGCACTCATCGCCCACGCCGTCTTTGTCGGTGTCCAGCTGCGAGCTGTTAATCACGAAGGGGCAGTTGTCCTTGGTGTCCTGGTGGCCGTCGCCATCGCTATAACGGGAGAAAAAACATGTCTTTAGTAGAATGATGAACAATAAAAACAGTACAAAATGTTTTTTATATTCAATTGAAGTGCTAATGTTCAAATTGTCCATAATGTTACAGCAGCGTACAAATACATTTATTAGAACCACTAACCGATCAAAATACCTCTATATTTGGGAATTTCATTGCAAAAAGTGCAGAATTTGGAAAACGGGTAACTACTGGAATGTGGAAAAAAAAAAAAAAAGTCCAAAATATCGTTGGACTTACCTGTCTTGGTTTGTATCACACGAGTCGCCCACAAGGTCGTTGTCAATATCAGACTGCAAGTAAAGTAGAGGTGGGTGTTAAAATCTGTTGTATAACCCCTGTTTTGAAATTTGCTATTTATAGATAATACAAAGCTGCGACTCATTTAGGCAAGAAATCGTAAAACATAAACTTGGATTTTTTTTCCGTTTAGTTTCAAAACGTACATTTAAAATGCAATTTCTAAATAGTAAAGTATTATTTTCTAAATAATACAGAGCTTGAGCAGCTGACCTGGTTGGGGTTGGGGATGTCGGGGCAGCTGTCGCACGCGTCTCCCACGCCGTCGCCATCGCGGTCCAGCTGGTCTGGGTTACGGACGTGCGGGCAGTTGTCCAGGAAGTTCTTCAGGCCTGATGATGATCCGAGCCACCCGTCAATCAATCAATTATCTTTCTCATTTATTCTCACATACACATTGTACTTCCTAAATTCTTTTTTTTTTCATTAAATATTTGATGTAGTACACAATTTTCTGATTTTTTTTCTTTTTAATTTTTTTAAATTATAGATAGATTTTTAGATTTTTTTTTAACATAGCATATAAAAAAATCCATCTCTAAAGTCTGTAATATGTTTCTAATTAAAAAAAACAAAACAAAATTAATTATGCTAAAAAAATAAACAATACAAATTTGTTTGTTCTCTTTTATGTTATTTTATTGACCTTTTTGTGTCTGAAATAAAATGTGATTGATTGAGTGATTGATTGTTCAGATTTTTCTTGTAAATTTCCTTTAAAAAATGTATGTATACTTTGTCTTGATTTAACTTGTATCCTTTTTTTTTAGTTTAATAGTGATATTTTTAGATTTATTTAACATGATGCAAAAAAGTACCATTTGTCTTTCTGCATTGTACTATATTTTTTATAGCAATTCTACAACTGAGTGCAATAGGGTGCAATTAGTCATTTGACCACTAGGGCGCGCTGTTGCACTACACTTTAAACCGTTTCCTCTTGTTCCCGATTTAAAGGGACTTCTTTCATCCCAGGCAGCATCAGCACCATAAAGGTCATAGAGAAGCAATGGAGGTGAAGCATTTCCAGTGCCGCTGGGCTTGCAAGACGTAATCACGCCGTTCACTTTGGGGTCAGACGAGGCAGACTCGCCAATAGTTTTAATGTCACGGAAAAGCTAAGAATAGACCTATGCTGCCGCTTATGCAACTTGAACGTCATCATCGGCTGTGACGTCGCTCGTCTCGCGTTTGCGTACTCTAGTGGTTCTCAAACTGGGGTCCCCGAGCAGTTGCTTGGGAGTCTGTAAAATAATTTGAAATGAATTATTATATCATACTAAAGAAAAATACTGCTCCCAACCTTTGCTTCGGGTCAGTTGAAAGCTCTGATATGATTGTGTCAAATCCTATAAATTTTTATCATTTGTAGCTCGCTCATGCTTTTGCTTATGTGGAGTTGCACTGGACAACCTCGGCAAAATAGTTGCATACATCGGGTTGAAAGTTTCTACCATGGATGATGAATAACTAATTTGCAACATATGAATGGGTACCATGATTTGACAATGTTCAGTGTGATTGCTTTCCATCATGCTTCTTTTTGGTCATACAAATTGAATAATTCAACTGGTATTTAGTGGTACATTAGGATTATGAAGGGGAAAAATCCAGGCCCTGGACCCAGAAAGGTGTGAGAACCCATGTAGTACCGTCTCCATCCATGTCATCGTCACAGGCGTCCCCTTTGCCATCGCTGTCCGTGTCCCTCTGGTCCGGATTGTCCACCAGACGGCAATTGTCACAGGCGTCGCCGTGTGTGTCTTTGTCGCTGTTCCTCTGGTCCACGTTGGGCTTCAACCAGCAGTTGTCCTGAAACCCAAAGCGGCAAAGTTGCGTTCGTCGAAACAAATTGGAGGAAAGACGTTTTGCTTTGGAAGCATCGAGAATGGCGACCTGCTCGTTGGGAATGCCGTCACCATCTGCGTCGTCGTCGCAGGCGTCTCCCCGCCCGTCTCGATCGGCGTCTTCCTGGCCGGAGTTCGGAACGAAGATGCAGTTGTCCTGTGGAGATGTCATCAAACTAAATGTTTTTCACTCATCCAAATCAGGAAGAAGACTTGTTTTGGTTAGTTAGTTAGTTACTTAGGTAGGTAGGTCGTTAGTTTGGTAGGTCAGTCAAGTGATCAATCAATCAGTCAGTCAGTCGGGCATTTGATCAGACCTAACCTAACCTAATTTAGTTTGGTAGGTTGGTGGTGGTATTTTTTTTCCAAGTCAAGTCACCGTGGTCGGCAGGTAAGTATGTCTATAGGTAATTAGGTAGGATGTAAGTAGGAAGTTATTTTCTTTTTATTGAAATCAGAACATAAAACCATATTTGGGTTAGTCAGTCAGTCAGTTAGTTAGTGTAAGTGTTAGTGGTAGGTTGGTAGGTAGGCAGTCCATCAGTTACTTGATTGATTGGTTAGTTGGTCAGTCAGTCAGCCTTAACCCAATGGTTGGTCATTTAGATGGATAGTACGTAGTTTGTTAGTCTGTCTGTCAGTGTGTGTTAATTGGTCAGTCAGGTTGTTAGGTACAGTAGTAGTTTGTCAGTTAGTCAGTCAGCCAGTCCATCTGTTGGTAAGTCAGTTGGTTAGGTAGGTAGTTTGTCTGTCAGTCAGTCAGTCAGTTTGATTGGAAGGAAGGTGGGTAACAAATTTGTCAGTTTATCAGTAGGGATGTAACGATATCCAAACACGATATGATATTATCATATGAAGGTCACGATACGATAATTATCACGATATTGTGGGGGCGTTGGCGATATTTTAAAAAAGATCACATTATTGTAAAAAAAAAAAAAAAAAGAAAAGAAAAAGCTCATACAAAAAAAAAGCACAATATTGTGCTTTTGTACATAACAGCAATGCATATAAACCATCTACAATCTCTAATAACAATATTGAGGCACTTACTTGCTCATGCAAGCACACATTGATCGCTTCACAAGCAAATTAGGTTCCCCTTCATCTGACAATTAGCGTAGATTTTGAACATAGAAGGCCAAAACATCCCTAATAAAAAATAAATTGCACTAATAAACTAGCCACTAGAGGGCGCTAGAACTGCACAAATGGAAATCAACCTGACTTTTTTTTTTTTTTAACAAATATGTTCCTTTTAAATACTGTGAACATGACGACGAATATATTGTGGCAGTTTTAATATCACGATATCACGATATTGCCCTTATTGTTACATCCCTATTTATCAGTTGATCCACCTGTCAGTTAGTCGTGTGATTGGCCAAAAATACAGGACCTAAGAGTTAAAAAGCAGTTACTTAGGTAGGGTGGTAGTTATTCGGGAAGTTAATCGGGACATCTGTCAAGTAGTTATTTTGTTCATTCGTCAGTCAATCTTTATGGTAGTTGCTTAGGTATTAGATAAGTAACTAGTTTGTTTTTGTGAGTCAGTCTGTCAGTTAGCTGGCTGGTTAAGATAGTGTGTCGTTTGGACTTCAAATTACCTTTTTACATGAGGGGTCCTTACACTTGAGTTTCTCGTCAGGATATCCGTCAATGTCCGTGTCTTTCCCGCACAGGAATCCGTTTCCAGCCCAGCCGATTCCACACTGAGAGCACGTGAAACAAAAGTTTAGCATGTATGATGGTGGCGAAATCTACGTTCATATACGTTCGTAAGAAAGCACGCGGTAACCTGGCAGGAGACGGAGCCGTCCCTCTCGGATACGCAGTGCGCGTTGACGTCACACGGGTTAGTCAGGCTGTTAGCGCAGCTGATCTCAGGCTTGCAGCCTTTCACCTGGTCGCCCGTGAAACCCGTCTTGCAGCTGCCGCAGTGGTAGGAGCCCTGCGGGGTCCGGAACACATTTGCTCACACATCTGGTGCTACAGTACCACATCGGCCATGTGAGGATTCACCTACCTCCGAGTTGTGACAGATGGAATTGGCCGCGCAGCCGCCGTTGTTTGGGCCTTTGCATTCGTCGATGTCATTACACACCTGGGGAAAAAAAAAGCAAACTCAGGACATTTTGTCATATCAGGAGACCTCCACCATTGCTCGACAAGCCAGTTTTACTTAATAATTACAAAATGTCCCATTTGGCACGAATAAAAGTAGTTATTTACTTTAAAATTTACTGACCGATTTTCTTGCGAACTAGAAGACTGGCAACTAACTGAATGACTGACTAACAAAACTAAGCAAATGTGTACAGTCCAAAGTATTTCTATTATGGCATCACCTACCTGTTTGTTGGTTTGGGCGAACAGCGCTCCTACGCCCTCTACTGGCAGGCCGGTGTAGCCCAACGGGCAGGCATCGCAGCGGAAACCCGGCGCTGTGTTCACACACTTGACTCCAGGGAAGCAAGGGTTGAACTGGCACTGCAAGAAATTATGAACTTGAACTAGACAAGTTACCATAGTTACTTTCTCTTGATGCTATTAAATTCTGTTATACTTCGATGAAAATCCTTTACAGTCCTCTACTTGATATCTGAGAATTACGGTGGAGCTCTTGGAAAACAATGCACATTAACTCAATCTCTCGCAGCCATTTTCACTGAAGCAACTCCCGCTGAAGCAAGTCCCGTAGAATATTGTGTTCTATTGCTATAAAACATGGACTCTACCAAAAGAAAGATTAGAGTTTCTTCTTTAAATCAGGTAAAAAAAAAAAAAAAAAGCATATTTGTTATCGGTTTCCGTTTTGCAGCAATTGGCATTAAGAATATAGCTAAGTTTCATCAATATTCACATTCTTGGTGAAAATACTGTCAAAAAGAGCTTGTTGCAACATGGCCTTGGCTGATCTCTTATACTCTGCTGCCACCTGATGGCCGTTTTTTTGTAAAAACTAAAATTGCTTTAGGCCACCTCTTGAAGTCAGAAGCTGCATCAAAACTGTACTTTATGCTCTTGCAAAAACAAACAAACAAACAAACAAACAAACAAAAAGTGTAAATATATTTTGGGGAGTGAAGGACAAAGTATTAAAACACGTGTTTACACATTTTTGGGTTTGAATGACATAAGTGGCTCAGTGGTACATGATATAATTTTGTAAAATACTTGAAAGTAAAACTGAAATTCTACACACTTTTCAAACCTATTGCGGTGGAGTAAACAAAATGTAATCTAAATAATGTAAACAAACGGAACTAAAACAATCATTTCTAACAACTACATAGTCTACAGGATAATTACTTGTATGACCATTACATAAAGTGGGGGAGGGGGAAATCGACCTTGCATTTAAAATTGTAATTTCTGTAATGTTAATTAAGGTGTCACTTGACACTTTATAGTGATGATTTATGTCATTTATCATGTGTATCAAGTCACCTTCAACCGACTCAATGTGTTTTGATTAAAAACAGGGCGCTCATGTAAACAACATGGATTTTAATGAAGTGAAATGTTAATTTTTTGCCTCACACGTCCTCTCCTTACATACGCTACAGCTCCTAATTGTTCTTGCTCGGTACACATGCAATATTCATAAGCGGTCGCACAAAAAAGCCGACTGGGCTTTTATTTATTCAAGGTCAAGGTCAAGGGCGGCTCATTTGCATCACTTCCGAGGAAGGTGACGGCGATGAGATACCTCGTCCACGTCGTCGCAGTTGAAGCCGTCTCCCGTGTAGCCGTCGGGGCAAGGCCCGCACTCCACGCCGTCCGCCGTCTCCTGGCAGGTGACGTCGCGGAAACACACGCCAGGGCCGCACCTCGGTTTCACCACGTCGGTCCCGCCCAGGCCTTCGGATGGTAATCATCACGAGTTTAACGTTTCAATTTAACGCCGCAAGATGACAATCAGTGGTGGTGATCTTACCGCAAGCCTGACACTCGGAGATGGTGTTGGTGAGGAAGGAGGTCTCTTTCACCTGCAAAGACTCACGTTAGGTCATCATCATGTGAGGGGTCTCCGAAGATTGATGAAGGAGATCTTACCTGCTGGATGAGGATGTCTTTCAGCTCGTTGATCACTTTGGTCAACTCCATCATCTGATTGGATAGCTGCTTGGTGTTGACGCCTGATGGCAAGATCATGTCAGGTGAAAAATTGGGGTCGGAGTTAAGTTTTGGTTCAGTTTCTCTTTTAGACAAATATAAACACAGGAACAGGCAGCTATCAGCTGCCGTATGCAGTTGAGAACCAAACACAGACATCCAGTGATAATAGATGAAGTAATACATTTTTCTAAGGTCAAATACATGTTTTTTTAAGGAGGGATTTTAGGGAATAACTGTTACAGGTTCAAGTTAAGTTTAGGGTTGGACCAGGTTCAAGGGTTATAAATTGGGGTTTGGGATTAGGGCAGGGGTCTGCAATCTGCTGCTCTTTAGTCCTTCTCCCGTGGCTCGCTGTGGATTTTTAAAAGAAAAATTTGATTTTTTTTTACATAATTATTTTTATTTTATTAGATAAAATATAAAATATTTGTGAAATTAATTGACTGAATAAAAAATAGAAAAAATATTCAAAAAAATGTCGAGTCCAACTTTTAAGTTGTCAGAAAAAGACATGAAAGGTAGATTAAAGTTAAAAAAAAAAAAAAAGAAAGAAAAAATGTTCAAAAAGTGACCATAAAATGTCCAAAAAGAAAGAAACCCGCCAGTAAATTAGCATAAAAAAATGTCCATGAAGTTGCCAAAAATGATAGAGAAATTCATTTTAAAAAAGTCAGAAAAGGAAATATTCAAAAAAATAACCATAAAATGTCCAAAAACAAACAAATCCCCCAAATTACCAAAAAATTTCCACAAAATCATCAAAAATGTGAGAAAACCAATAACAAAAAAAGGCAGAAAAATGTCCAAAAATGTCTATAAGAGGAAAAAGAGAGACAGAAAAAGAGAGACAGAAAATGACCATAGTATGTCCATAAAAATGCCCAAAATATCAGAAATTTGATAGAAGTCTAAAAATGTATGAACAATTACCAAAAAAAAAAAAAAAAAAAAAAAAAAAAAAAAAAAAAATCAAGGTTAGGGCGACCACACACAAAAAAATGCTGGGTTGTTTTCCAAACTCAATCACTGGGTACTTTTACCTAAGGTTTGGTTAAATAATTTTGATCCAGCAGGGTTGAAGCTGGGCAACATTTTAGAGTTGTGTACTAAGTTGAAGTAAATTTAATGTAACATTTGTTGTTCTTCTGCAAAAATGGTTTTGGCTCGGGCCCTTATGAACCCATCACTGGGTTAGCTATTTGTATTTCACTCAATTTGGGTTACTTTTAACCCAGCAGCTTTAAGAGTGTCGTGCTAGTTTTCAGGTTAGGTTTATTTCATGATTTTACCCAAGGTTTGCACGGAGTCTCTTTGCTGGAAATGGCAGTCTTGCAAAGACGCAACATTCTCAAAGGTGTCTCCGACCACCAGCTTGAGCTCATGTAAGCCCTCCTGTTGAAGTGAGTCACATTTCAACTAGCCATACTGTAAATCATAATTTACGGTGTGAGGATGAGGGGGGCACCCACTTGATCTTTGTTCAGCATGGTCTTCAGTTCTACCATGCCGTAGCCGGCCGGCAAACCCTGGAAGGCGGCGGGGAGATCCTGCACCGTCTCCACCAGCTTGCAGTCCAGATGCAGGTCCATCCCACCAGGACCGCCCGGCTGCTGGAGACCCCTCAGGTGGAACAACAGTTTGTGGACGTTGCCGTCCGCCAGCACCAGATTGTTGAAGGTCACCGAGCTCGTCCTCTTGTCGGTGCGCAGGTAGCGCAACACGCCTGAAGGTGATAGCAAAGCAAACGAGCTCACGTGAAGTCAACATAGCATAGATAAGCTGAAAGTAGAATGTGAAAATCATGAAAATCTAAGTACCGTATTTTCCGCACTATAAGGCACACTGCATTATAAGGCGCACCTTCAATGAATGACAGATTTTAAAAACTTTTCCCAGATAAAAGGCGCTACAGTAGAGGCTGGGGTTACGTTATGCATCCATTAGATGGTGCTGCGCTAAAGGGAATGTCAACAAAACAGTCAGATAGGTCAGTCAAACTTTGTTAATAGATTACAAACCAGCTCTCTGACAACTCCATTCCCTCCCAAAATGAATAAACAGCTGTTTTATTATTTTCTCTGAGGTAAAATATTAGTATTAGCTCGCGATCCAAGATGGCGGGATCTTCTGCGCATGTGCGTCACCGTCACCGATCGTGCAGGGTCACCGATAGCGTCTTGACAGCGAGACCTGTTGCGGCTCAATATTGATCCATATATAAGGCGCACTAGATTATAAGGCGCATGGTCAGCTTTTGAAAAAATTGAAGGCTTTTAGGTGCGCCTTATAGTGCGGAAAATATGGTAATGTTACAAAGTATATTGTCATAGTGTAAACAAATATTGGTGACAAATGACAATTGATGCGATGTAAAAGTCAATAAATTGCAACAAAATTTCCGAGTCATTTGTGCTGTGACATAATAAATATTTACTGATCCAATTTGACAGGGACATTTCTGCATGCCTCAACACATTGGAAAAAAAAAACACAAAAACAAAAAGACTACAAATGAGATATATGGAAATAAGTAGCATTGCATTTCTGTCCGTGTAAGCCGTTTTCCCGGAGACAACATCAGCATTAAAGGTTTATATGATAATTAAAGTCACAAAGGGCATCCATGCGTGCTTGATCGCAGTTATGTAATGCTTATGCAGCGCTCTGATTCATTTATGATGTGCGCCGCAGTAAAGTTGGCACATTTGCATTAATAAACACGCCATCGATGCTTATTTCTGAATGTTACAAGATGCCAGATTTTTTGGTGTCAACTATGCTAATGTATCAAGGAGAGGCGATAACTGATCTCAAAATAATTAATTATTTGGTAATCAAGTTGTTTAATTTAAAATTGTTCAAATCCTTGGAATTTCACCCACTCAAGAGTAATTCTAAATGGGAGGATTCATCATGCATACCTTTGTTGAGTTTTCCCATCACGGTGAACTCAAAGTACTTGCTGTTGTCCCGCGGGTTGTACAGGCCGAACACGGTGGTGCCGGTCTTGGGCTGCAGTTTGAAGGAGGCCAGGATGAAGGCCTCGTTGGCACCCTGCTCCACCAGACCGCCTTGCAGCAGGTCGGGCAGGCAGTCGGGTGAGGTCAGCAGGTCATACACTGTCCAAGAGGATTAAAAAAAATAAAATAAAATTGTGATAGTCGAAAATCACACTATTTAAACACAGTGAAAACATAATTACACTCCAAGTCAAAGGGAAGTCCAGTTAAAAAAATAATAATTCTTTCCAATTATATGTTCTGTGCAGCCCGTCTAGTGTAAACACGGCATTTTTTATAATATGAATTAAGCAACAAAATCCACCCATTTTATCCATCCCAGGAGGGCGGCCATTTTGTCACTTATTGTCGACTAATAATGACAACACAGTTGCTCAGGGCAAGATGACTTGTGATTGGTTGTTACCTGAGCCCTTGCGTAACTGTGATGTCATTTTAGTAGACGGTAATCCATCTATTTTTAATCCATCTCAGGGGGCGGCCATTTTGCCGCCCCCTGAGATGGATTAAAAATAGGTGGATTTTGCTTCTAAATTTAAATTCCTCAATATGAATCAGAATGCTGTGTTTAGACTAATCATGTGGGCACTTAAACATATGTGAACAACATTTTTGGCTTGACTGAAAAAAAAAAAAATGTAAAGAAAATACATAATTGAATTGAAAAATATTAATATTGTTTTATACCTTAAGCCTCCCATGCCCTATACTTAAAATTGAAACTTAGTCTAAAATAGTTTCAACACATTGGAAACATATTTAAAAAAGAAAAAAGAAAAAAAATAGATAGAAAGTTTGAAAGTTTAAACCTTAAAAATATCCCTGCCACACAATTTCACAATTTAAAGTGAATAAACACACACTTTAATTAAACACAATATGAGGATAACTTTGACTGTTTAAAAATGTAAAAGTACAAAATGAGGGAACACAAAATATTTTTTTTATAATTTAAGCCTTGAACTGACCCTCACGCATGCTGATATTACATTGAAACTTAAATATACTTTTTCATGATATTCAAAATGTAGTTCAAAATATATAATAAAAATTTATAGAAAATATTCAATAATATCAAATTACATTTTTTTAAGCACAGTATGGGTATCAGTATTTCATATTTTTTTTTCAATCTAAAAAGCTGCAAAAAAACATCAAAAATTAAACTTTATTGATAGCAAGAATTTCCACCATAAACAATCTGATATTGTTAGCCAAAATAGCCAGTAGCATAATTAACTAAGTAGTCATGTTACGCAAATAAATAAACAAATAAATAAATAAAATACCAATATGCTTGTTCAAATTTTATTTTTCCTTTACGTAGATTCTCAAGTCATCCACTTCATAGTAATCCGCAAAAGTTATATTGGGCCAACTGGACTGCGCTATGATATGTTTGACAGAAATATCTGCGATATAGCAGGGCCGTGATATCTGAATGGCAAAATGGAGGAAAGTGCTGGATCTAACTAACTAACTAACTAACTAACTAACCAACCAGAAGAGAATGCCGTCACTCCAAGTCCAAGAAAAGACATTTGACGTGTGATGCGAATGCGAGGAGACATTTTCAGGTTCGTCGTGCTGAAAATGGCTGACGGAGTACACTTGAGCTCACAGTTTATCCTTTAATAATGTGTCTTAGGAGAGGGCCAAGCCATTTGAGGATGTGGGGTAGGTGTGTGCGTGTGTGTGTGTGGGCCGCCATCTGCACACATCATTAATACATAAGCAGCCGAAAAGCAGACGGCGGAGGCCCTTTATCACTAGCTGCCAAAATCGCCCCCAAACGCTGCGCCAAAATTGTCCCTCGACCCCACTTCTCGCTCGCCTCATTGCCGCCCAAAATAAGCATACTGACGATTGCGTCGTTTCCAGGATTATTTATTTGGAAAACTGTTGACAACTTTGAAAATTTGGCTCTACAATTCATAGAAAAATGACAAATTCAAAATGCGAACTGACGAGCATGTTAACATGAATGTAACAAAAAAAAAAGAAAAAAAAAAAGACATGTACGTAGCTGTTGATTGCAGTCAGTCATTTAGTTAGAATTTGCACAAAAATGTTGTAACTGCGATAAAAAGTACACTTTAGTGAGAAGTGATAGAATAATAAAAATGTTTGCAAGTTTGGTCCAGGCGCATGAAGTCTTTGTTCCGCAGCCAAAAAGTCCGTTTGAGCGTGATTAACGGCAGCTCCCAGTGAGGCATCAATATTCATCCATTAACATCACACACGGAATGGATGATTTCACATGAAACGCTCCCGATTGGAAGTCGGCACATTCCGGGAGGGGAATGACGGACGACGCCGGCTTGTTTATTGGACTTGATGGACTTTTCATCAAACGGCCGATTAATGGACGTCTGAAAGGTGGCCCATCATTCACCCGGGGGATTCGTTAGCAAGCTCGTAAACTGTAAACAGCCATTTGTCCTCTCTTGCAGATTCAGCCAGGCTTGGAATTCCTCAAAATTCCTCCTCAAAATGCTCAAATGTGAAGTTGAAGGTGTTGGCATTAAAGTGTTTCGTGATGTGCACACATACTGATAATTGGGCCGATTTGAAGCCTGATTACCTGCCTCTGATTAATGTTAACAAAGGCCCCTAATCAATCATCTCAAGATTATCCTGTGGTGTAGTGTTTTAGAAGTCATTTTACCCTTTATTCATTTTATTTTATTTCTCCTAAAAAAGTTGGATGTGTATAATATTATCTTGAGCTATTATCCTTGTGCTCCGTGTGGAGTATGTTAAGAGGAATTCTTTAAGCCCAAAACAATCGTAAATGTTATTAAACGTGTTTAACAATTACAATCAAAAGCGAGTCTCCTTCCCAAAATCAGATCTCTATTATAGTACCAAGTCTGACCCGTGAGAGGCAGGACAGGACATCAAAACTTTCAGAAAATACAATGAAGAAGAAAAAGTATAGCAATCGAAACCTTTGTACTCAGCTTCACCGAGCTTCCTGATTTGCTGGTGTTCGATTTCAACTCTTGATCAGGGAATAGTTGGCTTGGCCAAAATCGGTGTTGAAATTTGCAACAGTCAGCCCGATAGTTTTCTAAGCAGACAATGCAGGGGGAAGAAAACTCTTAACACTACACACCACGGGATCATCAATCTTTTCTGACATATCTGATGAGGCCTGATTATCATTATATATATATATATATATATATATATATATATATATATATATATATATATATATATATATATATATATATATATATATATATATATATATATATCAATACTTTTCTACAATTTAGAATTTACTATTTTACTACTGAGCCACCATGTGGCTCCAGAGCGACAGGTTGCAGATCCCTGCACTAGATAATCACTTTGAATAATCTCTCTGAGACATCACATTTGGCATGATTATCGGCATGGGTGTACCCACACCCTTTCAATTGGCTGTTGTTCTGTTTTATGTCAGTGAATCGAGGATTTACCATCATAAATGCTGAATGGGGTTAACATTTCCGATTGTCAACCATTATTCAAGTGGATTGGTGAGGAAAAAAAACAAAACACTTTTATGGCAGTCCACACATCAGGATAATTGCTTAGGATAATCTTTGAGACATCTGATACTCAGAACTTTGCTGGTCGTGCCTTTAGATGTAAACAGCAATTTTTTCCTTCCCACAGTTTGAGTTTTGCGAGACCTTCATGGTCACTATCAGATTGTGTCTGATTACTTCCATGTGTGCGACTGAGCCGGGAGCAAATGTTTAAATTAAAAAAAACAAAACGAAAAAAGCCTGCTCACTGCAGCTAGGAGGTTTGAAACTCTGAGGGATTTGTTTCACTTTTCACACATAATGTATAATTCCTTATGTGTTGGTCGTTCCTTCATATCATATTCCTTTTTTTGTTTCTCCGGGCCTCGGCTTCATCATCCATAATGCAGCGAAATCAAACAAAAGTGGGTTCGAGTACACGGCGGCGGAGCGGCTCGACCTTTCTTTGCCGTCACGTTGTAGAAAATTGAGGCTGTTAAAATCCAATCAAAGGTAACATGAGGCGAGCTTGTAAATGATTGATCACTCACCTAAAGCCTGGGCTCTCACGTACGTGCAAAGTTGCAGCACAAGCTGCGAGGCCACGATCGCCGCGCTCCACCGGCCCATGCTGTCGGCGTCCCGCGTCCAACTTGGTGCTCACAAGTGTCTGATGGAAGCTGGTGAGAGGAGTTTCACCAAGAGAGGGAGGAGGAGGAGGAGCGTCTGGGGGGGAGAGGGAAATAAGGACCACCACATGCGGCGAAAGAGTGAGTGGACTCAGGTTTGACTGCGGCTGAGGATGTTTAGGCTGCTTGCGCTCGGTTCCTGGAAAACATACTGTAGTTGGTATTCCTTGACACCTCGGCCATGTGTCTCCACACCCACTCTTTCTTCACGCCATCCCAGAGGGAAAAGTCAGGAAATGAGGCCAGGTCTTAATTTAACAAGACCGCCTCCAGGTTAGCAGGAAGTCTGGTAAAGGTGAAAAGTCACAGGGAATGTTGACTTAAGACTGTTTTGTTAAACTGCTGACATAAAACTAATTTGCATACAAGAATGCCCCACTAGTCACTGACATTGAAAAAACACAAGTGGAGCAAAAGCTGAATTGGGAAAGGGGTCGTTCATCAGAGCCAAACAGTAATTTTTTTTCGTGGCTTAAAGAGGCCTAAACTGTTTGAAAAGTTTTCTGGTGGTGTTCATGAACCCCGATACTAGTGTTTGCTTTTTCTCCACCTCTACGATTGGATGCCATAGATAAGGGCTTTACATAAAATAAATAAATAAATAAATAAATAAATAATCAATAAAATGTTCAAGTGATCCGTACTTGACTAGCACCTGAGTAAAACAAACAAACAAACAAACAAACAACAATAGTGATACTAGGTAGATACAATATGCCGCTTTAAGTTGCAAGCTTAGTAATGCTAAGCTAATGAGTCCATACTTTCCATGACCTTTGTTGGAAACATTGCCCTTGCCAACATGGCCACCACATTGCATGATCTAGTCTACTACTGTAAGTCTGTTCATACATTTGAGCTGTCAATTGATGGCACCATAGCAGCACCATTAACTGGCACTGAGGTGAATTAAACATAAATATAAACACAAATATGAACGTCCACGACAGTGCACGAGGTAAAGGGACACATCCAACACGCGGAAAACCACAGTATGTTCAAAAATTTCTTCACATCATCTAATATTATTCTCTTATACAGTGCAGTGCTAAATTTATATTCTATTTTATATATATATATATATATATATATATATATATATATATATATATATATATATATATATATATATATATAGCTAAATTTATTTAAAAAACAAACAAAAAAAAACAGCCGTGCGATTGGCTGGCAAGCAGTCCAGGGTGTCCCCCGCCTACTGCCCAAAGCCAGCTGAGATAGGCTCCAGCACCTCCCGCGACCCTTGTGAGGAATAAGCGGTCAAGAAAATGGATGGATGGATGGAAAACAAAAAACAAAACAAAAAAAACATAACTTTTTTGTGTTTAATTTTGGGGGTTGGACCTGTTTTCTATTTAGATTAATTTTCAATGAGGAAAATAATTTTTAAGTAAGTAAAAATGACTTACAAGCTTCCAGAATAAATTGAACTTTTCAGTCAATGTACTACTTTACATGGAAACTTTTCCAAACAGCAAAGTTGCAGTTGTGCAGCCTCAACATCGTATCCCACTGACTAATTAGGCGTATGAATGCAACAACAACCCAGAAACAAAAAGAAACAAAAAAATAAATAAAAAACTTGTGTCCCTGAATTGGTAAAAGCGTCTTAGGATGTTTTTCGCAGAAGAATAAACAGAAGAAGATGAGTCATAGTTTCCTGCATGTCTACCACAGGTGTTCTGTGAGGTCTTTTATTTGGGCCTTGTGTTCAAGATTTTGGCTTTGAGGTCAATAATAATGGAACCCTCAAAAAATGGGGCTGGGATTAGGTCATTAAAAAAAAGACAGTATTTGGAAATGCGGCTAGGATAATCAGTTAAACGCACACGCAAGCATGCATGCGCATGGCAGCCGATGTAAACCACACTGACAATCTGTGTAAAACTCCCAAGGAGAAAAGGCAGGACGAATGTTTACGCTGTGAGCGAACGTCTGGCAGCTAATCACACTTTTACACATGATGTCCAAAAAGGACGTTCAATCACTGCAAGAGTGACCAATTATTTACTTTAGAGGCAAGAAGACCACTTTTTTCCCCCTGCCAATGTAAATCAAGGGAAATTTGTATGGGGCCGGACTATTTAAAGGAGTGCCAAAGCTGAGGATGTAACACTAGCATCTATGCTAGCTTTTGTTAGCATTTAGCATTTTCGTTTCGAGTGCTTTGAGTGTTGTTCAAGAAAATTCAAGCTGTCTACTGACGCTCCCGGTTGAAGTTTGCCGTCGGGTAAAAAAAGTAAAGCTGAGTAATAGCGACGTTAAACAGATATACAAGCTCTTCCTGGGATGGTTTTTCCCTCAAAATCAGCACTTTTGCGGCGGACAGAAGCTGTTACGGCGCAGCATGACGCGACCGCCGGGCTGGCGCTCGCAAACCCCGCAGGACGTCCGAGTCTTACGAGCGTCGTACCTGAGGAAGGTTACATAAGAGCCGCCAGTCAGCACCTTTTTTGTGGTACCAAACACTCGACTGGAGGAAACCACAAATTACAACGTTACTTTTCGTACCAGACTAAACGCTGGAGACAAACTAAACTACGATTTAATGCTTTACAGGAACAGCCTCACAAAAGCACTGGCGAGGGCGTGCGTACCTCCACAAAGGCTTCAGCGTTTGTTACCTGTCAATCTGGATCCGCAGCCTCACAGGCTGGATTTGAATAGAATTTTCCATGCTGCATTTACACGACAGCCAAATTGGCACATTTTGCTTGCTAGGTCTTTTTCTGCAAAGTACAGAATTCTAATAAAGACAAAAATAAAAAATAACAAATGATAATAAAAAAAAACAAAAAAATAAATACAAATCTTTGATGAATAAAGTAATAGAATAAAATATTAAAATAACATTCAATTAAATTACAAATGAATTAAAATTAAATACAAACAAAAATAAACAAATAAAATGACATGTTGAATAAAAACAGAGGGATAAAAGACAAAATAATGAAAAAATATAATAAAAGCTGAATTAATAAAAACAAAAAGTACATAAAGACAAAAAGAAAAATGGATTAGATGTAAAATAAAATAAACAAAAAATACAAATAGATTGAATGATACATAAAATAATAGAATAAAATATTAAAAAAATATATACAATTAAGTGTGAAATTAAATAAAATTAGATTCAAATGAAAATATTAATAATAATTATAATTGAACATTAATCCAGTAGGGCTATATAAATAAAGACGGCTTGAGTTGACTCTCTGATATCTGCATACTCGGGTATAGCGGAGCCCAGAGTTTAAAGCAAACATTGTGAAGAAGCATTGAGCTGCTGTGCTGCACACAAACTGAAGCTGCCAAAGAAGTGAAGTCAGTCACGAGTGTATATATTTTTATATCCAGGTTAAAATGTTGCTTTATTCGCTTACCTTAGATGACCTTTTTATTTTTTTTATTTTTATTTATTTCATCCACCCATCCATTTTCTTGACCGCTTATTCCTCACAAGGGTCGCGGGGGGTGCTGGCGCCTATCTCAGCTGGCTCTGGACAGTAGGCGGGGGACACCCTGGACTGGTTGCCAACCAATCGCAGTTTTTATTTATTTATTTCTTTTAAATATATATATTCAAGAAACCTACTTTTAATTCTCTACTTTTAAATGCTCCAAAATCTTCTGTTTATATGTTGTTGGCAGTAGATGCCTTGTCTTATATAAATTAAAAAAAATAATAAATGAAATGAAAATAAAATAAAACTAAATACAAATAAACGCCGGCCTTCGTATCATGTCTGTAGGATCACTCAAAATGTCTGTGGCCGCTGAAACACAAAACTCTCCTTCTTGCCCTTCTTGGAAAAAGGCAATAAGGCCGGGAGATTAATGGGAGGGGGCGACGCAACTCTCCGTATCGTATCGAAAAAAAAAGAAGAGTGTCTTTGGCTGTTTCGCAATGGCACTGTCGGAGTCTGATGTGTTGAGCATGTGTGCGCGCTCCGATCATCCGTCACGCCTCCGATTTGCCGCTTCTCAAGTCCACCTGCACGTAATTAAAACACGCTAAATCAACCGAACGGGTCGCATGGGAATACACGTTGTTCTCTTTTCAACACCTTCTCCACCCCCTGCCCCGAAACGTCACGGCTTATTGACTCATCCCGCCTAGCGACACAAGGGGGAAGTCAAGCAGACGAAAACTTGTCAACATGGAGCAGAACAACGCAAGCATTGTGCACCACTGATTCTTCTACCAGGTGGTATTGCGATGTTGCATTTTTGGGATGTGATGTGACGACTATGATAAAAATCCATCTGCCCCCACAAAAAGAAGATAAAAGAGCACATGGAGGAGATTTGTGAATGCAAGATGACACAAGCAAACAAAACAACTTCAAAAAACAATGTAACGTGATGACTTTTCACATATTACACATTTGCTTATATTATTTTACTTTCAAAATAAATTACTGTTTATTTTTTCTTGCAATAGAATGACTTAGGTGAAAAAGTAGTAGGATTTAGTTACTGAATTAAAAAAAAACTTTATTCACATATACTGTATTAATTTTTCATCTCTAATGTTACCATATTTTATATTATAACAGTAGATTTTTTAAGTCACAACTTTGTCATAATCTGAAGCCTTTTTTTTCTTGAGGAAAAAAAGCTGGACTATTTGAAGACATTTTTGTCTTGTATTGTTTCAATTTATTCTTTTCATGAAAAAAAGACTAGAAGACTTTTTTTTTTTAAACAGTGAAATTATTTACCACAAGATACAACCTAATTTGAATATTTGTACATTTTTGTTGTAATATTAAGATTTTATTCCTGAAAGAAAATGTTTTTTAAATTTCCATATTTGTGAAAACTTTACAACTGTTACGTTCTATTTTTTTAAACTTTAATACTTTTTACTTTGTTAAAACTTTAATAATCCAAATTCATTCTGTGAAAAAATGTGATTTCATTTTTTTCTAAAATACAAACAAACATGACTTTACATAATTTAGATTTACTTCACTTTAATCCAAATAAAAATAAAACTTTAATATTGGAAGGATGAAATTTTTTTCCTCATAATATGACATTACGATAGTAAGTGGAACTTTTTTTTATTTATTTTTTTTAAATCTCAAGGATGATTTTTTGTCTAATACTGATGATTTCTTTCTTAAGCAGTGCATTCAGATGCCCAGCTACCAGGTGATGGAATATCTATAGATCACCAGCATGTAGCTCGCTTCTGTACGTCTCTCTGCTAAAGGCATTAGCTAACGACATGGCAGGAAGTGGCGAGTCTGTTCACTCCGAAAAAGGAAAAACTGTTGAGCCAGCACGACGTCCGCACCTTCGCGCTCCAACAAGGCCTGCGTCGCATCTCCGATATCCTCACTTTTGCACATGTGGCTTGCATCATAAAAGGACACACTCCTACAGACTAGAATACGATAGCTATTACCAAACAGAGCCCACGCATGGAGCCGGACCAAACTCTTTGAAGGGCTCAAATCCTAGAAGAGTGGACACAAGTACATAAAAAATTCTAACTACTCTATACTCAATCGTAATGCAATAGTTCTGCCATGTTCTCAAAATCTGACATATCTCATATACAATACTTTATTTTGTTGCCTGGGATCGTTTGAATGTAAAACAGCTGCCTTATCCCGCCACTTCAGCTCACAGATCCCTCTGGTGTATTGCAACAATATAATGAGGCTCAATCGTGCCATTAATGGTGGCAGAAATTGCGGAACATAATCTTTGTTTCATTGCAAACCCGTAAAGTCTTTCGACGTGTACTTGCTTAAACCTCCCGACTAAAGGGCTACGGCGATAACACGCCAGCGTGAGAATGTAAGGCAACGTGACGGTGGAGAACGAAAACCAGGTGCCTGGTCGCTCACCTTGTTGTTGATGTTGATGTTGAGGCCGAGTCACCGTACATCAAATGTGGCTAATGGCTGACACGCTCGTTCGGGCTTGGACAACACAATGTTCACACCCAAACCTTCACGGGCCTCGACTTTGACATGTTCATGAGGGAAAGGCTTTTCAGGGAAGGAAGCAGTAAAAAGGTCCATCCTTGGCTGTTAAGAGAAACAAGCTGGTGACCTTTTATCATTGCGAAAGCTGGACGCGAATTATTACAATTGACATTGTATTTTGCAATAATGCAACTTAACGCTTGTAATAATACATTTACTTCTCTTAATAATGTGGCATTATTCCTGTGATATTTCTTTTCCTCATGATACCATGGACTTGTGTCATTTATTTATTTATTTGTATGTGAAAATACAGATTTATACCGGTTTCAAAATGACTTTTTTTTCTCCATATTACAACATTATTTACACAATTTTTTTTTTCTAGTTATAACAGTTTTATTCATGTAGTAATATGATTCTCATCTCCCAATATTATGGCATGATTCCAATAGTTACACAACTTTTTTTTCCACAATATTATGGCATGATTCCGGTAATAAGCTTTTTTTTTTTTTTCTTTTCTTGTAATATTACTAGATTATTCCTATAATAATACAACATTTTCTTCATTATTTCTGCACTATGACTTTTTTCTTTTAATGTTTATGTAATAAAACTCCAGAATTATTCCCATAATAAAATAGCTTCTTTTCTTGTATTGTCACAGTATTATTCCAGTAACAATAAGACTTTCCCCAATGTAACATTATGCTGTTATTCCTGTAATAATGACTTTTCCCTTCGTAGTACAATGACATTATTGTAATTAATTTAATTGTAATTTTTGTAATTTACATTAATTTTCCTGTTACAAAACAACTTTCACTATTCCTGCGTTCCTCCTGCAACAATTTTGAGTAATATTACATGGTTGTTCTTCAATTAATACATTTTCTTCATAATTTTGCAGTATTATTCTTGTAAACAAACTTCTTTTGTCACAATATTACAGCAATATTCCTATACAGTAATGTTTTTTTTATTTTTTTTATTGGAGTTTTAAAGCGCCATTCCTGGAATAATATACTCTGATATGATTCCTGTAATAATCCAAACTTTTCTCGTAATATTCCAACTTTATTGCCGTTATCGCAACTTCACATATTATTTCTCATAGTCTTACCAGAAGTAAATCATTTTAATCTCTACGAGAAATGTGACTTCATTCTCCCAGGAAAGACATCTTGGGGTTTACAGGGAAGCAATAAAAGGTCCGATCCTTGTCTGGTCTGAGAAATAAGAAGCTTGTTAAAAAAAGAGGAGGGGGACTGAAGTGAGGGAAGGAATGATGAAGGCAGATGGCATTCACAACACAGGAGACGGTTAAAAAAGAAAACGCAAAGAAAACTTAGCAAACCAGGGGTACTGTTGCACATGCATGAAATGTGGTTGTTTTAGTCAAGATTATCCTAAAATATATTTTCCCCAACCACAGCGGTGCCTTGAGATATGAGTCGTCATTTGGTCAATTTTTGTTTTTGCTTGCATGCGAAGAAAAAAAAAAAAAAAGGAAAAAAAAAAGATGCGAGCAGTGTATGGTGCCAGTAAACTCAGCTCAACTCACTTCACAACAAGCGGCAGGTTGGCAGACAGTCAACAATTCTTCAAAAAAGAGGCTTAACTCTGTTTAACGGCACTCACGTTGAAGTTTACTGTCAAATTAAATAAAAAAGTGAATCTTACAGTGTGTACTGTACGTATACAATAGCAAAGTCAATTTAGCTTAATTCTAACAACTAATGCAAAATGAAATTTTCAACCCCAAGTAGCAACTACTACGAGGACTGGATAAAAGAGCTGACACACACTGAGGGTTTGTAGGAGTGATGTTTAATGGGTCATGATTGTCTTTGGGGGAGGTTAAACATTTAATTGGATTAAGGGACAAAAAAAGTACAAGCACTCCTACATTGACTCCCGAAAACTACACGTCTGCTTTAAATACACGACAGGGAAGGAAAAAATAGATTTGAGCTGTATAGAGGGTCATTACTTGTGACAAATGACAGATTTTTTTTTTTCCACCCCCCACAAGGTTGTCCGAAGGGCTGGCATATATTATACAGACATGGTGTCCTCTTTTTTTATTTGTGTGTTCTTTTTTTCCCCCTTGTATCATCTGGTCTTCTCTCTGATTAGTCTTTAGAGGCTAAAGTGACCTCAGCATGACTCATTTCCCAGCCTCCCCCCACCCCCACCCCAACACCAAGCCCCCTTAAGGGCCCTAACAACATGGCTACACGCACAACCGCACGCGCACACACTCCAACACACACAGTGATAAACACAAAAGCAAACAGGCGAGGTACTATGGTTGCGACCTTACTGGGGAAGGGGCTAGGTTAGCCTGGAGCTAATGTCACAGCGTGCTAGTTGTGGAAGCGGCCAAACGTTTTCCGATGTAGATTCTGAAAAAATAATAAAAAAAAATACTGTTAATATTATTTACATATTGCTTTCCCTTGTTAAAGTTGTGTAGTAAAAAATGTCACATATCTGAGGCAGACCCCCATAAAACACCAACATAATAAGAAATATATTAATAAATTAAACATACAGTAATCAAATATTTAAATAGAATGGCAAAATATGAATTCAACAGATTGTGCATCATGATTTAATATTTCACTGTCCATTGACATTGCACTGCTCCTTCTGGTGTGCACTCCTTGGCCACCAGGGGGCAGTATGCTACGTTCATATGTACTGTACTATATATACACAGTGGACCTCCAGCAGATAGAAACTGAGTATGACTCAGAATCGGGAAATCCGCGAATAATTGACAATTTGACACTCCGCTATAAGTTAAACAATGCATATGTTAAAATGAATGTAATTTAAAAAAATATTATTTTGGTTCATGGTTTTAATTAGAATCCGCAAATGAAATTTCAAGTATGAAGAAAGAATTTAAAGTATGAAGACACCCGTCCACGTCTACAAGAAGTGAAAGAGTCACATGATAACTTGGGAAGGAGCATTTCCCAGAATGGTACAAATGTGTGTCACGATCGTACCCGATGCCCAGCGTGAGGAGATGCGAGGCCAGCAGCGAGGGGACGAGGACGAGGAGCACGTCGGACGAGAAGATCCCTCTCTTCTTCATCATCTCCGTCTTGCGAACGCTGAGCGAGCTCGACTGCTTCGGGTGCTGAAACACGAACTCTCTGCGTGACACCAACATAATATCAGGTCAACGGCAACAGTGAGAAGAGATGTCCATGGCATCGATGTCTAATGAAAAGAATGCATCGCTATTTGTTTGTGATTTTTTTTGTCATTTAGTGAGCAAATAATAATGAATAAACATAGGGAAATTTTATTTTCAGATACTGCAGTATTGTAGCCGTTCAAACGGCAGGAATGGCTTTGACAATACCGCAATATTATACAATAACCATTACATCCCTAAAAATATCACAGAATTGAGACTGTTATTTCTTGATCTCTGAAGATATTTATTTATTTTGATATATTTATTGTGCCACAATGTGACAGTTTTATATGATTGCATAATGAATCCCTAATATTTATTTTATTGCACAGTGACAATAAATATCAAATTTCTGTGTTGCGTTGTAATGCATTATATGTCACTGATAGCTTAAAACCCAAAACATTAAAATGTAATTTTTTAAAAACATTTTTGTTCCAATATTATATTTGTATTTTTTTTTGTTGCAACATATTTGTATTTTAAACATTTACAATATTTATGAGGCATAATGAAATAATAAAATGCCCCAAGTAAAGTAACTATTCAACTAACAAAAATAAAATAAAAAGAAATAATTAAAAAATGCAAAAACGAATAATAACTGCACCAAATTTAAATCAAATACTGCATGTTTAAAAATGACCACCAAACAGCTTTGATGAAAACACAATTAAAAGGAAACATTATATAATAATTAGGGGTGTGAATTGCCTAGTACTTGACGATTCGATTCGTATCACGATTCACAGGTCACGATTCGATTCGATACCGATTAATCCCGATACGAATTTATAAGTCGATTGTTGCGATTTTTTTTCATTCATATTTAGAAAATACTAATCAGTAAGCTTGTAGAGTGTAAGATTTATATGAAAATGTATTATTTATTTATCTGAAATGTCAGTCTTATAGAGGTTGTAATCTGTTTCATGTTTGAACAGCATTAAAATAAAAATATTAAGGCTTAATGTGCCGTTCATATAACATTCTTCCATGCTCAAGGTGTGAATCCTAAAAAAAAAAAAATAAAAAAAATAAAAAAAATCGATTCTGCCGATTATTGAATCGATTCGCGAATCGCGCGATGTAGTATCGCGATATATCGCCGAATCGATTTTTTTTAACACCCCTAATAATAATAATAATAATAACAATAATAATAATAATAATAATAATAATAATTATTATTATTATTATTATTATATATTTTTTATTATTAATATAAAAATACACTAAATTAAAAGTGAAATACACGTGAAAGGATTTAAAAAAAATCCTGCTTTAAATTTTTTCTAATATTTTGTGCTCCTGTTATAAAATAAAATCCAAGGATATATAATAAAATGAAACAAACACAAATAAAGTTTATAAATCTAAATATAAATGTATGATTTTTTTTAACTGCTTGTTCTTACTTGGGTGGCATGTTTTCAGGCCTGCTGGACCAGTCCCAGACCCAATCTGTGTCTACTTTCCTGTCATTCTCCTCCTGTTCACATCACCACAAAAGATATGATCAGTATAACGCAATCAATCAATCTATCCATCTATCCATCTATCTATCCATCCATCCATCCATCCATCCATCTAGATTGATCTAGCTAGCTACAGTATCTCGCTAGCTTGATATACCTACAATAGCTAACTACATTATCTAAAAGGGGAAAATGCATTCAACCTCAATACTGAAATACTGTATGTTGCTACAATAATGGATAATACAGATTGTTCTGATTATTTGTACCTGTATGGTGATACAGTCACTGTCGGGATCACTCGGGGGTCTGGGGGAGCCGGTTGACTGTGGGGTCCCAACCTGCGGGGGGCTGCAGACAGTGAGGCGACATTATTGTTCAGAATGTACACCATATGCACGAATAAAAATCATCCATGCATCCGTTTTCTGTCGTGCTTGTCCTTATAAGATTTGTGGGTAGGCTTGAGCCGATATATGACTTTAACTGTCTTGCGCTCATTTGCATGTCGTTACTCCGCGATTACCTCATGTATTTAAGCTACTAGTTTGTCGTACCTTGTTTGTTTGGATACCGTTGCCTTGCTGTTATTATTAATAAACAGTGTGTTTTTCTTGCATATGGGTCATACCAATAGGCAGTAATACAGTACGTTACTTTGACTCTAGTGCATCCACTCTTGAGCATTTCTGCTGAAACGATCAAGAGCGGCGTGGATGTTAACGACGTGTTTTGTGACGCGACGTCGACTCGCTACCTGTCTCGGTTCCTCTCGCATTCCAGCTGCGCCTCCAGCAGGATCCTCTCCAGCTCCCCCTGCAGGGCAGACGAGATGCTGTCGTCCGGCCCCGTCAGACTTTCCCTGCGGCTCACGGTGGCGATCAACTCCTCCAGTTCCACCCAGGAGCCTGCACGGGGAAATACAAATACTTAATGACTGTACTATAGATACTTTGTACTGTAGAAAATGCCAAGAGTTTCCCTATCATCCTTTAACAATTTTGTTCTTGGAATGTTTCAATCTGAAAATATATTATCTTAAAATTGTTTAAAAAATGTAACAGTAAAACTCCGTTGGTCTTGTAACATTCAAATTTGTTCACATAGTATTAGAAACTTATTCTCATTAAACTGTGAGTGTTATATTCCTAATATTTAAATTAGTTTTTTTGCCCCCAAATTTTAACAAGTACTTGTTTTTCTCTCTAGTCAATTGTGATTGTTTCAGCAGTATTATGACATATGTCTTGCAAAATAAAAATAAAAATAATCACAATTTTTATTGTCACATTTTATTTAATTTTATTCTCTTTGCTGAAAATTCCCATTATATTTGTAAAAAAAATGTCTAAAAAAAATAATAATAGTAGAATAAGTTTGTGATATTATACATTTTATTTTCAAAACATTTTTATGATATTACCAGAAAATTCTAATTCATTTTTTTAAAGAATAAAGTCACTATTTTTAAGTGGATGAAATTGAAGTGTTATGAGAGAAAAAAAAAATGCTTTTTTTTTAAATGACAAAAAGTTTATAATTTGCAAAACATTTAGAATTTTATAATAATAAAGTTGGAAAGAAAATGGAAAATGTCACAATATAAGCAGAGAAAACAAATTACAAGAATGAAATCAGAATTTTGCAAGATTTTTTAAATTGTCATTTTAAGAGCATGAAATGTGAATATTACGAAAATGAAAATGTCCTTTTATAATAAAACAGTTCCAATAAGATATAGGGGAAGATAATTTTGCAAGTATAAAGGCAGAATTATACTGTAATTTTTAAATGCAACCTTAAGGGAATAATATCGAAATATTGTTAGATTTCAAATTTCATCCTCTTTTTCTCTTCTGACTGTGGCGTTAATATCATTCAGAGATGGTTTTGAATGCATGCATTGACAGCCATCAATTGAAACCAAATGAACACACAACACACAGCCATTAAATATGGACACAAACGGTTCATGGGCTTCACACACATACGTCGTATATAGATACACAACACACACATGCACGGTTGTTTTAGTGCACAGCTCAACAGTAAGCAGGCCTGACAGCATGCTCGCTTACGTAAGATCTTATTTCTGTTGGAGATTAGCCATTCACCCTCTTACGTCCGCCCTGTCGTTGTTTGTGCACAACATTCACAGCCAATCGCAGCCAACTTCCACTTACGTGATGTCGTGTGTTTGCTCTGTGTGTGTGTGTGTCATGACTGAGCACAGTAGAGCATCGAGGGGAGAGATGAGGAATCTGTGCCATTGCCCTAGTTTGGCTTTTTCTGTTGTTGTTGTTGGTCCCTACAGAAGAGATTTATGACATAACCGCTTTGCTGATCTATCTGCAGCAATTCTTGTGCTGCATTGCTGAGTTGTTGTGTGGCATCTAAGACCTTATGCAACTCAATGAACGACAGGCTCAATCTTTCTTTTTCTTTAAAATATATTTTTCTTTCAGCAACAATAACAATTAACGGTGGCAGGGCTGATAAAAATTCTTTTTTTTTTTTTTTCTAGATTCAGCAACTTTTTAATGAAAATAAATTTTACGGGATTTTTTTGGGGCGGAATTTAATGAGTAAAAATTCAAATTATTATGTTTGTAATTATTTTGAAACAGTAACTTTAAATTTGTTTAGATATAAAAATGTGGAGAAAAAACATTTTAGTTTGAACTAGGTTGATAAATTTTCTGGGAAAAAAAAAGTCCCAATTTTATGTGATTTTAAGAAAATCCAGTTGTACTATAATGGGAATAAAGTTGGAATAGTGCAAAATTAAAATAATACGATAAGAAATTAAGAACTTAATATTTAAAAATAATTTTCATGAAAAAAATCACTTTGTATTCAAATTAAATTTTCATTCATTAGTTTTAATTCATTTCATTTTTATTAAAATGAACTTCCTAACCAATTGTTCAGCTAATAATAAAAATAATTGATGGAAGTGTTGGTTCATAATAATCATATAAAAAAATAAATGAATCATTTTTTAAAATTTAAATAAGATTGTTGTTTACATTTTTTAAATCAAATTCTCTTCATTTAAATGAACTTCCTGATTTTGTACATTGAATTTTCATGGAATAAGTGACTTCTGATTCAGTTTTTTGTGATGAATAACCTCACATTTCACATATGACACCTAAGGCACAGCATTTTTTACAGGCATTATCAAGCGGAAAGAGTTAGCATTAGCAGCAAGTGTTATCAAATTCTAATCGAAAACAAATCAAACTTTTTTTAAGGTAAAACTAAAAAATTCTTGTAAAACGCATGGCAACAAAAGTACTTTAAAAAAGAGAGGCTCCTAAAGCATCAATACCATTGCTTCAAGCATGTACACAATCACGAACCCATGTTAGATATCATCGCTGTCCTGTAAAAAACACTTATGTCCATTTTTGTCATTTTTTTTATATTGTTATGTTTAGGGATGAAATTGAATGCAGACATCCCAAAAACGTAAACACAAACAAAAACATGGACATAAGTGTTTTTCACAAGACAGCGATATATGACAGAATGGAGTAGTTTAATTGATTAACACAAACAACCCACTTTCACATGAGACTCATCAATAGCATTAGCTAGCATACTCGCCTAAATAGCATGCTTGCATATGGACGTCACACAAGAACATGTTCAGCAAAGTGGGCCAATTGTAATGGCAAAGTACTGTAGTTACTATTACTACCTTCTAGTAGTAGATATTGAATTGAAAATACACAATTGAACACAATTTCATGAGTAAAATAAATCGTTTTAATTGGGCATCAATTATAGGTCGATTTCAATCAAACGACTATAATTGATGGTGGTGCGAAGGTTGGTTGGGCTGCTTGCCTGCAAGCGAGCTATAAGCGTCAAGAAATCTGTGCATCTTAATTGGCTTACTGAGATACACGCAGGTGAGTCAGCGAATCCCGTTACACAGCATCGGTGTCAGTGGTAGCAACAATAGTACATACAATACAGTTGTGACATTCTCTTTATGTCAATTAAAAAAAAAAAAGTGCAATATTATCAAGAATAATTTCAAAAAGTGAGTATTAAAAATACATACAAGAAAATATTATGAACTGGTTTGAATTCAAACTAATTGTTTAGGGCAGGGGTGGCGAGATCCGGTCCTCGAGGGCCGCATTCTTGCTGGTTTTGGATATTTCCCTTCTTCAACACAGCTGATTCATGATCAGCTCATCAGCAAGCTCTGCAGAATCCTGATAACGAGCCTGTTAATTGGAATCAGCTGCACTTCGAGTAGGGAAATCTATAAAACCTACAGGACTCCGGCCCTCGAGGACCGCAGTTTGCCACCCCTGGTTTAGGGTAAAAAAATAAAAATAAATAAATAAATAGCGCACAGTGACGGTGTCAGTGGCGACAACTGGAAGTAACCAAGTACAAATACTTCGTTACTATACGTAAGTATGCTTTTCAGGTACCGGTATTTGAACTGCAATCGACAATTTTTTTTTTATTTTATTCTCATAAAATGACACCAATTCTCCTATGTTACACATTTTTAATTCCATTTAAAAAATAAAATAAAATCCATATTGTTACAACGAAAATATTTGTCCACATTTTTAGTCTATTAAGTTTGGATTATTTTGGAGATATTACAAGAATAAAGTTGTATTTTTTCTCTCTCTTATTTCACGAGAATGAACGTAATCATGAAAAAGCACAAAGGCTGTGGCGAGGGAGAGCATCACTCACCGTAGAGGCCGTCCTCTGGTGTCTGCTGGCCGGACATGCTTGGGTCTTGGTGGGATGCTGAAGGGGTCTTCCTGCAGGAGGGCTTCTAGAGATGCAGAGGAACGACTGATTCCCCCGGGGCTGCTTCGCGCCTGGTGGAAGCCTAAAAATACCAAAATAAAAAAAGGTCCCTGTGGCTGGACTTAATCCACGCTGGCGCTGGCTGCACCCTCCTCCCTCCTCTCTGGCCACGTGTCAGCGAGGAGGGATGTAAACAAAAACAAGCTAAACACCAGCTGCCCTAAAAAGAAAATTCTTTTAAAGTTAAATGAAGCATCCAATTAAAACATTTTTTGAATCTATGAATGAGCACAAGTTGTACAACAGCAGATTCACCGCTGATGAGTTATATAATTTATTTGGAGACGGATCAACATTAGAGAGTTAGATAAGCCTCATGTTTTGTTAACATTTAAAAGTCAAACAGGGAAATGGTTTTCTAGATTTTTTTTGCTTAGGGTTCTATTACCACAATTTAGCAGTTCGTCGTTTGAGCACCTGTTCAAACATCAGTTGCTTAAAGGGTCATATGTATTTCCCATTAAATGTTAGCATTAGCGTTTAAGCTAGCGGCATATTGCGATACCATGGTGCTGGATTTCACTTTGATTTATCTTTCTTTTCTCTTTATTTTTTCTGACCTTTTCTCTGGTCTCCTGACCATTTGAACCTCACGACTCTGGCAAGATTCTGAAGTACCTGGTTAAGGCGAAGGGTAATGGGATATTTATAAGGTTTTAGGTGAATTAATGAGTATAAATTTATACGTATTTGCACGCACACGCACGCACGCAAACGCACGCACGCAAACGCACGCACGCAAACGCACACACGCAAACGCACGCACACATACACAGACAAAAAAAAAAAAAAAAAGAGCAATGATGATAAGACGTTGAATCGGTAAGACTACCGAATGAACAATTCTGAGCTCTTTTTTAAAAAATAAAAAAATAAATAAATATTGCGATACAGTATATCCTCCACAGAGAAACAAGCAAAACTCTTTTCCCACCAATTCCAACTTTCCTATTATGGTTTTGGTGCCATTTTGTGACATCTTATGGCACTAAAATAGCTAAATGGGGCCTTTTTTTCCCAGCAAAAAAGCTGGAGATATGTTCCAAAGGAAAACAAATGACAATAAGTGAATTAGTCTTCAAATTTGAACAATTTTGTATATATAAAAAAAATCCTGACTTTATTCTTCAGACTTTATTTTCCTCATACTACTGCTGAATTTTCTGAATCCAACTTTATTCTCCAAGACTCATTTTCATAATTTTATATTTTTTACATTTTGCCAGACTGCTGACTAGTTGAGAGTGAATCAGCAGTGCCTCTGTTGTTTACAGCCAAGTAGTGCACTCCATTTTGCACCTATTGTAAGGTTCAAACATAATTGAACACCTCCGCACAATTAACATATTTTTTTTTACCGTTCCATATTTTCAAAACCACGCGTATCAATTATGCCTGCATAATTTTCTTTACAATAAAATCCATTCAAAGGGCCCCTTTTTAAGACTTTTTCCTCAGGTGTTTGCCATGGTGACATCACCAGGCAACAGCTTCTGCCTGCGATCCATGAATTGCTGCTTCACATTAGTCTCTGATCGCATTTTATTATTTGGGGATTTGAGTTCTATTTTCTTTCATTATCACACTTTTACTCTCTCTAGTGACTGTCGTATTGAATGAAATTACTTGTTTGCATTTGCGCACATTTCCCAGCAATAAAGCCCATTCTGATGATTGTGAGTCTTTGTAATGATACGCATTATATTCCTAAATGGATTGCCATTTAAGCACGGAGCACTTATGCCCCCCTTTTTTCTCCGCATCTCAAATTCCCTCAATTGATTATTACCAAAAATGAGGCGTGTGTGAAGTGTAAATGCGTAACGCCCAAGAGATATGAAAACACAATCTACACAGGAATGTTAATGTGATTCCGGTGGTGGAGGAGGAAACAAGGAGAAGGTAGCGGCAGTGGGGTGGGGAGTGGTGGGGGGATAAGTGATCACAGCTGATAAAAATGGAATAGGATGTCTCACTTCTGGAGGCCTTTAGGAGAAGATGTTATCCGTCTATGTGAGCGTTGTCGTCGCACTCCTCGGGTGACGACGTGATGATGAAGAGGTCGACTGAATGTAACTAGGAAACAAACGAGGAAATCAGTTTGTTCTCATTACTTCAGAAAACAAAATCCACTCGTAGCACTAAATCCAGAAATTGGATTTGTGATTGCATCAAAACGGTAACATTTGGCCGTGCATTTAGATTAAATTTGTAGCTTCTGCCCAACCAATTGATTGTGATGAATGAACATTTTTAAGTCCAGATCCACATCTGGAATTTGAATTTGGATCATTTTTTTTGTAAAAGAACAAAAACAACAGACCTGAACAAATTTCAATGAAAATTTTGGTGTCATTTTAGTAAAATCTACTTTTCATTAGCCTGACTAAGGAGTTTCCTGTTGCCTGTTCGCATTGGGCTAACAGACTTATGTTAGGCCAATGATAATGGCAGAGATGCTCTGCTGGAACGAACTACTTTGAATATTTATGACAAATAAACAGCTTGAAGCAAGAACACTTTGCTTCTCATTTGGAGAACTGTTAGCTATTTGCCAAACTAAACACTCCATGTTTGGAGAAAGCAAAACACACACAAATATAAGTGAAAACACAAACTGCCAATCTTACTGGAGCAAAGGCAAACTACACAAAACTAAGACAGAAGGTGAAAAATGACGAGTGCCACAAGAAAATATGCACAACAAAAATAAAGCATTCAAAAAACAAAACAAAAAAACAAGTCAAGTGCTGAGGACTGATGTGAATGAAATGAAGTGTATTATCTGCATGGTCGTAACTCAAACCGACCAGGCCGAGTCACTACAGACAAGCAAATTGAGTTCATCCTCTAATCAAAACTTTGTTCACGTTGACACAGCACACATTCATTCCGCATCCGTAGGCGCATACATCAAAACAACTGATATGAGAGCTGAACCACTGAAGTGATGTTTCCATGTGGCTGGTTACTGAGTGCTCCCCCCTCTCCCTTCCACACGTCTCTATTATCCTGCTGGTCACGCTTTCCTGGCACTGTTCCCGCTCATATGGGAGATATCTGTACAATAATCCCACCTGTCTGTTCCCATCTGTGTCGCCCTCTATCCCCTCTGCTCCCACTTTGTGCCCTGTCTAAAATTGAATTCAATTTAATGTTTATAAAATAATTTTTAATAAAAATATGAATAACTCTACATGAAAGTTATCACATTTTTTTAAAGTCATTTTTTGGGCGAATTTAAGTAAAGTTTAGTCTTTTTTTTTTTTTTTTAAAGAAATACATTAAAGAAAAAGACAAATAATTAAAAAATATATATAACATAAAAATTTAATCTCTCAGGATATAAAATTAAAATGTATACTACATAAAAAATGGAATTCAATTCAATTTAAAAATACAATAAAATAAAAAATAATTATCTAAAGGCACGCAACCACAACACAAATACTACAGTTTGTACAATTACAGTAGGGGCCTTGAGATTGACCACACTTGTAAATCTTGTATCTCAAATCCTCCCCTTCAAATTAAATGGAAATACCATTAAGTGTATTTGTGTTTTTAATGGAAATAAAGGCAACACTCTATAATATCCTATTCTATAAAAATAGAGAATATAGAACATTATAGAATACAGAAAGTAAACAATTAAGCAATTTGTGCACATATTCAATTCAAAGTGCTGATTCTATCAGTGTTCCTGCCTTAGCCATTGGGAGGCAGTATAATACAATCATGCAGATACAAATAACAAAGAATAGTTCTGCTTCTTCTACTACTGTTGTAAGTGACTCAACAAGATTTTGTAATATTTTTCATTATTTGAGGAGGATAAAGAATACTACATATGCCTGTTCGCATTAGTATGTTTTCTGTCAACACATGTTGCGCCACCATTTGTGTTCAAATGTCCGTTACTTACAGGGTTCTAAAAACGTGACCGATGCTAACCTGTAGCATATCAACGGCGTTAGCATTAAGCTAGCGGGTCTTTCTTAAAACAAAGTTTTTGGTTGTTTTAAATACACAAAGTGTCATTATCTTTAATGTTTAGTTTGACGGTATGAGTGAATATAGGCGGTTTGTTCATGGGCTTTCCGCATTCCTCTCCGGTTGACCTTGGTGTCCTACCAAGCTCCTCCTTTCCACTCCCCCCACAAAACCAACTAGCCTGCTCCCCCACCACCCTGCCCCCCATTTGCTTCCTTCCTCCCCGCATCTTTACATACTCTGCTTTTTAATTCGACACCACCTCCTCCCTCGCTTTAAAAGGACACAAGGGGGAGGTTTGCATGGCGACACCCAAGAGGAGGTCACGACGGACGGAGCGATGTGAAATGGGGGGCTGGGGGGTGGGGGACGCACCACGGCGGCGGTGATGTTTGGGAGGAGGAGGGGAGAGGAGGGAGGGGGCAGCTGAGCACATGAGAGGATAACTGCCTGTTTGCTCACTCTTGTCGTCTTGCTCCCCCTCCTGTCCGTTCACTTCCACTCGCAGTGCTCCAACCGCCAGGCAGCCAGCTCCCAGGGATGCCCACCAAGGTCCCCACGTGAAGGGGAGACCGAGGCGGGGAGGAGGAGGGGGGGCGGGGGACATCGAGCGAGAGAGAGACAGGAGACATCCGGAGGAGGACGGAAGAAGGCGGCGGCGGGAATAACGAGCAACGCCGGAGGGATGCGAGGACCGGAGGAGGAGAGAGATGTGGTACGTGTGACTCAGTTCGGCATCGCCGTGGCGATAAGCTCGGCTACACTAAGTAGCCTCTCGTTTGGACAATTAGCATCTTTTGCTCCCATGTTGTGAGTGTGTGCTTCTTCCATCATGTTTTCAATCTAAGGCATCACTGACATGCGTCTGGATTCTTTTTTTTTTTTTTTCCCCAGAAGAGGGGTCATGTGCTCATAGGCTGGTTGCTTTGCTGCCTTGTGTTTGTTGGCGCGTGTGTTTGTGTGTGCGCAGAGATAACCGGGGATGGACTGACTTTATTGCAGATGTGGGTCTTATTTTCTGGGACTGTGCCGCTTTACGTGATTCTCCGACGAGTGAGACGCTTCCATTCGTGAAGATTCCATTACTGCATGTGCTTCCCCTGCATGTATGTCACTGCATATGTATGCACGTGTGTGTGCATGCGTGTACGTGTGTATGTTTAGAAAGGGGGGTAGCCACAAAGTTTCACAAGGGGGAGAAAACACTGACTGAGGGAATCCCATTAGTAAGTTATATTGTGTGAGTGCGTGTGCCTGTGTGTGTATACGCCATGCTAGGTGGGAGTGCTACCTTTTGAAATGTTTAATTTACAGTTGATTGTAAACATACGTTTTGCTTGTTGTAGTCGAGCCGCTGAGTAATTAATTTCTACCCTGAAATATAATATAATATAAAACATAACATAACATAACATAACATAACATAACATAACATAACATAACATAACATAACATAGCATAACATAAACTTTTTTTCTTAATATGACAGATTCTAAGTTGGAATGTTAATATGATCTAAATTTTGCTTAATTTTTTAAATCTAATATATTCTGTAATTTAATTAAATGAACTTGTGGTTGCTTCATATCTAATTTTACATTAAAAAAAATCTCACTAGTAACTTACTTTCTTCCTCTCTTATGTTTCAATCTTTTTTTTTTTTAATTAAATGTATAATTTTGTCTTGCCATATATTAGTAATTTTCAAACCAATTAAAATTAGTATATTTTTGGTCCCCTAGTTTTTATCCATCCATCCATCCATCCATCCATCCATCCATCCATCCATCTTCTTAACCGCTTACTACTTACAAGGGTCGCCGGGGTGCTGGAGCCTATCCCAGCCGGCTTTGGGCAATTGGTTGCTAGCCAATCGTAGCCTAGTTTTCATTTTGTACAATATTGTATCTCTCTGTGAGCTTACCATCTCTCAGGTGGTTGCCAAGGTTTTGTTTTTGTTTTTTTTGTTTTTGTTTTTTTAAGTTGGCAAATATTTTTTGACGATTTTATATTATTATTATTATTATTATTATTATTATTATTAGTAGTAGTAGTATTATTATATTTATTTAAAATAGAAAAAAACCCAGTATATTCCAATATTCCATTTTCCTTAAAATCGCATGAAATTAATAGCAATATCTTATTATTCTTACTTCTAATTTCTAGTTCCTGGTTGTAAAACAGCCACAAGAGGGCAGCCGATACTGGTACCGTCGCAAGTACCGATACCTTGAAATCAGGCCTGGTATCAGCCTGATACCAGGTACTCATCATCCCTAATTTTTTCATGACATTTATCGATTTTTAAAATGTAACTACATTTTATTTTAGACATGCAGCTCGTCACCTTAACATGGAGCTTACATTACAACAATACAGTACTTATGAGGCCGTTTGGACAAGTGCCTCAAAGGTCACAAACTGCACCGTCTACTATGAGCTTAAAAAAAAAAAAAAACAGCATCTGTTTTATGCTGGGGCAAGCTCCTAGAAAAACAACAAAAAGAACAATTAATCTGTCGTCTAGTAAACATCAAACGATTAAGCTGACTTTGGATTCCCTTGGCACAAACATTGACTCGTGCTGTCAAAGTTTGCTCGTCACAATCCATTAGCTCACTTAGGATGGAATTTTCATATCAAACACGCCATTGTTGGTCCACGGCGGACAGATGGGACAAATCTATGCTGGCACTCACATCCCCGGAAAAGTTGGAAGCAATCTGGACTTCCTTAGGGAAAAGCAGAGTGATTAGAACTGTCACTCAAGCAACCAACCCTCTGTTATTTCACATTCAGAGACAAATAAACACAAATACTCATCTTAAAATGTAAAGATGTGAAGTCGTGTGCCAGCGAGGCAAGATAAACAACCTGCATGTGTGGAAACACTACAAAGGCGTAGGAACCTCTTCAGCCAAATTGCCGTCGTGCCTTCCAGATATCCATTATTTGCAGGATTCCAAATTAAAATGCTATTTGAACTCCTTGGCTGCAAAACAACGGGCGTGTGAAACATCTAATGATTTTTATCCGCCGTTATGTTCAAAGCCAAAGTTGAGCTCGCAAACATTTGCCCATGCAGACGCGCGGAAGACACGCGGCGTCATTAGCATTCACCCGGAGTGCTCCAATTATCACTCTCCTTACGCTTCTGTTTTTCTCTCCGTGAGAAGCCCGAGGGAAACATTTGGCTTTTTCAGCAGCTAAATGCTCCGCTATGTTCATCTACTTTCAATAACTTTCTCTGGGCTTGCAACTGTTGAGAGAAAACAACACTTAACATGCGCCTATTGTCATAAGCCACACCTTCTTATCAATTAACCAATTAGGTGTTGAGTAGAGCTGGTACAAGATAGTGCCAACGCAATTTCTAATAGAAGAGTAGTGCTTTTGCGCCATCTTGTGGCAAACTGGTAACAAGGAAGTTTGCATTGTGAACGACACAGATCACGTCTTCTGGGACTGACCCGGTGACAATCACAATGCAAGCCCGAAGGAAGTGTGACGTCAATTTTAGTCGACAACAGAAGGCGGTATAAGGTCAAAACGGAAGCAGCTGAGATGGACGAATATTAATATTACATCATTCATCACTGTTTTGAATAGAGAGATGTCTACGAACATATTGTAAATAAAATGTTTGCCAGCGACCAGAGAAAGGTGTAGTGGCCCTTTCGCCCAACCACTCTATTTAGAAACAAATCTCTAATTTCACTTTAAAGGGTCTTTAAACGATTAATATATGTAATTACACAGATTTTGAGGGAGGCATCAATTACTCATGGTGGTCAAAGCATGAAGGCCAGAGAGAGCAGCACCATGTCCACTGAATCAAAGCAAAAAATGTGGCAAAAACTGTTGAATTCTTTACGTTCTACTTAATTGATCACTCGCCGCCATTTTCACTGACGCAAACCGCTTTGTGCTCAGCTGTTTTACTGGATTTGGACTGATTTTGCAAGGTCCACAGACTATTCTGTACTATTACTATAAAAAAAAATTGAACCTACAAAAAAAAGGATTAGAGTCTCTTTCATCAGGAAAAAAAAGTATATTTCCGTTTTGTAGCTATTAGCATTAAAATATAGCTAAGTTTCATCATTATTCACAAACCTGTTGAAAACAATGGCCAAAAGAGCTTGTTGCAACATGGACCTGGCTGATCTCTTATACTCTGCTGCCACCTGCTGGCCGTTTTTTGTAAAAACTACGATTGCTTTAAGCGACCTTTTCATGTCAGAAGCCTTCTGTATGCACTAGCATAAAAAACAAAACAAAAGCGTATAACTACATTTTTGGGAGTGAAAGACAAAGTATTAAAACGTACCGTATTTATACATTTTTCGGTTTGAGTTAGTATCTTTTGAGACGAAGTGACATTTCTGGAGGGAGGTTGGATACAGATTAATGGCAATAACATTCATGTCAATGAGTAAAGATAATTTGAGATGCAAACTTTTTTAGTTGCAAGCATGATCACGGAAAAAATTAAACCCGTCTAATATTCGAAACGCCTACTCGTCCTCCTTGCAGCTTTGCATTTCAACATCCTTGCCAGTTGTAACGTGTCATATAAAACAAGCCCACCTCCCCCGTGAGGCTTCACAATGCTGAGCTGACAAAATACAATCTGCAAGCACATCTCGAACGACGCAAAGGCTCCGTTTGCGTCGTGCTTGTAATTCCTGCGACGGCAGCGCGTTTGCCGGCCCCATCGCTGATCATATAGCTTTTCTTAGTTCCTCTCCAGTTCCTCTTTAAACGCCCTGACACGCTGATGCTCCTGATTTACCACTCCGCTGAACCCGAGCCGTGACATTTCCTCTTTGTGGACCCCCCGCCCTCCCCTGGTTGCCTTGTCTTTTACCGCCTCCTCCATCACACTTGGTCGGACTTCTCTCGGTTGGTCTCGCAACGTCACTAAATATAACCAAGCGTGTCTACCTCCTCTCTTTCCTCTTCCGCTAGCTGCCGCCTCCTCCGACTCTCAACGCTGTCTGACAAATCAGAGCATAGCTAGATGATACGGCAAGACATTTTTTGGTTGTTTTAACAACACAGGAACACATAGCACCTTCGAAACCACCTCAAATGTGTTACAAGTGTTCACAAAAACAGTGGTTCTCAAATTGGTGGTCCACAAAATGACTTGCAACAAATTATTATGCCTTATTTGGGTCATAGTTTATGATGCATTTATCATGTCGTATCATTTTTCAGAGGTGCTTACCTACTTACGTGTACCAGCGTGCCAATAAAACAAACATGCTAAACCATGCGTCTCATCAGTGATGGGACATAGTGATTTCCTAGTAAAGCTGTAGAAATGAGATGTCGAGAAATTAAATGTTGCATATTGATGATTTAATGTTCACTAGGGTCTGACCAATTTGGAATTTTTGTTTAGGCCGATGCAGATTCCGATATTTGTTAGTATAAAATTCTGATCAATGATTAATCGGCCAATTAATTTAAAAATGTAAAAAACATTGAACATTCGATTGTTTTATAGTATTATATAATACCCATACTGCGATTGGCTGGCAACCAGTCCAGGGTGTCCCCAGCCTACTGCCCAAAGCCAGCTGAGATAGGCTCCAGCACCCCCCGCGACCGTTGTGAGGAATAAGCGGTCAAGAAAATGGATGGATAGATAATACCCATAGGATTTCTTTCTCAAATTTACAACAGAGAAAAATCAGAAAATTCCAACAATTTTTTTTTGGGGGGGGGGGGGTATTTTTGCAAGTCATTAATCCACTGAAAAAGAAAAAAAAAAGAAAAAATTGGCCATAAAAATTAGACGACTGATTAGAACAATCAACAAAAATCTGAAAAAAAATGTGCAGATTATAAAAAACGATTTTTTTGCTATTAGTTAGCTTGTGAATGCTGAACAGAAAAAAATGGGAAAAAAACTGAAACTGGAAATTAGTACAACAAATGCATCCCATTTTTGACATATTCTTGGTAGACTTTTGGATAATACTTTCTTTGAAAGCTATCTGCAAATTTAAAGGAAGAAGAGTTTAAAATTCTTTAAGGCCACTTAGATCAAATTGAAGACATTTCACTGAATATGACCAGTGAGAGTGGACGATTTTGGATAATTAACGCCTTCATTTTGAAGAATGACCTGTAAGACATTTCAATGATCTGCAAAAATACTGGAAATTTGTCCAATTCCAAATTGTTCCATGCACCGCCCTCACTCTAAATGCACAACATCAGTTTTTGAGGGAGATGAGACATGACCTCATAGCATCGGTAGTAGGAACGGTGACAGAAAAGCCTCCTGTGAGTGGTAAGCAGCAGGCAAGCAGGCTGTGGTGAAGCTTAAATAATAACCTCTGAGAGTTATGAGCCGTACTGTGGCATTATGCGCTTGCACACCTTCTTCCTCCCGCCCGGTGATTTATCTCCAGTCTGCCAATAAACCTCAACATGAAAATGTCACATGTAGGGAAGGGCTGGCCTCGGCCGTGGGAGCCATCCCCGGCGCCATTAACGGGGTCCACATTCATTAAATTGTCAGCGTAAATTTTTTGGTCTGGAGGGTGCTTTGCAGACTGCCAGGGAGGAAATGGGCAGAGGTGGGAGCGGGAGGTTCTAATGGTGGCGGCAGTGCTGTGGTTGGGGGGGATGGTTCATGTGAAATTGCGTTGTAGCGTCAGCGGGAGCAAGAGTGATACAAGTGGCATGGCTGATAAGAAGATGGAAGAAAGATAGAAAGGAGAGGATGAGGATGACACCGTGGGGAATGAGTAAAGGGGAATGGCCGTGTGACTGGCGTGATGGAGGCTCAGAGGCAAATCAGTCAGGGTGAAGGTTGAAACAGGGTTTTTTTTTCCTTACAAGAAAGAGGGACGACTTGAGAGAAATGCGATATTAATGAAAAATCAGAAGGACGGCAATATGGTTGAAGCCACAAAAGATTAAAGTAGAAAATCCAAGGTCAGTAGGCTTGTCTATTAAAGCAGCAGCCACGAATAATTGGGTTGGCCAAACTCCCCCTACAGGGAGGTAGTATTTTTTTAATTTTTTTTTTATGCGGAGTCCTTGGTTATTGACAGTCCATTCCTTCAGCAACAACAAACCCAAAGACTTGGGAACCTATGCTCATGCAGTAGTAAAGCCATAATTACAGTAAATTACAATAAGGCGCGTTCAGGATCAGGGCATGTTACGCCAGGGAAAATTGTATATATATTTTTTTGCCATACTAGAAAAAAAAGTGTAATTACACATCCACTACAATAGGTGGCAGTGGTGCTCTCGCTTTAGCGAGCAAAAAGAGTATTAGCACCTCTAGTCTACAGAGGTGTACTTACAACAATTTTATTGACAAATCAATGTTTGAGTGTGAAATATTTTCTTCTTCCTTTTTGGGGGAAACAAAAATAATTGAGAAGCACTTCCAGACAACGAAGACTACCTGTAACTTCCACTAATAATCAAAGTTAAACTGAGCTTCAGCTCAACAAGGATCTTAGTCTCTCAGTCGAGATGTAACACTTCCACAATACTTCCTTGACACGAGTTACTACTTTCCTAGTAGGGAGGACTTTGGTGCCATCTCGTGGCATCTTAAGATGTTATAGAAAGAGAACAAAAATATGCAAAGAGATTTTTTAAATACAACTCAAAATTTAACATATTCTTCTTGAAGGACTCCTATCTAATCATCTTTCCTTTTTTGCCATCATATCACTTGATCGAGACAAACACTCTGATTTCTATACAGAGGCACAAAATGGCTGCACATAATTTTCAAAATAAAACTGGTATCACTGACCTGTCCCGACCTGCTCTATCCTATTTGCTACTCCTTGCGTTCCTTCCTCTGGTAGTGATTGCAGGCTCTCACTACATCAGGTCACTTTTTTTTCTCTGATTTTAGCTGACAAGACTCTTGATTGTCAGTTGACAGATGGTCAAGTGTGTGTATGTGTGTCATGTGTGTAGCGGGTGTGCGCCATGCCCTTGTTATGCGGTACAAGTTACAGAAGCCAGGCCAATTAAAGTATCATGCCCTCGGATTGGAAGTTTGCACAAGCACTGCTCATAGCTTTAAAACCTAACATCCCAATGACGCTAGCGCAACACGAGAATCATTTCCTGCTGCTCCACCAATATTACGGCCCATTAAAGTGGGTGATGCGGGGTCACCATGGCAATGACAGAGGCGGTGTTCCCGTATCATGCCATTGACATGATGGCAATGCTGCTATTTGGAGACCAAATGACCGCTATTGCTATGAAATTGCTGTTGTTGCTCCAAAGCAGGTTAACCTTGCTAAGTATGAGCTCCTCGTATACTTTCGCCCTTGTACCCAGGGATGATTTAGTAGTCTAGGTGAATCATCATAAGCGGCTCATCGGCGATAAGAACATAAAATAAACAGGAATCCCTATCATTCATCCCTAAATCCATTAGTGTATAAGAGTGTGCGCACGCTTGATATTTGGCCTCGAGGCTGCGTCTTTAATCATTGTTAATCCCAATAAGTGTGCTATTTCGTGGATGTGACAAAGATGCTCCCCTTGCGAGGTGCAGGGAGAAAGAGAGAAGCGTAAATAAAAGTGTCAGGCCCTCGGGTGTCGCTTCCTCTCTTGCTCTCAAAATGACCTGGAAGCTGCGAAGGCATCACTAATTACCCCACCCGCAGACTAAAGTGAGGAGGGGAGCAGAGAATTAGCCTGTCAGTTACGAAAGGTTTTCGGTCGGCAGAGGTGGCAACTGTACTCACAAGCTTTACTGAAGTAAAAGTGTAGATACTTATGTAAAAAATAGACTCTAGTAAAAGCAGAAGCACTGAATCAACTTCTTTACTTTTTCATGTTTATTTGAAAGTGTGTAGAATTTATTGTCATCTAGTAATGAATTAATAGAATGCAATGACCTAAGTTTGAACCGCGTGCATTTTGAAGCACGCACACTACAAGAACTAAAGAACATGGAAATTAGCCAATGATGACAAGTGAAAAGAAAATACACCTTATGAATAATGATTTTTTTTTTTTTTTTTTTTTAAATCAGATATAGATTTTTAGAAGCAGTTCCTGGAAGTTTAGGCTTACAAAGGACCTCACCACAAGTCAACAACCTCTCTGACAATATCAAGCAATTCGATTATATAAGACAATAGTTGGTGATATCTTGCTTTTCTAAATGTGTTGCTCTCGTTGTTGCTCCTGTTCACTTTTCTCCATGTCACTGCTATCGCTTTAAGAGCTTCAATCAATCAATCAATCAATCAATCAATCAATCAATCAAAGATCTCTACCACGGCTGATGTGTTGTCACAGATATCGATATTCAAATGTAGAGAATACAAGGTGTCTGAAAAATAAATACTCAAGTACACACAACTAAAGCCATATCCCACTGAGGGGTGAACATTTGCGACACTGACAAATGTTGACCTCACATCAGGGTTCGTTCACTGTTGCAGTGTTTCCTAAACGTTCTCTAACAGTCTTAATAGTTCTCTAAAGAGTTTTAATCGTCTTTCTTGTTGCAAGGAAATTTGGAACAAGTTCAAATTTGCCTTGCAATAAGACCATTTACAGATTGTTTAGAAAATGCTGCGACCTTAAACAAACCTTGACATGAAATCAACATTCGCTAGCGTCAGAGCTGGGCACTTTGGTGAATCGTCAATTCCCGTCCATGACAATGCCCACTTTTTGCTGTGTGCTTCCACATATTTGGCAGATGCTTTATGACGCGAAGCCTCGCAAAAATACACGGAAAGAGAGGGACCGTCATGCTCGGTCCGTGTATTTTTCCGAGGCTTGTGCACTCGCCAAAGACGGGGCATCGTCATTGACAGGAACTGACGATTAACAAAAGTGCCCAGCTCAGGTTAGCGTCGCAAATGTTAACCGCTCAGTACGATGTGCTTAACTTTATTTACTTAAGTTAGGAAAGTATTTGTAATTCCCGCGAAATGTCAGTGGGACGGACGTAAAACGGAAGTGTGGCATAGACAATGGCCACGGTGTCGAATTGGGAGTGACGAGAGCACGGCCGAGCGTGGCGGACAGACTGTCACACGGCGAGCAGATGATTCAGAGAGGGTGTCAGCACGGCGCATCATCAAGAAGCCCAGAAGCGCCGCTGCTGACTCCCAAACATGGCGGAAAGGAAAAATTGCGAACGACGCACGCATGTGAGGGATATGACAAGAGTCACAACATGCTGCATTGAGTCACATCAGCGCTGCCACAGTGACATTAGTACACATACATAAACAGTGCCGCCTGCAGTCCGTGTGAATGGGCCTTAATTACAATCTCCTTCCCGCCCCCATTGTGGTAGTCAAGCCTTTTCTTTTTCCACCTCCACCCTGTCATTACATTGGCTGATTGATCTCTTCTTCCTCCATTCTGTGTTGACCCGACTTCTCATGCATTTTTAAAATAGCTGCCTACCTTATCGCTCCTTCATTATGCTGAGGAAGAAGCGTGCTGTGTTTCAATGGAAATGCAATAATATGGGAACAATTACAGTCTCTCACACCTCCCTCTTTGTCTCTTTTTTAATAGGAGTTTCTACTGTATTGAGCCACGAGGAAATGACTCAGTGAAAGAAGCGCCAAGAGAAGAAAAGAGCTTTGAAGGGGGGCAATAAAACCAAGGAAGTGAGAGCCACAAAAGCCGAATGACGCAGGGCGTGATGGAGAGCCAAGCGGGTCCGGTCTATAACTTGGCCGTCCTTCCTCCTGTTGGCCCGGAGGACAACACAGTTGGAGAGGTCGAATGGCCAATGTGATGGACACAAAACTGAAGGACAGGTTGCATCCTCCCTGTTTAGTCGCTCGGGATCTTACTCACAGAAGAATGGCAGATAACAGCAACAGAAGACATGCCGCAGTGTGAAGAATATTTATACTGCATATATTTATTTTTCTAAAGGTAAAAGATAAAAGACTTGATTCTCTTCCTTTTGACCTTTCATATCGTGACCTGTGAATATGACTTTTCCTTGGATTAAAGACAAGGGATAGCCTCTGCACGAGCCAAAAATAGACATTTGTTATTCCACAGACAGTTAACTGAAACTCCAGATCACTTGCTGTATTAATGCCGATTAATGCCCTTGGTGATGCACTGATACGCCGGGCCTTTTGTGTCACATCGGACTGCCCGCAGAGTTGTTGGATGTTGGGGGAGAGCGAGCGCAAAGAGCAATGGTGAGCAAAGAGCCCAACCACTTGCTGACGGGCCAAACCAACGGCAAGAGTGCCCTGGCAGAAAAGTCTGGGACAATGACTGTGCGTTCGGTGCTGCTCAATCGTGACTCCCCAGATATTGAGAGTCGCCTGAGGCGGCGCCGCAACCGCACCCACCAGGTCCGCTTTAAGGACCTGGAGGACGGCAGCAGCAGCAGCGGCAATAGTGGCACGGGCGAGAACAGCAGCCACCAGAGGCTGACAGCAGACTGCGATAGTCCTCATCCTCTGCGCAAACACAGCAGCAGGGCCCCCAAAGGAGCATGGGGGGACAGGGATGGACCACGAACAGACAGTCTACCTGGTCAGACCTCTGTGGTAGGGGCAGTGCGTGGGGACATGGCTAGTACAATAGAGGTCGTAGCTGCTTTTTTGGCCAGGGCCCCTCCCCATCCACTGACTCCAGGGCCCACGCGTCGATGCTGGGCACCACCACAGACTAACTCCCTGACCTTGCCAATGACGCGCAAGCCAAGCACCAGCACAGCCATCCAGACCTCGCCATGCCTAAAAAAGTCTCTCTCCTCCACGCACACTCGTAGCCACAGCCTGGGTGATTCCTTGGGCATAGATGGTGACGATGAACATGACTCCCAGGATGAGTACCTTTCACACAACCATGTGGCGCTGCCAAGCTCCAAGGATCTGAATGGTGCTCAAGGACCAGTGGATCGAACTGTGATTGAACGGAGGTCTAAATCCTCCAAGGTGGACATGAAATCAACCGTCTCTGTCACAAAAAACTCCAGGCACAGTTGTCCTCCATCAGTTCTTCACAACACAGAGCCATTCCACTGTTCCACCGCATCCTGCCGAGATGGCCCCAAGCGGCAGGGCAGTGTCACTCCCTCACTGGTCAGGAGGAGAAAGCGTCTGAATAGGACCACGAGCGATCCTGGAAAAGAAGTGCACTATTGCACTACTCCTACTCAGACTGAGAGCCCCTGTTCAACCCTGCCACATTCAAACACCAGAGTTTGTACTTCACGAGTTCAAACAGAGTGCACGTCTGCCCGTTTAAAATATTGCACTACACAAAGTCAAACAGAGGGTAAACAACAGTCGGCAGTCCAGATTCAAAACAGCATCTCCAATTCGACCCTCCCTTTAAATGCTACACAGCGCACCACTCAGATACAAACAGGCTCTCCTTTGCCTTCGTCTGCAGACCATCAACCATCACAAACGCAAACATCCAGCCCTTGTGCTTCTCCACTTCCGCTAGATTCACCAAACTTAGAGCAAATTCAAGCTGAGACTCCTGTACCGCCAAATGGGATACAGAAACCTCCCCCCACACAAATAACTACTGTGCCTTACTGTACATCTCCGCCTCCTACAAGTGCACCAACACAGAGCCCTGAAGAATGCATTGAGCCATCTAGCAACTCATCAATCGAGACAACTAGTGTCCCCCCACCTCCATCAGCGGCCATGCCCGTGTCTTGCTCTGCACCCACTGTGATCCAGCATCCCATCTCATACTATAACCACGTGACACCGCCGGCATTTGCAAGTGCACCGCTCATCTGCTCCACTCCATTGCCAGCGGCACCAGCATGCCCTACTGCAACCTGCACCTCCCCTGTCCCAAACATGGCATCACAAATTACCCTCACCTGTCTTACCCCTTCTCGTGCAAATAACACAGGTGTAGTAGCTCCATGTGACCCCATACACCAAACCACTACTCAACCACAGCCACCAAATGCCTATCCGGCTCCAAATCAAACACCATGTACAATCGTGACACAAGCTGCTTTGTCTTGCACTTCGATCTCCTATTACACTACAAACCATGCAGCGGGCCCTCTCCTCAATCCTGCTACCCCTTCGTGTACTACCCTCATAAAAACTGTAGCTCACTGCAACATTCCATGTCAAGCTTTGCAAAAAACCTCATCAGTGAGCATTGGCATAGCACCCTACTCGTCTCCAGTTCCCAAACTAACGTGTACATCTCCGCCACCACAGGTCAATCTTCCAAATGCACATCATTGCGCGACGCCGACAAAAGCCGTTCCTCTGTACTCGTTTCGAGCAGCACCGCCATATACCCCTCCCTCTCAGGCCCCGTTGAATGCTCAGGATAAGAGGGGCATTCGACTCCCACCTCCTGCACCTCCACCACCACCGTACACGCCACGTAAAAAAGGAAATGACCCGCAGGTGGCTGCAGTCCGAACATCTGCGCTCAGGGCAGAGAGCAAGTCCAATGAGGAGAAAGATGAGGAGAAAGAGAAGAAAGAAGCTGAAAAATGCACAGACCCAACGAAGCTCTGTGAGAGTGCCATTTCTCCTAAGCACAGGGCTAAAACTCCGCCAGTTTGTGTGGTGAAGGGAGAAAAGCCACCCTCTCCCGCCAAGACCTGTTTTAAGCCCAGCTGTCTCAGCTCAGCCCAGGCTCAGCTTGGGGTACTACACAAAATGCTCTGCGCAGGAGCCAACACTCCTAACAGCCAACACGCTCTCCCTCCAAACCAGCAAGGATGCTCCGGGGCCAAGGGTTGTGCTGTTTCTGGGGAGAAGCCCCTAACTCCAACCCAAGCTGACACACTGAGACAGGTACAGGAGATTCTGGGAGGGTTAGTGTCCGGGACCAAGTGTAAGTTGGATCCAGCCCGAGTGACAGAGAAGCTCCTGGGTCCCAACGGGCCCTTGCGTGATATTCGCAGCCTGCAGAACCATCTCCACAGTCTGGAGGGGGTCCTGGAGACCAGCCAGAATACCATCAAGATCCTACTGGATGTCATTCAAGATTTGGAGAAGAAGGAGGCTGAGCGAGACGGGTGAGGCAAATTTTCACTTTCGTGCTTCACATTAACACATGGGCAGCATGATGAGCTAGTGGTTAGCACGTCTGTCTCACAGTTCTGAGGTTCAGATCTTGGTTCCAGCCTCCAAATGTGGAGTTTGGTTTTCCTGTATTTGCATGGTTGTTCTTGCGTTGGTTCTCAAGCTTCCTCCCAGCTCTTAACCCCCTCCACTCCCCTCCCCCGCCTTTGCCCAAAGTCAGCTCACTCATGACCTTAATGAAGATGTGCGAGAGAAAATAGATGGTTCACATGAACACATTAAACATCAGAGATTAAAGCTTTACTTGTGAAAGAATGATGCCATCATTGGGAAAGATGTACTTTAAAAGTAAACACCGTGAATGCAGGAAAATTACTATCATTTATTTAAACATAGTGAGAGATTGCAGTCAGGTTGGATGATGAAACAATCGTGACATCTATTTAACTTTCCTAACCTCCGTTTCGGGCTAGAATAAAGGTATATTTTTAGTTTCACAGAAGCTTTGATAGATGATCCAGGATTTTTGTCTACAATCCTTCACAGAGCTAGAGCATAACATCAACAAGAATGTCAAAGAAGCTTACTTAACTGGGAGTTAATTCAAGGGTTAGTCCGGGTTTCAGCATTTAAGCTTGAGGTCAAATGAGGAGCTTAGCCATATTTCAACGTGTAAATAAATGACCGGACGCCTCGGGCTAATGGAGCTGTAAACCCGAGCTAGCAGGGGCCTCTACGCGTGAGGCCGGGTGTTGCGCGAGGGAGCCATCTGGTTGTCTGCAGCCCGGCGTGAAGAAGACTCGCTAGGAATACATAAGTTATGAAGGGCTGCTAGTGTGCAAAGTCAACGCCAGTGTGACGCCAGAGTACCTGCTGTTTCATTCCGTGACAGCTCATTTCTCACGGTCAGGGAGACAAACACACTAATGTAATCATCAACTTTTAAGTCTTCAGTGAAACTAATGGACCTAGATTTGAAAACATGTTGCTAATAAGACACAGCCGTTCTGCTAGTGTGCCCTAGACATTCTGGACTCTTATTCTCAATTATCCCACTAGTAATGATAAACTGTGTACTTGTACAAGCCTCTTACACTCCAGCATAAGGTACGAGTATGCTCTTTTCCCACTAGCAAGACCACGTCACTAGTGATTAAATTGTGCACTAGTTAACAACTGTGTGCTACTAGTACGACTAGACATTATAAAATTCTACTAGCTGACATTCCGCAATTCACTAGTAGTACTAGTAGCGTGCACGTCAACTAGTGCAATTTTGCCTCGTTAGAAACATCAAGTTGTCCTACTAGTCAGGTGAGGTCCTGCATAAATGTCACACAGTAGTGGAAGGCTTTTAGTCATTCTACTAGTGTGCTGAATCATACAACTACATGGTATTTTTGGTGAGGCAAAACTGTACACTTGTTGACAACTGCATGCTACTAGTACTACAAGCAACATTATAAAATTCTACAAATCAAAATCTAAACAGTGCTTCACCAGTGCTGGTTGTATTGAAAGCAGATGTCAACTTGTGCACAGTTCTGCCTCACAAGTCCGAGTTGTCTTCCTAGTATGGAAAATTTGTTCTATTATACTAGTGTGCATAAATGTCATACAGTAGTGGAAAACTGTTACTTGTAAGATGGAGCTGTTCTACTATTGCACTGAATCAGGGCCGCAACTAATGATTATTTAACAATCGATTGATTAATGTAGAGATGAGCGAGTATCGATATAACAATCAGGATTTCGAAATGAGAAGAATAGAAATTAGCCATTAATTTCATACAATTTTAAGGAAAATGCTATATTGGGATAGATCTTTTTTTAAATGTATTTATTCATTTATTATGTTTTTTTGGGTGGGGGGGCATTTTATGTATCACAAGTACTAGTGGTATTGGTGCTTGGTATCTATATTGGTGGCTAGTCGAGTACTTGCAATAGTTGGAAAAAAACAGTGGTATCGAACATCCCTAGATTAATCTGTTGATTAGGGAATCAGGACTATTTTAAAGTAAACAAGGTTTCTAAATGATTAATCGATAATAATTAGCAATTAATTTGACAATCGATTAATCAACAACTAATCATTGCACTTCTACGCTGAATTGTCTTAGTAGTGAGGACAAAGAGCATAATAGTTAGTACAGGGACCTTAAGCCGGATATCCAATAAATGCTCAACGGCTTTCCATAGACATCTGTTGTGCCTAAGCTATGCTGCCATCGTTCTCAACTTTTTATATCTCAGCCAACTTCTACCGAGCACAATGTAAGCATGGCGAGCCCCCGAAGGCAAACACGGCGGCGGAGCAGATTGAGCATCAAGAGGAGGAACATGAAATATCGCCAGGCAGGAGGCACGGAGGGTTGGGGCGGAGGGAGCATCTGTAGTTATTTTGACGAGCTCTCATGTCAGTCATGCCACAGAAGAATTCATGACGCATCAGACGTCGGCCTTCTGAGGGTCGGCCGGCCGCGCAAAAATCTGTGTCTCCAACTGGCGTCGGCGGGTTTGGGATGTGGCTAAACTCTCATCATCGTTTAATTAATCTACTCTAAGCTTCTTAGTCATCTCCAACGCCTTATCGCCACAACACGATGAGAGATACGGATGGCGTCCGAGGCGTGTAATCCCGAGCGTGCATCGTTGCGGCTTCTCGCCGTCTTTTTGCGTGCGCCGGCACAGGAACGTGGTGATGAGGCTCGGTCTAATGCATGCAGACTTGACTTTTACCTCATAAGCATTATTTTATGCCCGGAGTGATGTAGTGACTCATGGGTTACGTAACAGCCAGTTGGAGGAGGAAGGGGAGGAGGTTTGGTTGGGCTGAGTAGCGTTCATTAAAAAATAATCAGGGGATTGATTTTTTTTTTTTGTTAGCTCAGTCGGGATACGAGTACGCATGCATGCACGCTCATTCACACACACTCATGTACTCTCACAGGCCCTCTCACTCTCACAACATGCACACACTCATCCTTTTACCCCTGATATGTCATCTGAATGCTTTTCCACAGAAGACATTCATACCGAACTGGTCAGGACATTGAGAACTGCGGGACCTGCAGGGACTGCGCATGTATCATCTACAGGTAGGTCGATGCACCTGTGTTTTATGTGTGAAGAGTTGGATATTTTTTTTTTAGATTTTTTATTTATTTTTTGCTCACATTCAGGATATAATATATATGGATTTTTTTTTTTTTTTTTTTTTTTTTTGGCGGGAGCTGGAACGGATTAATTGCATTATAATTCATTTCAATTGGGAAAATGCATTTGATATACAGTACAAGTTGTAAAAGCAATTTGTGTGTTTTTTTTTCATGACAGATGGAATATGTGCCACTTGAAACGGACATAGAAACAATCACCCCCCCCCCCCCCCCAAAAAAAAATAAATAAAAATAAATAAATAAATAAAATAAATAAAAATAAAATAAAATTAAAATTAAATAAATTAAATAAATAAAAAATAAAAAATTAAAAATTGGACACACACATTCCATTAGAATTGGACACTTGGACCTGCAAGTGTAAACTCAACCTAAGCGTGGTTATTTGTTGCGCGTCCTTAGCGTTACATGTTAAGGCAACGAGAGCACATTGCGTGTCTCGGTGCGCGGTTATTGTGCATCGGTGTCATCACGCATCACATCACGTTTGGGGAATACGGTCTTATGGCTTCATTGCCGAGACGGGAGCAGAGTCTCTTCTCCCCGTCACAGTCCGCTTAAGTATCCATGGTGGGTCCTGCGACGCACGGAGATGTTTGTGTAGAATTATAATCTAATCAAGGGAAAATTTAGCTAAGTTGAACAAACTCAATACAAACACATAGGTAGAACTGATGGTTCTGGGAGAAAATCCTTTGGACAGATGAGACAAAACTGAAGCATTTTAATTAAAATGGAGGAAGCTTGGTTATGTTCTGAGGCTGTTTTGCCACATCCGGCACAGGGTGTCTTGAATCTTTCTAGTGAAATTTCTAAACTGTCAAATAATTAACAAAAAAAACAAAAAAAAACTGGCTGCCAAGTGTCAGAAAGCTTGCTTATTTGTTTCATGTTTAGCAAGTCAACTTTCTCTCCAGAGTCCAAAGAATTAAATTACCTGCTATTTTTTATTTTTTTGTTCAAAGTTGGATGTTCTCTGATTTGATGTGGTTCCAGCCCAATGTCTCTGAAAAGTTTAGTCAATCACCTTTAAGCATTACATTTCGGTGTTAAACGCACCAGCTGTGTCAGTTTTACGTTAGCTTAGCAATTAGCTTGGCTTCTACATCTTTCCTCATCATCCCTTTGTGAGAACGATACTTATGCAGGCAGATGTCTCTGAAAATTTGAGTTTATCAGCCCAAACACTTAATTTCAGTGGTAAAAGCTCTCGCCGTGTCAGTCTTGGGTTAGTTTAGCAAGTTTCTTGGCTTCTCCGTCTTTCCTCCTAATCCCTTCATGAGAACGTTACTTATGAGATGTGTATTTTATTCGTCACCTTTGAGGTGATGATTACTGACTCGGGAGCAATTCCGCAATGTGTTTGGCCACAATAGTAGCTGACGAAGCTTGTTGCTAGCTAGCTGTTTGTGGCATAAGGAGCACCGAGCTTGCCTCGATGGTTGACCGCCATGTTCCGTGCATCTACTAACCAGAAGCTGAGCTGCCCTGTATGAGTAGGTGTATTGTTTGAGAACTGTAGCTGTTACTAACCTTACTTCTTGTCCCTTGCTGAATATGTTCTGCGTGGGAACCCTAATACTCGTCCCGTCAGATTACATAATCACCCTTGTAATTTTTATGCCTGGTTTTGAATAAAAATAAGGAAAAATTGAGGCAAGCAGACGTGGAGGGTCGAGTCGGAGTTTGACACCCATGCATTAGGACCACCAAGTTTTTTGTTATAGTCTTTTTGTTAAACAACAAAACAAAATAGGGTTATTAGTGTGGGACAAAGCAGTGCAGGGAAAAGAGAGCCAACTCACACACGAATAGCACAGGCAAATCTAATTTGATTATGACTCAGGTGATTGAGGCGTTCACTTCGACACCTCAAAGGGAATACATGCCAGATAAACAATGTCATAACTCTTAGAAAGCACTTCGGCAACAAAAACATAATGAACAGCTCCGGGTTCGACATCCATCCTCTTAACTGAGAGTCCGGAGGAAGGTGGCAGGTACACGAGTTGGACTGATTGCGTTGCGCAATTAGATTTAGCGGCGCGCTCTTCGCCTCATTATCCGGGCATGCTAATATAAATGGCTCCTACGGCTATGCCATGTCTTTGATATTAGCCTGACTGGAAAACAAATTGTTCGCCCGAGTCGACTTGCTATATGATCTATGGCTGTCCTGATCACATCTTTTGCAGTCCCAGTCTAAGTTGATTTTGCGTCTGCCGATACAGAGTTGAATAAAATAAAAGAAGAAAAAAAGACCACATCCAAATTGTCTCAATTATCTATTGATTGATTGATTGATTGATTGATTGATTGATTTTAACAGTTATCCCAAAGCAATAGCATGTTTGTATGGCTGTAATTTAGCATTCATGGTTCAAACCAAGTAAAGAACTAAAATATTTTATTTTTAACTTTACACATGAACAACATTTTTAATGTTGATACAACACAGTGATACAACACAGCCACATAGATGTTTGTGGCATTTCCCATTAAGTATTAGTAATAAGCTAGCGGACATTAAAGCAGAATTAAAAGATTGTGATAATACACGTGGTGGAATTCTCTTTGTATGATGTTCAGTTTGTCAGTAAATTTTCAACTGGGAGTGGCAGATTTGAAAGATTTGTTCACTGCTGAGTTGAGTTCACTGCCACCATACAGTGCTGGTATCTCAAATTGGATGTAGTGAGAAGAGAAGCAGTAATAGTCGTCGTAATAGAGGTGTAGAGACCTCTCAGCTTGAAACTAAGTTGACATTCATCCCAGCAGATGGAACCAATACAGAGCAGGAACATCACTTTTGAGGAAGTAATAATATACGCATGTGGACTGAAACAGTTTGGAGCATTTCTTGTGCTCCTTTAATAAGACATTAGTCATCATCATCACACCGTGCTTTCACGGATCAGATGAGACGATTCCACTGGGTCGTCTGTCAAGCCTCCTTCTAATGCACCATGGGGCGGATTGTCTGATTGGCCAAGGTAACGGGGAAAAAAAGCAGGGGTGGAAAAAAAAAAAAAAAACAGCAGGATGGAGAAGCCGTAACATCCAACAGGACAGATTCCATCAATTCAAAAAAAAAAGAAAAAAAAAAAAAAAAAGTGAAGCTTGAGCACATTACATCAGTGGAGATGAAACGCTCTCACAGGGGGAGGGAAAAGAGTTTGGAGGAATGTGAGTGATTGCAGACCAGAATGTTGCCTTCACCCCAGTTTGACCCAGTTGGCACATCAAATGCAACACAACTTTTTCAAAGCTCCTGAAAAACATCAATCCATCTTTATGGCTTATCCTTCTTGAGCTTCGGAAACAAATTTCAGCTATGATTTTTCATCCTGGATAGTCCATGTCTCCCTCATTTATACACAAGCTGTTCGATAACATTTTTTGAGACCGATACCAGTGCATGTAACTCAACTCGAGTAGCCACCAATACCAATCCCATGTAATTGATACCACTAGTACATTTGATAAAATTCCCCAATAAAAACAATGACATAATTTTGATGAAACGCCTATATATCCCAATATAGCAGTTTTCCTTAAAATTGCAGGAAATTAATATACATTTTCTAATCTTCTCATTTCCAGTTCCTGATCGTAAAACGTCATGTGTACTGATACATTCAAATAAGGCTGGCATCGGTACTACTCGCCCATTACTAATAAAAAGAACAACCAATGGACATATACAGTGATATACAGTGTCCTTCACTCCCCCAATTTTTTTTTTTTTTTTTTTTTAATGCCAGAGCATACAGAAGGATTTGATGCATCTTCTGACACGAAGAGGTGGCTTAAAGCAATGGTAGTTATTACAAAAAACGGCCAGCAAGTGGCAGCAGAGTATAAGAGATCAGCCAGGGACGTGTTGCAACAAGCTCTTTATGACAGTGTTTTCACCAGGAATATGAATATTGGTGAAACTTAGCTATATTCTAATTGTAATTGCTGCAAAACAGAAATATACAAATGTACTTTTTTTTCCCCCTGATGAAAGAAGAGACTCCGATCTTTATTTTGGTCGGTTCTGTGTTTTTATAGCAATAGAACAATATTCTGTGGGCCTTGCAAAATCAGTCAAAATCCAGTAAAACTGCCAGGAGTGAAGGGGGTTGCTTCAGTGAAAATGGCTGGGAGTGAATGAGTTTCATTCATTTTATTTGTCCATATTAAAACAATATGCTCCATTAAAATTGAAAAAACATAAATCCAATACGATCCCTAAAAAATGTCACAAATTCTTTTACTTGTTTTAAGTAAATAAAAACAAACTCAAAAATTGACAACTAGTCAATGCACAATGTCTGGTCAGTCTCCACATAGGTTTGTTATCCACCCCCCTTTTTGTTTTGTTTTTTAAATTACTGAGCAATCTAAATGGTTGAAATGGTCTTGTAATGTGTTTTTGGGGTTTCCTGAAAAGTGATGGTTTTGGAAATGCGAGGATTCTTACCGACACCATTAAAATAAGACAATACACTCCCCTGCGTACAATATAATGAGTAATACGAAGAAGTAATACGAGATAATAAAGCTCAGTTTTGTCAGAGAGATATTAACTGAACAGTGTTTATTAGTGGTGTTATAGTTGGTAGTGTACTACGAGCTACTAGGAGCTCTTTAGCTGAATAATGTCAGCAGGAAATAAGGAACACTACATCTCTCGATGATGCAGTGTGTCTAAGGGTTCGGCTTTGTTCTCTGGCCTTCTTTCCAGGGTAGAACTTATGTAAAAATGCTAATGCCACTTTGCATGCAAATACAGTTGGCAACAGAACATTATATTTTGAACACTTTGTACCAAGAAGGAATCCCTCTCTAATTGAACACTTCATTTGTTCAGCCTTGGAGAGAAAAAAAAAAAAAAAAGAAAAAAAAAGAGCATCTTATTACGGTGAGAATAATGCATGACGCGTCCAACACTATTTATTGGACACTGGTGGCGCATTGATCGCGTATTAATATGTAGAATCCGATTGTGTGACCATGCAGGAGAGTTAATTAGCGAAGCCGCCCCCACCCACAGTGTCATCACTCTTGTTTCTAATGGCCAACGTGAGAGTAAAGTAGAGCCTAACAAGGAGCTGTTGTGCTTAATCCCTGTGGAGTGCAGTCTAATCAGATCTGCACTCTGCTGCTTTATCTCTGCTCCTCCTCACTCGCTTGCTCCATCACGCATTTGGCTGGAGGAGATACACAAGCGAGCTGCTTGCACGTAGATTAATGACTCTCAGGACCTGACGTTTGCAGCCAAAGTAAAAGTCCACCCGGTGATTTTTCTTTTTCTCTTTTTTAAAGGCAATCCGTCATCGCCTGCACTGAGCGGGAGATAATTGAGAAAAGGCTTCAGCGGGGGCGATTCCAGAAATGTTTTTGAAATCGCAACTCAGGCCGCACAAATAAACCGCCCACAACGTGACTGCTCACACTGTACAGAGAGTAGTATAGCTCGGGAGGTTACTATTACGCCAAGTCCTGACAGTGATGATAATGCACATTTCAATTTGAAACCTTGCAAAATTCTTAGTTTGCACACTTAGTGAAGGGAGAGTATTTGGGATACCTAGTTGTAGCGCACTGATTGGTCCGATGGCAAGTGACGTCCGATGAGCCTGCCTTTATTAACAAATAATCCCCAAATTGGTCTTGAAACTGATATAATTTGGGATGCATGGAAGCAACCTTGAACACATGGAAGAGCCGTAATAGGAAAGAAAACTTGCATGAAAGAAGAGGGATAGGAAACCTCGACGTTCTGAGGGAAACGTCTTACTGACAAGTGTCATTCACTAATTCGCACAGAACTGCATTGCAACTGACGTCATTATCACATGATCATCATAAGGAACATAGCAACTGCATAAAACAGAGCCAACTATGAGTGGCTAATATGGCAAAATCATCATCATCAGGGACATAGCAACTGACATCATCACATGATCGTCACAAGGAAAATAGTAACTGCATAAAACTGGGCCAACTAGGAGTGGCTAATACATCATCACCATTACATTAACATCATAAGGGACATAGTAACTGCATAAGCACAACACATCCATAACACAATGACCCCATGACCCAACCCAAAACAGCCACCTATGACCCAGTGAACAAAAAAGTCAATCATAAAGTTTTGACTTTGATTAAAAGGAGGGGAGACGGTCAAATCTGGCCTTTAAAAGTCTAGCTTCTCTCAGTCATAGTTTTCAGTGCGAAAGTATTCTTCATTTTTTTGCAACTGAAGCTCCAAGTTGACAGGTCTTCTCAGTCTCTCACGTACACCCTGAAAGGACTTTAGGAGTGTGTCTCAATTGTCAAATAAAACTCTGATAAGCATATGCGTGCCACGCTCAGCAGTAGTACGCCAGAGGACTCTTTCACCGGGCCTCCAACAGCACGTAGGACCAGAGCTTATCAACTCACGAAATCTACGGGGAGTGATGTCGATGAACATTTTGTGACAGCGCCTACAGTAGCGACTCATCCCCAGCCACTCTTACTGCACACCCGTCATGAATCAACGCTTCCTGACGCACATCCACACTGACAAGACATTCCTTCCTCGCACGCTGCCCTTCGATTGCCGTAGACCAGAAAGGGAGTTGAGGAAGTGCGGGAAGCAAACTGGGTTAACTCTCAATAGCTCAACTTTTTTCTCTCAAAACGCATTACTCCATTCAATCCGCCGGATCTGTACTCCTCCACAGTCAAATATTCATCGTCATTAAAACTTAATCACAGAGGCTTTTAGACTTTTAAAAGTAATAATGAAGTGTGGTGGGGATGATACCTGGCTACAAGATGGATGGAGGGATGAATGAAGGGATTTATGGACATATTGGTTCATCGATAAATACTATAGAATAAGAGGGCCTTTTTGCATTGCTTGACAACGTATTCCATCTCACTACACAAACTACTTTGTGCCGCCCCTTTCCTAACCTCAAAACATCGTATGTTGGACCGTTGTTAACCGAATGGATGGACTCGTTATGACTGAGGGGTCGATTCACAGACAACCGCATGAGCAGATTGATGGACGGTAGCTGGATGGATGGACGGATGATGGGTGAATGGATGGCTGAATAGGTCGATTGCTTGTATCTGCTTCCCCCCTCAGCTTGGCCCTTCTTCCATCACCATTCAGTCACTTCCCAAAGTGGCTCAGGGAGGCATTTAAGGCATCAAATGCTCTCCACGTTGTTCCAACACTGGCCCGGAGCTGCTGACAGCTCCTCATTGTCTGCGATTCATCCAGGGGAACGCGGCATTTCACATAGAGAAAGAGTGGACCTTCCCCCTCAATAGATAGCTTGGTCTTGCATCATTCACACACAATCCGCTTCCTACTTCTGCGCCTTCAAATATAAGTCTATTTCACAGCCAAAGGGTTGCGGATGACGGGGAGGTGATCCAAAGACGCCGGAATGGGAACAGCGAGCGAGGGGAGTATGGGAGAAGAGAAGGCAGCTACCTGCAGCTTGCCGCCTTCCATCAAAGCCAAATGAAGCGGAACACGAGGCAGCTTTATTCAGGGAAACCCACACGTGCGCTATAAATAACGGCATGCAAATGAGCAGGAATCTGTCCGAAGGAAACGTGCGCGTGAGTGTACGCGCATTGAGACAAGTGCAAGCAAATTACAGATGAACCCCTCCTCATGTTCACGGTCACCGGCATATTTCTGAAGCACAATCCCGCCTCGGGCCTTTCATTAAACATTGACAATCCTCTGACATTACCAGAACCGCCAGTGAAAAGAGCCCACTTCCTGGGAGATAAGATGAATTCCCAAGAAAGTAGCAAGGTTAAAAGGAAGGAGGAGAGGGGGAACGTGTTTCTGTATTTGAAGAGGCAATGAAGCGAAGCGAATAGAACTGATATGAATTTCAAGAGGCAACTCTTTCGGGGACCGGCTCACTTTCCGACGAATTACATCCATATTGGAATATTATGCAAATCCCGACTACATCCATTGCAAACATGCAGCGTCAGTGTAGAAAGTTGGAGTTGATAAATGGCAGCGCTCGTTTCTTATCGCCTGCAATCAATCTATCAGTTCATCCCAAGGATGTGTATTTGAGGACTATATGCACACTTCATTAGGTAAAATAGTGAGCAAGGATTATGTTTGCCGGTTCGCTGAACTCGCCGATGGGACGGTGGTGCGATTGATTGTTTGGTGTGAAGTTGTTGACAGATGATATTGTTCAGAAAGTTGACAATTGCTGGGCTTCTATCCAACTGTTTCAATTTTTTTAAGCAAATTTATTGAAAATGTGCAAAATGGATCTGCAACTTATGCCAGTTTCCACCTGTTCTTATTGAGAAGGGACTCCGCCACTGTAGGTGGCCCCAGAGATGTGACCCACCAGTAATTTAAAAGAACAACAGAAAGCGAATGCACCATCAGACGACGTTGTACAAGTTTGGCTTGTAATTCGTAATAAACCGTAGCATTTCTTTGCTGTTTTCCATCTAATATGCCATTAATATTCACTTATTTAATTAATTCCAAAAAGATTTCAATTTCTTTGTCTGCCCAAACATACCTTACGTTATCGACCACCATTACTTTGTGACTATAAACGTACGTGTGACGTAATATCCGATCAAAACGCACAACGTATATCCGATCTTAATCGTTTATTTGCAAAACCTGCTTCCATAGCCAAAATTTGCATTTTCCTTTTTTCGATACGCTTCAAAATCCACCCCCTCCAAGCGTATTTTTTGTTTTGTTTTGTTTTTTTATGTGAGAATTTTGGACCTTTTTTCAAATTTCTAGCGTTTCCATTCAGTTTTATTTTTGCATTTCTTGAAAATTGGAATAAAGATGGGTGGATGGAAACCCCACTATTGTGTGGGCGGGGGAACTCACCGAACTTTTCAGCAATGACCTGTGAACAGTTGTTTGGAAAAATTGTCAACCGGCGGGATGCAATCAGTTGTTCGTTGCAAAGTTATCAACAGGCAGATGTGAGAATTCCAACAATTTGGTTCGGCTTGAAATAATGACGGAGTAACGATTGACCAATTGGGTAGCCCGGCCACTGAAAAATGACCAATGACAGACCGGAAAAAAATTACTGACATGCCCACCTCTGTCAACAAGTGGTACAATCGGTTGTTGATTGTTTGTTGGAAAGTTATCGTCGATAGGGGTGTGATAAGTTCGAGCCAAATGTCGAAAGGGTTGCAATCGTTTTTTTATATAGTCTTGTTGGTGGAAGGGTTCAATCTGTTAATCTTCATGAACTTATTGATAGTATATTGATGTCACATGACTGGTGGGGATGCAGTTGTTTAGTGCAAATGATGAGTTGTTGGCATTGTAGGGAGGCGATCGGTTGGTGAACTTGTCGACGGGGTGATCTGTCGTTTGTCATAAAGCCATTGTTGACAGGGTTGTGATTAGTTGTTAGGTGGGCGTTTGAGATGTGAAAATGGTTTAACTGTCCAATGAAATAGGGGATTTACATCTAAAAGGTGAAATTTGTATTGTGGGGTGAAATGTGAATAATTCTGATCGAATAACAAGTGTACTCTTTCCATCCATAAATGAGGTCACTTTCTTACAAACAGAACAGATTTACAGTAAATGTAGTATTCCTTTCTGTGTCCATACCTGCATGTTGGTTGCTACACCATACATGATGTAAATCAAACACTCTTTAGTTGAGCATTCTGTCCCGACTGGCCTATCGATTAACAAGGTTAAGTCCCTGGAGCCGATAGACACAGAGGCAATCTTCGGGATTTGTTTTGCTCCTTCAAACACACCCTCCGTCTATATCTGACGGGACATTGATCATCCGACAACTACACATGGCCTCCTCTGACCAATAACACACGGAGGCGGCTGAGAGAAGAAGAGATAAATATAAACGGATAGAAACTCGACACATACAAGCTGCTGCGCTTTCAGTATAAATGAATGTGAGAGACGTATTTTCACTCTCTGAAGAAAGATTTGTCAGATTCTTGACTTTGACCTTTCTCTAACGACTCTGTCAGAGCTTGCAGACCTGCTTCTGTGTGTGCACGCGCGTCTGCATGCGTGTGAGTGTGCGCGCGCCGCACCGCGGATGAGGCGGATAATGGAGAAGTGGTGTGTGTGAAACGTGTAAAAGGGCAGGCCAGGCAGTTCTTCTGCAGTAATCCATCTTCACTTCAGGGCTGAGCCGCCGCGCAACAGGCGCCTCGCGGGGGACGAGGATATACACCGAAGGCGTCGGCCTCGTTCTGAACCGCGAGGATGAAATCAACCAGCAGCCGTTGGGGATTTGGCGGCTGGAGGGAGGGGGAATTACTTGCTCTATGTACGGTGTGCTTTCACGCAAAGCACAAAAAGAGAAAAGCGGGCATGAACATTTTTTATTTACTGTTAAACAAGATGGGATTAAATAGTTCAGTCTGAATTACAATAGGACAATGAAATATGAGTTGAATTCATTCCTCCAAATTCCAGGTGTATTGAAATGCCATTATTCCCTCCCTCCAGCCGTCCAAAAATGACTTTGTTACATGATCAGGAATTTTTTGCCGACCATTGATCAATCAGCAAGTTTAGAAAAAACAACAACAATTGATCGCGGATTCGTTCATAAGATGGAGCAATACTGTATATCTATTTAAACAACTTATAAATAACGTTCAACTTTAATATTTACTCTGCAGTCGGCCTACAAATACCGAAAACCCACATATAATTGATGCCAACTGAAATGCTTAAAAATAAATAAGCCTAAAAATTCTTCAAAAAACAAAGGTAAACATTAAATATAACGTAATTATTATTCTTATTTTCCGGAGCCAATCAATGAGGTCATTGATCAACCAGGAAATTTCAGACGATTTTGCACAAGTCAAGTCAGGTCAGGTCATCTTTATTTATACAGTGTTGAGTATGCATGTTCTTCATATGCCTCTTCCCACATTCCAAAGGCATGCAGGCTAGATTTGAATTGAAAGTATGAAAGTGTGAAAGTATGAACGGGGTTACGCAGCGACTCACTGTGGCATAATAAGATGCCACGTGCGCGTGCTCACATGCACTTGCCTTTAACTTCACGTCGTCAGTCAGGTCAGTCTTGGCTAAGACATTGTTTATTGTATACCATCGCCAATTAGCATATAAAATACACTCATATATCAGCCTTGCCCAACGCTTTGTTGAGCTTAATTTATTTGATAATGCATTTTTATTTACTGTGTATTTGCACTATCACAGGAAATGATTTACTAGCTAACACTACAGCCAATAACAGTGATCAAATGCCACTGATGGCCTACGCCATTTTGACAGACATCCACAAAAACAAAACATCAGCAAAGAAAATAGCACTGACTAGTAAATTAAGCTCTTCAAAATGTTGATTTTGAGCTTCTGTTTGTGTGCAATTTGTTTCATAAAAGTCTGTAGATGTACGGTAAACAATAACTATTTGGCCATGTATGCAGTTTTTCAAGATGAGAAAGTAATAATGTGAACACTCAATTCGGGTATTATAGATATCCTCATTGTTATTGTTGATCAATAGTAGCTCTCTAGTACCAACACGTTAAAATGGATGATCATTTTGAAAGTAAGTAAGGCGGAACTAATTAATTCCACAATGGAATCCCGTTAATCATAACGTGGCGGCCAAGTAGCTCCGCCCCTGTGCGCGACTGGTTGTTTGTCTATATGTGCATTTTCAGGATCTCTGTGTAGAGGAGGCCGATGGAAAGCACGATGAGAATGTAGTAACTCTACAGTTTCATCAACCATTAAATCCTTGTCGTCGACGGGGACACTAAATAAAACAGTGACCAGTGTTGCGCACACTTGAAAAATCTCTGCTCTGCTGGGCAAACGACTATAAATCCAATATATCCCGGTGAGGTTACAATAATCCTTTCACAAAATGCTGCAGCCATCATGTCCAGTGTTGGTTTTATGTGACAGATGTACTGCCGGGCGTGAAAACCTGAGCGGCTAAGAGGGGGGTGTGGGTGCTTGTTGTACCGTAATCACAGAGCTCCCAACTGGCGGGAACGCCAGGAGCCAGATGGTGCCCATCACCGTGAGGCGGTCGAGAAGAGGGGGGACGAGGGGAGCACTGCCTCATGTGGATGATGTGTCATATAAATACTAATCACGCTTGGAACCCGCCCACAGTTAAATGAGATCCCTAAAGCTCGCACTCGCACCCACACACTGCTGCCACTCGCCAGTGGTGGGAAATAAGTATAAATACTTCATTATTGTACTTAAGTAGATTTTTCAGGTATCTCAATCTCCCTTGGTGTTTTTTTTTTTTTTTTTCGCATCCACATTTCAAAACAGATATCTCTATTTTGGACTCCTCAAACAGAGAAGTAAAGTCAACCATGGTTGAGATCTTGCTTGCGATCTCGTGGTCTTATCAGGTGAACAACGGGGATATTGGCCACATAGGAACATGAACCGGGGAGCGTTAACGCTGATTGCAACCTAGGAGGACATTCGCCATCCAAGAAGAATTCTTATCATGTTTGCCTTGAAATACAAATGACCTGACTTGAGATTTTCAACACACAAACCGTCAATCAGCTGACACAAACATGTAGACAAATGATATAACAATACTCAAAGGCATGTATTCTTTGTCCTCTTTGAAGAGTGACTCATATTAGTGCCATAAGAAACAGAGGGAGGAGCTGAGTATCCAGTATTTTATTTATTTTGTGGGTGAATGGTCCACTGTCAATCTCTCCACACTTTTTTTTTTAACAGTGGTATCTGTACTTCTAGAGTATTTTAGCCACCTTTGCTTGTCACGTCTTGTAGTAAACACAGCACATCAAGGTCGAGTCTGTCCGTGTGGGCGCAGATGGCGAAGACATTTTGCGCCGCAATGGGGCTGTATTGAAGTTATACGCTGCCGCATTGTGTCTTCTTCATCACGACAGGGTAAAGGTCCGCTCGCCTCTGAAAGGCTGGTGCAGACTGCAATTATTGTAGAAACCAGACTTTGGGTCCGTCTCTCCTCAAAGGCTCGAGTAGGAAGCGATGTGCGTATAAAAAATAGAAGATCGAAAAGAGCAGAGAGCCATGTTGAAAGGACTTCAACCGACGCCTTTGTGGAATGGATGTGTCGTGTCTTAGGGAAAGATGTTCCAAATTTTGCACAAACCTTCTCTTGAACTTGAACTTAACTGACTACTACCTGAGTGATGACAGCCAGTTAAAAAGAAAAAAAAAAAAAAAAAAAAAAAGCAACATCCTATTTTGAATAAGTGGCTAATGCAGGGATCTGCAACCTGCGGCTCTGGAGCCACATGTGGCTCTTTAATCCCTCTCCTCTAAAAATAATAGAAATAAATATAGTTTTTACATATTTATTTTTCTTTTTTAGATAAAATATTCATCATATGAATTAGATTTAAAAAAAAAAAAAAAGTCAGATTACAAATTGTCAGACAAAGAGAAATGAAAGGTAGAAGGTCCATGAAATTACCAAAAAAGCAGAAAAGAAAACATAACCATAAAATGTCCCAAAACAAAAGAAGAAAGGCGGGAAATTACCGTAAGAAGTTTTTGGGAATTGACAAAAAAATTTGAATAATTGATTTTTACATTCATTATAAAATGTGCAAAAACAAAATAAGAAATAGTGAAAACTACCATAAAATGTCCACAAAATTTCCAAAAGTGTGAGAAAATCATGAGCAAAAAAGGCAGAAAAAAAGCCAAAAAATAGCCATTAAATGTCAAAAAAAAAATGAAAAAGAGAGGCAGGAAATTACCATAATCCATCCATCCAACTTACTCCACACAAGGGTCGCAGGGGGTGCTGGAGCCTATCCCAGCTGGCTTCGGGCAGCAGGCGGGGTACACCCTGAACTGGTCGCCACCCAATCGCAGGGCACACAGAGACGAACAACCATCCACGCTCACAATCACACCTAGAGACAATAAGCGAAGTGCACATTAAGTTTGCGCATGCGCGAGGGAAAAAACGAGGCTACCAACTACCCTATAAATTTGAATGGCGGAGATTAGAGTGGTGACAATCTTTAACTGTACACTATAAAGCTTGCAAGTCAACTTCCCCGATATCAGAAAACCACATGCTATGCATGTTAATAAAGAACAGCAACTTTCCAGCCGTTGAAACGTTTCTATCAGAGCCGATTCCATCGGATCCAATTCATTTTCAATGACCGTTTGGTAGTTTCGCCTACCCACAATGCACCACACCGCTACCCATAATGCACCTTGAATTCGAGATGAGCACTTCGCTTTTTCAGAGCGTTCAATTAACCTGCCATGCATGTCTTTGGAATGTGGGAGGAGACCGGAGTACCCGGAGAAGACCCACGCAGGCACAGAAAGAAATGCATATCGGGATTAATCGGTATCGAATGGAATCGTGACCTATGAATCGTGATACGGATCGAATCGCCAGGTACTAGGCAATTCACACCCCTAGTATATACTATACTATATCTATAGTATATAGTATAGTATATCTATAGTATAGTATCTATGAGATACTTGCGTAAGGCTGATGTTGAAGGCTGCACACTTTAGAGAAAATATGACAACAAATAATTAGTCAAAAATAATTTCTACGTGCCTGTCTGTTTTTCACCCTGTCCTTTTTTTGCCATGAAAGGCAGCCAATCCTTGAGCGCTATTTAAACACTCATCTGTCAAATCTTTTCTACTAAAGCAGCGATCAGTCAATACCTAAATAATGCATGCACCGCATCATTTAGCAGCCATTTTATCATCCTCATACCGGCGTGAAGCAAAAATAAATATACCCTGGTAGGAGAAGACGCAGCATCCCCATCAGCGCAACACGGGGATAAATCATTTCTGTGGGCGGCCGCTGGCTTGACTTGTTAGGACAGACTGTGTCAGCACACCTCAGCGCATATGTTGCACTAAATTTGTCCCACAACAGAGACGCCCGAGAGGCTGAAACAGTAGATTTCGCTCCAATTTCCTCAATAGCAGCAATCCTGGCGGAGCGACACTTCAGTGCCTTTGCACACACACACACACATTCAATTTCAGACTTTGGCTCTCGCTTCCTGCCAGATTTGTTAAAGCTACTTCCCGTGTAAGATTCTATCCACTTGCAGCGTAATAACTGCACTGGAAAATACAGGTATACTGTAAATTGCATAGCCTCTGTATAATTGAAATTTGAAAACCAACAGAATTTTCACGAGGGATACAGAAACCTAGTGTTTTCCAAATTACTCACAAAATAATTAACATCTCTCCCAGCTGTATTCAACCTACATTTAAGTACAAGTCACGCCAGCAAGATACACTGTGAATTCCAGATAATTGCATTGCAATGCCGGGAACGTCCCGCACTAAAGAGGCTCTACAAAAACGTGGCAAACGGCGAACAAATTGTACACTTTAGGGACTGGAGAGGTAGGAATTTTCCCTGAGATTGCAACCAAACGAAACAGACTTTAAATAATTATTTATATTAATCTGAGACTCGTCAGGAAACGCCACACTAAATGAATACTAATGTGACACCACACTGGTTAGATCAGTGATCGCCACCAAGTAGCCCCATGAATTGCTTGCGGGCCTGGTGTAAAAATAGCTCACTTGTTGGAGAAATGATCATTTTGAAAATGTAAATAATTTTCAGCAAATTTTTATTTTTTGGGGGTGTCACCACAGAAATGCTAATTGTTTGCATGCTAAATGTGCTTTCCAGTGAATGTTAGCATTGTGTCGGGCATTTCTTTAGGTAGTTTAGTTGTTTTAAATAACTCTTTGTTTTATCTTTGATGGAAGTGGTATTAAACAGTTTGAAGACAAATTACAGCTTCTATCTTGAAAAACTTGCAAGCCGGATCACTTGTGTCTCAAGGCACCATTGCACAGCAGATGAAATTAGACCATCCACTTGGGTTACCATATGTACTGTCGTTCCTGAAATGCTCGGCTTTGGCAGATGTCTGCAAGCGCTCTCGTCTTTTAACATCCTGGTTAGTCGTTTGTCCAACCTTGAGCTTTGTCGGTGATCCTCGCCGCTGCTTGAGATATTTCACTAAACGGGTCGCTCCGAGCAGTGAACGACAGATGCCTGGCGCGTCAGCTGGGACGCCTCCCAAAGTAAACCAAAGCGGTGAGCGGGAATTTGCGGTGAACAGATTTTTTCCCCACGGAGTGGACGGATCGTGGCTGCCAGCCTCGCTTTTGGCTGCTGTTGTCATGTATTTGAACTAGCCTCATTTATACACTTTGCACAGCATCTACCCCCCCCCCCCCAATCCCCACCCCCCATTGCAAATGGAGTCCACGGCCTAATCGACGTCAGGACCAAAATGTCGGGTCTTCAGCTGCAACTCCTGACTGTGTTTATATCCTTGCGTTTCCTCAGCAATCAATCATCCTTTGACTCGCTCTTTGCAAAGCTATTTGACGCGGCGTCTGATCTTTAACCCGCAGCATTCTTCATCCACTGTCATTAAACAACACTTTAGTCTTATTTATTCATCGACATTCTAATATGTCTGTGGTTGCTCTGAAAACATTACATAAAGAGCCAAAGGTTGTTAATAAGGTCGTATGCAATATAAACATGTAAATTCTTGGTGGAAGTACTCATATTGTACTTAAGTAGTAGTACGGATACTTGTTTCAAAAAATCAACACAACCAAGATAATCAGGACTGAAGTGACAGCTCCTTAAATGATACTCAAAGTTTTCTCAACAATGCCGTACATTATATTTGAACGTATGCTTCCTCTATATGGGTAGAAAATAAAACAAAACATAATGCTTTTAAAGTCTTACTTGACAAATTAATAAATGACACAATGTTTTAAGCTCACCCTACTAATAAGCGAAAAACAGTGAAATATCTTTAAAAAAAAAAAAAAAAAGAATACTCAAGTAAGGTACAGGTACCTGAAAAACCTATTTGTACTTTGCTACCATTTACCACTGACAAAATCATGCCAAAAAGACAATGAAATGCACACAAGGTTCTGAGTTTTAATATAATTCTGACACACTGCCAGGACCTTCAGCGCTGCTTGAGAAGCCTCCAAATATTCTCAATAATAATTCGTGTCTGTCTTAAGCTGCGATGTGTTGTGGCGTAATACGATCCGACTGCTTTTAACGTCCCGTGATTAGCTGGAATTAAATGATAAATTCCACTCCTACCTTAGATGACTGCATGATGGATCCCCAAGAGATTATTTATTCATGTTGAGGCCTCTCCATGTTCAGTCGCCTCGTCCTCTTACTCCTCCTCGTTGTCGTCGTTGGGTGTTTTGTTCTTCATCTTCAATTTCAATTTCTTCCAATCCTCCGGGGATTTGATCAGTGGCTTGATGCAATGTTGATGGTTTTCTGTGAAAGAACAAGATAACACTTGAGTGTTCAAGGCAGAATGATACAGTCCCCTTATTGCAGTGGGAATAGTACTTGCTACACAAAAGCACCTGCGACAAAAATATGGCAGAAATGCAGCCATGAAAGCACTGTCATTTTAGATCGTGCTAGAACTTAGGAACTGTAGAAAATAGTAAGTAGGAAGTACTATTAATGGTTCACAATTCACCTATTCACTTTTTTTTCCCCCTGTGGAATGTATCCCCATCTATTAGTTGAAAAATGTTTGGTGTTTTTGTTCCCATTTTGAAACACTCTGATGGCAACAAAGGCCTATCTCATTAGGAAAGTACAATACTTTATCCGTTAGTATTTGTTGAACTTTACAGCGGCGAAAATATTTTTGCTGATTTTCGGTGTCGGTGTGAACATAATGAATGACCGTCTCTCTCTATAAGCTCCAGTTCCCCGTGACCCTAAACAGGATAAACAATTATGCTGTATTATTAAAAAAAATAAAAAAAATAAAAAAATAAAAAAATAAAAAATAAAATGATGAATGTACTTTAAGTATTATTTTTCGATCAATTTATTTTTAGTTTTTACTCCCCCCCCCCAAAAAAAAATCAACCATGAATATTCCAAACAATGTTGGACGGGTGCGTTGACAGGTGAGGTTCGACTGGAATCCCCATGGACAATGATGAGTGGGAAGGAGAGGAATTAAGATAAACCCCAGTAAGATAAAACATAAGTGCAGAAATGAGAGGGGTGGAGGACGTGCAAGGGCCCACAGTGTGTATCCCAAGTGGTGTACAAAAAGGCGTTAGGTTGTTGTTGATTTCCAGCCATGCGGGAATAAACCTGAGCATCCTCCTCAAGGCCCTGCATCGCCTCAACGGTGGGAGTCCTCGTATTTATTCCCAGCATCTGCTGCTGTGTGATGAGAAACACCCGCTAACTAGGCCACAGCATAATAATAAGCGAGAACGGCAACAACAAAGAGAGAGAGAGAGAGAGAGAGAGAGAGAGAGAGAGAGAGAGAGAGAGAGAGAGAGAGAGAGAGAGAGAGCACAGCAGGGAGCAGCACACCGCGTGCTGACATCGGTCACATGACTGAGCGTCATCCAGTGGCGTTTTCCCATCCGTTTTGGTCATTTCAGAGAGGCTTAGTGTTTTAGCTCTGACATTAGCATCAACAGCCTCATTAATATAAACATTGTCTCAGGAAATCCTTTGACTGTGCCAAGGAGGCAGGAATACAACATGATTGGATATTATGCGGACTCTCTAAATAAGCACCTATAATTATAGAAGTGTGGTTTTGAGTACCACTAATGAATGGTATGCAGACTCCCTCTAGTGGTACATGAAAGAATCACTGCATGTTATTTAACGTTTCAGTTAAAATATTTGTATTTTAGCTACTTTGGCTTATGTTATCTGGTTAGCTCCCATATGCTAATAAATAGCGAGCTATGCTGGTTGTGTTCAATGTTTAGTAGTGCTGTTACAGAATTGTACTATCCAAATTTTCAACTTCCTGTTTTTGTTATCACTGTCAGCTGGAGTCGATATTGAGCAGCTTTTTTCTTTCTTTCTTTTTCTAAAAAGGACTTTGATTTGGATATTGAGTTATTTGAATCCATCTGTTTGTGCTAGTTGACAAGAACAATCACTAGCTTAGATTCTTGTGCTAGCTGGTTAGCTGCATTTATGCTTGTAAATAGCGAGTCGTAATAGTTCTGTTCAAAGTTTAGCACTGTTAGCATTTTTTGTTTGGTAGGTTTCTACTTTCTGTTTTTGTTTCCATTTCCTACATCTTGATAGGACTCGAGCAAATATTGACCAAGTTTCGCTATTTGACATGAGTGCACGTTGAGAGATGACGAAGACGGCTACATTAGCTTCATTTTAGCTGGTTAGCTCCCATATTAAAATCAATGGTAAGTAGCGATAGGCTATTACAAGCACATTTAGATTATTTATTGTCTCTCATAAGTGTATCAGAATTATCAGTATGGCTGCAAGGGGCAATTCCTGTATTTGCATTTAGTGATGATCGCCCTATGTGTTGGAGCTGTTTTTAGCTGAAACTGACGCTTCAGCTAATGTGCAAATTAAGTACGAACAGTTCGAAACACCAATCAGTGTTAGCACAAAATCTCCAGGCTTCTTCCAGAAAGCAAAAAAGAAAATGAAGAAAAAAATATTTATTTTGGGGTAATCAGAGGCACTTTAAATTGTGGGGCATGTGCTGACTCCCATATATGTTTGTGTGTGTATCAGATTGGTTAATTGTGACCACAGACACATCGCAGTTATGAGAGGGTGTGAGCACTTATGCAACACATTATTTCACTTATTTTCCTTCTTGTTAGAAAAACATGTTTACTATTAATTCAATTGAGGTGTACAAGTTGTAGATGGTATTATGATGTGAAAATGTGTTTAAATTAACTTTCTTGTACCCATTATTTACATTACAAGACCAGGCATTTCAACTGGGGTGCGTAGACTTTTTATATCTACACTTGTGTGACTGACCAAAATGTTTTTTATTCCACCCCTCCCCGTGTAGCGTAGAGCACGACTTTCGTCTTCAGGAAGGGCAAGTGGTCCGCACGTGGAAGGTTGGTGACCCTCCCGAGGGCTCGCCCCAGACCTCAACCCCTCCGTCCGGCACACCCAGCCAACAGGACTCCCCCCAGGCCGTGCGTCCCACTGCACCCACCAAGAAGAACAGGAAGAAATGCTTCTGGTTCCTCTGAAAGAACAAAATAAATACTTTTGCAACTGCAATACCCCCGCAGACGGGGGATTTCACAAGGGACCTGGAGGATTATGACATGCAAATACACAAAAGAAAAACTGTGGGAGGACGAGACACAAAGGTTGAGATTTGAGCGCCTTTTTGTTTGAGGTGATGACAATGCCTTGATGTGCTTTTAGAGCTCTCCAAAAAGACCTCTTCAGCTTTGTTATGGCGCGGGACGGTCGCTTCAAGTGCAATATGACTAAGCAATGATGAGATGTAAAGAGAATAAATACAGATAATCTACACAGCGCACAAAAAGTTGGGGGTAGTTGGCTTTTGGGTGGAATTTCAGGACAAACCGAAAATGCACTTACCTTTTTACGTGAAAACGTAAACAACAAGTTGTGCAAAAAGTACTGAAACATTTAACAGTTGTAAATGTTATAGTGCATTTTGGGTTCATCCTGAAATTTCAGGGGGGAAAAAAAGCCCAACATCCCTAATTTTCTTTGAGCAGTGTATAAATATATATTAACATGATTAAACATCAAAAGGAGCTGTTTTACAATATAAAGAGAATTTTGAGTCATCATCATTAATGGACTAATGAGGGTCAGAACACCAGCTTTTATATTCAGAGACATTTAAAGACACCATCAAAGACTTGTATTTAAAATATTGAAAAAAATACATCTTTTACTATTCTAATTGTGGGAAAAACCACTACGCATTTCCACATGAGCAATCACTCACACCCCCTTGCCACACTCCCACACATACACACACACTCCCACACGTATATAAGCAAAGTACATTTACATGGAAAATATATAAGAGACTTCTGTGCATATTCTGCCATGATGTTATATTTCAGATATGGATTAATGCTCTATTAAAAAAAAAAAAAAAGTATTTTACCACAGATGCTTGGAGTGTTGCCTCATTCCGCTTTTGATGCTTGTAGCACAAGTACTGTAAACGTTACAGTAGATTACGCAAACAAAGTTTACGTCAGTTGATCTGATTGGAGACTGAAGCAAAGTGGAGATTGAGGAGTATAATATTGTGGCGTTAAGGTTAGGTATGTGCATTTTTCTGGGTCATTTCAAGCCATATATGCTCAAATGTTACAATCCTGTGACGATTAATAATAGCAAAGTAGAAAGTCAGAATTACGGTACAGATGTTAGCATCATAAAAGAATTTCTGTGAAGAGTCCCTTTCAGCAGGTAATGCTAATCCACAAAGTTTAGAGTTGAGAAAACTGTACTTGTTTGCTAAATTTTTCACGTTTTTCCGTCTTTTCCAAAAAATGTTCAAAATTAAATGAAATAAATCAAAATTACTTCCAGACCATAAATATGAAATAATCTTAAATAAATAAATAAATAAATAAATAAATAAATAAATAATAATAATAATCTGCTTTTTTTGCATTTTCAAAAAGTTAGTTTTGCTTGGCACACAAATGTGTCAAAACATGAAGAAAAATACCCATTTTTAAAGATTAAGTGTCCATGTGGCTACAGTCTAAAACAGGCCAGCTCTAAATGCTTTTCTGTCCTTTTCACTCACACAGCCCACTTTCCTGGACACTGCAGGGCAGCTCGGAGGATATTAAGCCTCAGCTGTTTGACGGCTGTGAGAAGTCCCAAATATTGCTACTTAGTGATTCATGACACACATAAGCTGCTTCTAGCAAGGCTCTGAGGTGCTGTGAGCTTCTGGCCTCCTTTTAGTTAGAGGAAAAGCAAAACTTTGTGGAGTTTTGCCACTACTTTTGGGATTGGCTCCAATTAAATTATTGTGTCCTTTATGTAGCACAACAAAGTACCAAGGGACAGAGGCTTGCCAGGAATATAAAAAAAAAAAACTACAAGAAAAAACCCCCCATCTTAAATGAATAAAATAATCTTTATACAATTAAAATGAAATGGCTCACAGGTTATTTGATTTTGAAAAAAAATGCACCAGAATCGCTTGTGTAAATGCAAATGCAGCAAACACTCTCCGTAACTTCCATGTGCACGCTAATCTTAGTTCCTCCCAATACACAGAGACATCAGTCTCTCTGTAGAGATCAACCATATCAATATATTTCCTTGACACCAATTCGTAATTTTCTTTTAGCCAAGCCTTTCCATCCAATTTGTGGCATGTAAGAGCACAAAGCAAGTGAAGAGGTGAGTTTTTCAGGGACTGAAAAATAAACGATGAGGTGAATCATGAACAGTTATCTACAAACAGTTTTGGTGGGGACTCACTGTGCTGCTTTTTAGGACAGTAAATTTCAGATTATGTGTACCTACGCAAGAGGCTTCTTGACCACCAGGGGTTTGTTTGGTTGTTAGCACAAGAAAAACAATAACATACAAACCAATTTACACAATTAACAAAAGTTGGGATATTTTCATGAAAAAAAAAAACAAAAAAAAACTTTCTTACATTTTTTACATTTTTACGAGAAAAAAAGTCAGACTACTAGAAAAAAAGTTGTATTTTGAGAAAAAAATAAAAAATATTTTTTTTAAAAGCTGTAATTTCAAGAAAAAGTTGTATTAGAGGAATAAAGGTTTAAAAAAGTAGTATATTGTTAAGATAAAACAAAATATTGTGAAAAGTACAGTTGTATACTTTTTCAGAAAGAGCTTGATATTTTCAAGAAATTAAATTTTTTGTTTAAGAAAAATATGCATATTTGCAATAAAAAATAGAAAACGTAATCTTACAAGAACAATATACATATTTGAAAAAAGCTATATAATTTATTACAAAAATAATTTATTTTAGAGATGGAAAAAGCAAGATTTTTTTGAAAAAGAAAAAACATGTAATATGTGAAAAAGTTGCATGTTTTTTTTTTTTTTTTTTTTTTATATAAACGCTATTTTTTTGAGCGAGAGAGAGTGAGAGAGAGAGAAAAAATCGTAAATTATGACCACATACAAATTAGAAGAAAATCATGTATTTCAGGAAAAAGTTGCATGTTTTCATGAAAACAGTCATTCATGGAAAAAGAAGTACACTTTTGAGGTAAAAGTGATCATTTTGAAAAAATTATGTCGGACACTTTGGCGAAAAAGTGTATATATCTGAAAAATAAATCATCTAAGAAAAAAATGTGGAATCTTTCTTATAAAGGTTCTTGTAAAATGACCTGTTGCTGTAATTTTACAGGGTTTTTATGAGAAATCGCAGTTTCGCAGTGTCTGCGGGACTCGGAGCGCCATCTACCGTGCACTGTGGTGCGTTTCGTTCGTGGTGTCGCAGACGTGTCAGTCATTAATCTGCTACCCCGCAGCCTGTAATCCTCCCGACAGAGAGGAGTAGTTTTACAGAGAGCGGCGAGGATCTGAGCCCAGCCTGGAGTGGCGAACAAAAGGAAGCCAAGAAAAGAAGAAGTGCTGTAGAATCCATAGAGGCAGCGTGGGCACGTGGTGGATGGTGTGTTGTGTGTGTGGTAAATATTTTGTCAGCAATGCGGCTATTGAGCATCACAGCATGGAGAGAAACTTCACATTGGCATCACGTTTTATTTATTTTTTTAGGACTCCATCGACGTCGCACGAGTGTTGACGGATTGGCGCGATTTGGTAGGAGGAGCGTGGAGAACAAGCACATCCCTGGGCATCAAAAAGTGTGCATAATGACCGTGAGAAAACCACAAGTGGCCCAGCATGCTGAGGAGAAGCTAATACATGTAGCCAGTGGCATTTTTAAATGAGGATTATTATAGTACAGTGGCACAGAGTATTAGGGTCACACTGTAAACCAAAAAAGAAAACACAATGATACTAAGGAATTGAAGTTGTAATTTGACAAGAATATAGTTTTATATGTTATTTTAATTGAGAAAAAAACGTTTTATACAGTGGACTCTTGTTGGGGATAGGGCAGGCCTGCGAATAGCAAAATTTGCATATAATTGAGGGCCAATACTTTTTTTTTAATCCCAAAAAAAACCCCCAAAAAAACCTGAATAAATAAACTGTGATAATCCTCCAAAAAGCATAATGCACAAAAAAAAAAAAACAGGTTCCCCGATAAAAATATCTACTACATAAAAAATATCCTTAAAAATATTGGCGGGAGAATGCAATAGGAGAATACACAGGTGCTGAACCACGAGTATGCCAAAATCCGATGTATTTTAGAGCAGGGGACACTAACATGGTGCAATTGTTCTATATTAAAATACAGATACTTTTTTTTTAACAATGTGTTTAAAAAGTGTTTTAATAGACAAGATTCAAGAAAGTTTGTCATGTCAGACTAAAAAAAAAAATCAGATGTTAAAATCCAATGTTCAAACCGTAAAATGAATATATAACATTTAAATCATGTTTAAAGCAAAAAACATATCTTCTTCTAATATACCTCACAATAAAAAGGGGTTCACTATAGTATTTTCAGAAATAAGTCACTTAATTGAGGGGAAAAAATAAGTTGAATATTTGAGAAAGTATGATGATTTATTATAATATTTTTTCTCAAGGGCGGCACGGTGACCGAGTGGTTAGCACGTCCGCCTCCCAGTTCTGAGGACTCGGGTTCGAGTCCAGGCTCCGGCCTTCCTGAGTGGAGTTTGCATGTTCTCCTCGTGCCCGCGTGGGTCTTCTCCGGGTACTCCGATCTCTTCCCACATTCCAAAGACATGCATGGCAGGTTAATTGGGCGCTCCGAATTGTCCCTAAGTGTGCTTGTGAGTGTGGATGGTTGTTCGTCTCTGTGTGCCCTGCGATTGGCTGGCAACCAGTCCAGGGTGTCCCCCGCCTACTGCCCAGAGCCAGTTGAGATAGGCGCCAGCACCCCCCGCGACCCTTGTGAGGAATAAGCGGTCAAGAAAATGGATGGATGGATTTTTTTCTCAAATATGTACAATCTCATATTCTGTCATACAAGTTTCAAAAGAAATAAACTGGCATTTTACCGCCACACAATAAATTACAGTTAAGACAATGACTTGCATGGTGAATGTACAAAGGGTTACTCCCTGTGCTTGTGCTTCATGCTAAAATGCTGGCCAGGCCTTCAAGAGAAGCTTAAATGAAAAATTACTGAACTAAAAGTTAGGCCGTCTATAAAAATAGCACTATTTATTTTACATGTGAATCCATACTTTGTATTAGGCTGTATACGCAAATCAGCCTGTCACCAATGAGTAAAAAAAAAAAAAAAAAAATCACATTTGATGTAATTTGAAGCAATAAACGATGCAACATGAACCTTTTTTTCTGCGTGAATCGGTAACGACGCTCATAAACAAACCCTCAAGTCACACTTGAAAGAATCCTCTCGTCTTTCAACACAGATCGGAGACTCATTAGTGACCAAATAAAAAAGAAAAATGTGGAGCGAACGCACCCGCTCACATAACACACAGGATGTTCAAGACTGCATTAAAAAGTACCCATTGCGAGATGGTCTGCCAAAATCCTGATGGATTGCTTTAGAAATAAAAAAACAACAACAACAAAAAAATAATTTGAGATGAATTCTCCTCTGAGCAGGCCACAATTGGGTAACGGGAGGAGTCAAAGTCAAAAGCTGTGACAGACATTTCCTGACATTGTTTGTGACGCTGAATATCCTGGAAGGCCGGGACAAAAGAACAGTGATTGATATTGGATTGGCAAGGATCTGAAGGTGGAATGACTTTGGGATGTTACATTGACATATACATAGAAACTAATGATAAATTCTACAGAAGATGCTAAAGGGAAATTCAACGCAAAAATATTCTTTAGATGTTCTATGGAGCCCCGCTCATCTAAAAATTGTATTCTGGTTTATATTGTGTTCGTAGAATATGAATTAAGCAGCAAAATCCACCCGTTCCATCCTAGGGAGCAGCCATTTTGTCACTTGCTGTCAACTAAAAATTACATTACAGTCACCCCGGGTTTTCACCGGATGCGGTTGCGGTGCGGTTGCGGTGCGGTCCGGCGACGCAAGCAATTAGATTCCATTCATTCGAATGGTGCAGTTTACACCGCTTGCGGGTGCGTTGCGTGTCGACTGCGTCTCAGCTGCGGCGTGCCGCAAGCCTTCCGCAAGGATAGACCTATTTTCTATTTTTGCCGGACGCCGCAGCGGTAGGCCTCCGGCAAATGGCAAGCTAGCACAAAACACATCGAGCGGGACAGGAAGACCGACGCAGTTTCAAAATAAATTTCCGGTTACCTTTCAGAATAAAACACTCGCCAGCTCCTATTTCGCAAGCTTTTCAGCAAAACGTGACGTGGGCGTCGCCGGGCCATGTGCTCATTCACGGTTTAGACACCAGCGAACATGGACGAGGAGAGGTTTATATTGGAGGTGGAAAACCACAAAATAATAAATGACACAGCACATCCTTTTTATAAGGACAACCAAAAAAAGGATGCTGCATGGAATCTCATAGCAGAAGAAGAAGAAAAGGTTAAATCAAAAGAAGTCCACCTCTCTTTCTGCTTCTCTGTTGAGCACAGACTTTCTGTATGTTTGTCGTTGTGAAATGCCACATGATCGCGCGCGCGCGGTCCCGCAAGACACGTTGGGAAGTGGGCGGCGACGGAGCTGCCGGATCGCAGCTGTGCGGAGCCGGTGTGGATTGACAAAAAACTTGACCCGTCCGGAGCACGCAGTCAAGACGCACCGCACCGCAACCGCACCGCAACCGCATCCGGTGAAAACCCGGGGTCACTCAGAGCTCAGGTAATGACCAATCACAGCTCAGCTTGCAAATGCCACATGACCACCGTGTGATTGGTTATTACCAGAGCCCTATGATGTCATTTTCAGTCAACGGCAAGTGGCAAAATGGCCACCCCTGAGATGGATAACAACGGTTGGATTTTGCTGCTTTATTCATATTCCAAAAATACAATATTAATCAGAAAGCCATGTTTAGATGAGTGGAAATCATAAAACATTGTAAAGAAAATTTGGGGGCGAAATTGAATGTTTTAGTAGAAATGTGAATTTTTCTGGGCTGCGTGGTGGCTAGCAGTTAGCAAGGTCTGTGCTGCTTAAGAGTAATTAAATAAGTTGTGCAAGGGTGCTTTAAAGCTGACATTGTCCCTCTTCTTTTGCAACACTGAATTGAAAAAGGACTTCAGAAAAACAAGTTACATACACGCAACATAAATAACCAGCATGACGCTTTGAACAAAGCACATGTGGAAGCTCATGTCGAAGGAAAGGCCTCTGACTATTATTTCCAGGGAAAAGTGTCACCGCTTGAAAGCGAGCGCTTCTCTTGAACATCAAAACATGCCCGCGTCTCTCTGAAGACGCCTGAGACAACTTCAAAGTTTCGCTTCGCTCCCCTCGTTTTACTATCCGCTACGCCGGATGAGAGCCAGGTTACATCACAAACCTGCTCGTAGTCGTTCACAACTCACGCTTTAGATTGGCTGTAATCGCTTGCGCCCATGTCGGCTGTCTCGGGGAGACGCTTGTTAAAGAAGAATAAGGAGAAAACAAAACGAGGCGGTAGGTCACTGCGAACGTGCTCCTTTCATGACCCTCCTTTGATTGGATGCCACATTTATCCTCATTAAAAATGAATTCTTTTGCCTTGAGGCGCTTTAGTCCGTGTTCAGATCACAAGGAAGTCTTTGAAGAGGACACGACGACTTGTGCTGGCTTGCGGTGCCTTTTAAACAGTGATTACATAAATTGTGTCACATTACAGCAATCCACATCGACATACTTCATGTACCACATTTCCGCAAGTAGGATATTGATATGTGTGTCATCCACTTGGGAAAATAAATGCCTCCCTCAATTAAAGCTTGCTCTCATTGGGGTCACTGGTGGACTGGAGTCTATGCCAGCTCTTAGTGAGCGAAGTGAATGCAACCTGGACTAGTCGCCAGACAATCGCAGGGCACCCGTTGAAACAAGAATTCACACTACTGTGTGGGCAAATCTGCTTTATTCAGAATGTCACATGCTCAAACCCAGAAAACAGGTGAGCGTCATACCTGTGTATGCTACAATAGCTAGCATAACTATGAGCTGATATCAACATGTTAACTCAAACTTTAGACAAATTATTTTATGACTCGAGGATGACTGTATTGATAATATGGCATATTAAAAAAATAAATAAAAAATTGTCAGAACTTCTCGCTTACACGTTGAGCTCTGCTCATGATCACCGCACTTGGTTTGTGAGGCCCTGTGGAGGTCATTTGAGCAGGGAATTTTTATCTGAGATATGACAAAGGCATATAACTAATATGTTATATATGAATTTGGATCAGCAAAATGTCCAAATTGCTTTACAATTCTCCAACAAGCATCAAGCAAGTAAATCACAACATAAAACTACCTCTAGTGCATGTTTATTCATCTTCCCGCCAGTGACTCCTCCAAGTTTAGCTACACACTGAGTTAACTGAGTTAATTATTTTTTTTTACGTTTTAATAAACGTAAATAAATATCCACAGTTAACGCTTGAATTTTGACAGCCCTACATATTACATATTAACGCAAGACCATTTGTCTCTGCTGACGTAGGGCAAGAGATGCGCTTGATGGAAAGAGGCTTACAGTGTGCACAAAATGTGAGCAGCGGTTGGTGATTAGAGCCCATCCGGATGATTTAAGAGGGGTTAGTCATGCTGGGAGCCGCACGTAAAAAAAAAGAAAGAAATACCAGCGGATGAAGGCCACATGTTGATGGAAATGACAGTGAAGCGGCTCTCTCGTCTCTAAATACCAAAAAAGAACGAGTTTTCTCCCCTAAATGGTGACAGAATACTAAGTATATCCTTTATTATAGTGAAGTACTTTCCGTTAATTCCCAAATACTTTTTAACCATCCTCCACCCGATTCAAAACCCACCATGTTTACCCACCACAAAAAAAACAGGAGTTCAAAACATTCAGACATTTGTGGCTTTTTTTTGGTGGAGATTTTGACTAGTCGACTACTGCGCAACGACTCCTATTAATTTTTGTGTCATTATGGTTTTTAGAGGTTAAAAAATAAAAAAATAAAAAATAAAAAAGGGGAAAACTAATCAAAACATGATAGTGAGAATAACCCTCCTAAATAGCATCATTTGAGCTGGGAACACAGCTGACATTGTGTGTGTGTGTGACGATACCTGTCGTCCATGTTGGACCAGCCATCTGACACCTACTTCATCCTCATGAAGGACCAGTCCAGTCCGGTTACCCCACAGAGAAGCGCGTGTGATCCAACCTGGTAATGTAAAAAAAAAAGTTAAAAACAATGATCAAGACTTCTGACACGAACAGGGAAAGTGCGTGAAAGTGGAAAAACTTGGACCGAAATGCAGATTTTCTGTGCGCTGTGGATCGGAACCTTCCTGCAGTTTTGCCAAGCCACCTTCTACACTAATGACTGGGCCCTACGGATTAAAGGAGGTGCTAAATCTGCGACTGGGATTGCAGAGAAATATGGATTCACAAATATGGGACAGGTAAGTAGCCAATTTTAACCCCAAGATTGCTAATTGCTACTCAAACTACAGACAAAACTATCAACTATCATCAACAGTCAAATGCATATATATCTTTACATCGATATTTACAGTTGGGCCTGGTCCAAACACCCGTGAATAGTGGAGGTCAACTGTGTACTGTCAAATAATCTTACATTGAATCCTAGTACATTGTTCCCAATGAAGTTGCTTGCTATAGCAAACACAAACACTGCCAAAACAGCATTCATTATACAAGAGGCAACCGTAAATTGTGCTTTTTGGATGGGGCGCAGTAAATGAAAATGTATTCTATGCAATTTGCGGTGCAACATCTGCCCAAGCAGGGTGATAGTTATTATCCTTTTGGAGTGGGGGGGATTGGGGGGTTAGGTATCAAGTATTAAAACATTGATCAAATGTGACAGTCGAAGCTGCCTCGTTCAGCTGCAGTAAATCAGCAGATAATAAAATAAATAAATAAATAAATAAATAAATAAATAAATAAATAGAGAGGTAATGAAGTGTCGCTGTAAGCTGCAGCGGAATTCAGTTAAAATATTAGTTTAATTACGTCGACGGCAACGCTTGTGTCGAGTTTAATTTACGCCGTCTTTCACCTCTCGCGCCCATTTAATTTGCCTTCGCCATATAATATTAATTATTATAGCAGTTAACCTCAAAGCAGCAGGCCCGCCACTGTTCTAAGCATATAGAAATTTGCCTTCCTCCATGTACACTAGTACTCTAAAAGTGTAGAAAAAGGAGTGCATTAATCAGTGTGGACAAAATGGAAATAACGGATGGGAGTTAGTATGTCACTTAAAAACCTTTGGGAGAATAACCATAAGTGTGGCTGATGTGAAGGACTTTAGGTCATGAATCGATATTAAATCTCACAACATCTTTAATTAGACCTCTAATTTATTCTTGTCACCCACCTCATTATTATCACGTTTTCATTAAATGATCTCGCCGAACTGCTAGAAATAAAAGCTGCTTAGGTGATGACGTCTTGAGGCCGCAGAGCAGCGGCTAAAGTTTCAAAGCATGAAAAACTACCCTCAAGTGTATGGTTACCACATTATTGATAATTTATCAGCTGTTTAGTGCTGTATGAGTCACCTAAAGACTAAATTATACATTTCCTATTACAATTTGAAATGGGTTTGGGGTGTCATTAACTTTCATTTGTCATTGGATCAAGAATTATTGCACACTTTGCACTCTATGTAGTGTTTTGTTTTTTAAAGGTGTTTGAATGTCATTATCTTGCCTTATGTTGCAATGTGTGTGTTTTTTGTTGTTGTTTTTTTTAAATCAAAATAACGGCAAAAAATGTTGCCCGTATGCGTTTGTACACCCAGATTGGACAGCTGAGGAGTCATTACATCTTCCGCCACCACAAAACGGCGGTGCGGTCCACGGCGCCCAACTATACGTTGACAGCTCGTGTTGCCATGGAGGCCGAGGTATAGTAATCGATTCTTGACCCTCCGTGACAGATACTGTAAAGGATCAATGGATCCCAAAACACCAACAAATAAAGTAGGGTTTACAAAAATATTTATTTACAAGTTAGGCACACAGGCATAAGTCCAACAAAAAGAGCTTGCAAAGTCAAGAGAAAACGCAATAACAAAAAACACACAACTTTACGCGGAACGTGAAACAAACTTGAGCCAGGCCAAAAAGTCAAGGCAAAGTAGGCTACAACAAAAACCTTCAAGAACGTACAAGAACAAGACAGGAAGGAAAGATCAAGGTCATGGTGGCAAACAAGGTCTAGAAGTTGAGGTTATCTTGGGCTGAGGCAAGTAGCTGCCTCTTAAATACACAAGACATAATTGCTCATGAGCAGCAACATGGGCGCCACCGCAGGTCAGGCTCAAACTGGAATTACAACAATAAGACAAGATTGAGAGCACAGCCTTCAGGCGCTACTCAATTAGAGTCTATTTTCTGTGTGACTTTTAAAAAATTTAATTGAACAACAGATACGAATGTAGAATACTGTACATACACGACGTGAATATGACGTTCCAGATATCGGTGGTTTTCGACTTGTCACAGTGATAATTGAACTGCAATTACTTACATCTATTCAAATTTTATAAATTGACAGACAGACTATGAGAATTCTGATTAGTCAAATTTAACTAAGTACAAAGTTAGAACTACTACGTGAAAGTAAAACGTAGCGAATCTTCTTCAGAATGAGCAATAAAGTTACGAAAAGAAGGGGAGGGGGAAACGCGTTTTCTTCTCTGGTCGCCACCCAAAACAAACCCCAAAATGTCCACTAAAAAGTCCAAACTTACATTGGCCACAATGAAATAGACACGTACTGAGCTTCCATAAAAGCGTCCAGGTAGGAAAAAAAATTGAAAGATAGAAACGTTTTGCTTTCGTAAAGTTTAGGTTTGGAAACCGACAGGTCGCGGACCCGGAAGTGGAGACTGGGGGACACCTGCCCAGCCATGTGGACGGTGGCCTCAAATGGACAAATTAAATAAAATCTGCAAAAGGGAAAATAAAAATGACAACTTTCAACCTGTTTTCCACCAGCACTCCATAGTTAATTGAAGCCCGGGTTCAAAACGTCAATACAGTAATTTTTAGCAATTATTTTATTCAGTACATGTTAGCATAACTAAAATGTGTTTGTGTCTAAGGTGGAATGGCTCCAACAGCAGGAGATCCAGAAAAGAGTGAAAAGAACTTTGAACTCCTTCAGTGAAGAGACCTCCCAAAGTGGAGATGCTCATCAGCAACACTACACTCGCTTACAGCACTTCAAGAAGCACAAGCAGTGGTACAATGTAAGTAAATTGTAATCATGCTGGATTTAAACAGTTGTCCTTTCCTGATTTATTTTTTTATGACTTTTTACATTTACACACATTTGAAAACAGATATTGTTGCTTTCTATTCTCGACTTTGTCAAAATTAGATTGTCACCATTTTCAACCTCGGCACAACATAAAAATTAGACATTTATAGAAAAGTAAAGCAAACTGCGGTTGAGCTCTTGGGTTTTTAAGATTGGGGATGAGGGGTATAGCATCAACAGGAGGAGTAATATGAACCTGGGAGCATTAACGATGACGGCAAGAGATTTGGAGAGGCAAGATATTCCTCATTCATGGCCTTATTTCAGAGCATTGTTTGATGTTGTAAGATATGGTGCTGGAATGTTTTGTGCCAAATGTGTCTTGTGACAGCCTAAAAAACTTTAGCCGAAAAACCTTCTAAATACAAGTAACAATTGTTATTTGTAGCTAATTTAGGATTTTTGCTACTCAGTTCCAGGGATGTCACAATAAGGGCAATATCGTGATATTGTGATATTAGAACTGCCACAATATCATCGTCGTCATGTTCACAATATGATAATATCGTATCGTGATGTTTGGATATCGTTACATCCCTACTCAGTTCACAAGTGCAAAGCGAAGCAAAGCACATTGTTTTGGTCGCATAAAAGTCGAGCTGACGTTAGCTTGTGCATAATAGTGGTTGAATAACTTGGATAAGATTTTTTTTGTAGTTGATATTAAATATATAGAAGAGTAGAATGTAAAACAAAAAACAAAAACAAATGCAATTTTCTATTAGGCGTTGTTTCATCCAATTTTTCTGGTAACAAACCTCACATTCCCCATAATAATCAATGGAAGTACTTCTATAAATTTTTATTTAAATATTCAAAACAGAAATAATTACCGCATATTATAAGTTTAAATAAATCAACACTTGTTCCTACCCACCCAGCAACTAATTTGGATGTGCCACTATTTACTATGCAGCTCTGCAGTGATTACTCCAAAGGCTGCCGGCCCCCCATGAACATCGTTGGGGCTTGGGGGATGGGGTACACCGGCAGCGGTGTGGTGGTATCCGTCCTCGATGATGGCATCGATGGAGAGCATCCAGACCTGAAACCGAATTACGTAAGTAACCCCGGGATGAGATGGGATGATTTTGGCGGCAAGAGGGGGAGGTGGGTGTGGGGTGCATTAATCATGATCAATTTAGCGCAGCTCTTAGTGTAAGAGCGCATAACAGAGACAGATATGCCAGCCATGCTATAGATTTTGGGCCAAAATGCTTGGAGAGGACGATTGGAATGGACATTAGATGTCTGATCCACTTAGGCTTTGCTTGGACTGGTGAATAATGCTCTTTGTGATTGGTTTGATGAAACGGAGACGGATAGCTGCTGGCATCTGGTTACTGTATGTGCTGCTCCTCTTAATCGAATCTCGCTCAGGATGCTCTCGCCAGCTTTGATGTGAACGGACAAGAACGCCATCCGTCGCCGAGTTATTCTGAGAGGGCTGCCAACTAGTAAGAACTTCTTCCTACTCGGCTCTCCTCCGCAATCCACCCCTTCTTGATTGACCCTTGCTTTAATTCATGCTCCATTTTTCTCCCCATTCTCCTGTAATTGCATGCATAAATGAATATGTAAATTCCCAGCTCCGTTTAGACTTCTGTCTTCTCGCTGGTTTGATGTCACGAAAATAGCCTCGCTCATACAATATGCATCCAGGCTCATGTTCTGATGTTTCTCCGCAGCCATGGGACTCGGTGTGCAGGAATGGTGGCCGCCGCCATTACTGCAAACCACTCCACATGCACCATAGGAGTAGCTTTCCACGCACGGATTGGAGGTCCGTTCACTGAGAGGTTTCGAAAGTGATCACACCCTGACCCTCCTGGCCTTTTCACCCGTAGGCGTCCGGATTCTGGATGGACCGGATGGAGAAGTGACGGACATGGCGGAGGCGCAGGCGCTGAGCCTCAAACCGCAACACGTTGACATCTACTTGGCCAGCTGGGGGCCGGAAGATGACGGCGTCACCGTGGACGGACCTGGACCACTGACTCGCCTTGCTTTGCAGAATGGCATTCGAACAGTGAGAGTTTCCCCTCACGTTTTTTGTTTCCTTAACTCCAGAGACCTGCAGACATGTACATTGGCTGTAAAAAGTTTCAAGGACTTTTCCGTCCTCGTTAACGAGGATCACGATTGATGAATGGCCTCGGTCTGCCGCTCTAATTAACAACAGGGCCGACACGGGCGAGGCTCTGTTTACGTCTGGGCGGCGGGGAGCGGCGCTCGTAGAGGTGACCACTGCTCCTGTGACGGCTACAGCAACAGCATCTACACCATCTCCATCAGCAGCGGCAGCGTCCTTCAGAATCAGCCGGACCACCAGGAGAGATGCCCTTCCACGCTGGCTGCAGCCTCCACCACTGACAAGATTGTAAGTAGAGGCTGTAATGGATGTTGAAAATAAATTTTGTGGACAGGTACCAAGATCCGTGGCAGTTCTGTTTGTACCACTATGAGCCACGTGGTGGTGACATCATTTTGAATTGTAATTGATGCCAAATATGATCTGGATCGAATCGAGATGAAACTGTTTGACATGGGTTTTTTTTGTTTTTGTTTTGTTTTTGTTTTGTTTTTTTTTGTTCCTGGAGGATTACACAGGACAGGATGAGACGGGATTTTCCCATTTTCCAACATTCCTAGGAGAGGGTTTATGTTACTAGGGGTCAGCAACCTTTCCTGTCAAAAGAGCAATTTTAGGCCAAAGAAATAATCAAAAATTTGTCTGGAGATGCAAAACAAACTGTGTTAGTGTTTGTCTAATGTACTGAGGGCCTAAGTGCTCATTAGAGCTGCACCAGAACAGAAAAATATGCAGTATCCATCTTCTGTTTTGGGATTTTTTTTATTTTTTATTTTTTTACTTCCTTTTTCATACATTTTTAGACTGTTCTGACTTTCTGACATTTTTGTCAATTTTATGGACATATTATGGGAATTTTCTGCCTCTCCCTTTTTTTTTAAATACATTTTTCTGACTGATTTTGTGGATTTTTTTTGTGGCCATTTTATGGTAATTTTGGGGATTTCTTCTTTTGTTTTGGAAGATTTTATGATTGTTTTTTGAACGTTTTCTTTTCTGCCTTTTTTTTTTATTCAGTTGTCTGGCATTTTTGGCAATTTAATGGAGATTCTTATGATAATTTTCCGCTTTTCTGCTTCCTTTTTGGATATTTTTAGGTATTTTGTAAAACTTTTTGTCTCTTTCTGGTGAATTAAAAATTTGGACTCGACATTTTTTTTTGGGAATATTTAATGAATCATTTTTTAGTAAATCATTAATTAATTTGAATAATAATTAATCTAAATAATAATAATAATATATATATTTTTTTAGAGATCTACAGGGAGCCACAGGATAGGGACTAAAGAGCCGCAGGTTGCAGACCCCTAACTAGTGACACCCAGAAGTATATTACATGGCATCATGGTGAAAAGCCTTTATAGATGTAAATTATGTTTAGAATGTAAACGGAGTCCCAAGGCATTTTCCTATTGACATCCATATGCTGCAGAATTATGTGATTGGATGACGAACATCTAAAAGAGACATCATATGTTTCACAGTCAGTGTTGGCCCCACATCAGAGCTGCGGCATGGCTAAATGGGACTCGGCCCTCTCGGTCTCGGCGGCGGCGGGCGTCATTGCGCTCACCCTGGAGGCTAAGTACGCTCACAACCATCCATACTAATACATGAAGTTAATTGCGATGATGAGTTTCTGTACGACCTGTTCGCAGTCCTCTTCTCACCTGGCGAGACATCCAGCACATTATTGTTCTCACGTCAGATACTCGACAGCTTGCGGCGGCTGACTGGCGAAAGAATGGCGCCGGACTCAAGGGTAAAGTAATGTAGATACATACGACATCAAAAACGTCCATATAATTAAAAAAAACATCTATTTACATATTTAACCTTAATGTAACATATTATAACATATTTTGTCATGTCAATGTGACAGCATTTTGGACTTCAACAAGTCCCCCTTGCTAGTAATTATCTACAGCTTTAATTGAATGAACCCTGTGCTGGCGTTCCTAACTCATTTAATTACTTAACTTTAATTACATTTTTAATAATATACCATCAGTGGAGTTACAGGCTTGCAATGTCTGAGGCTTTTAATGACTTTAGTTGGCCTATAAGCATCACAATGACTTTTCTTGACAGCTTACACGATGCCAAAAAAAAGAACAATTCTTTTTTACACTTTAAATAGAATATTAATAATGAAGAATGGGATAGAATGTTTTGCTATTTTTTTTTTTATTAAAGAAACAAGTTAAACAGGAAGCGTATATGCACTAATGAGACACTGTGTGTGCACAGCAGTGATAAACGCCTACAAATTCCCGCGAGTGTGTGCAATGTGAAACTGGAGCATTTTTTATGCGCCGTCTAATGAGTTTGTGTGTGCGTGCGTCAGTGAGCCACCTGTACGGCTTCGGCCTGCTGGATGCAGAGAGGATGGTTCTACGAGCAAAGCGATGGCAGCAGGTCCCCCCGCAGCATGCGTGCACGGTGGAGGCGCCCAATCCATTGAAGAGGTACGATGACATGACACAGCTACACCAGTGCTTCCCAACCTTTATTGAGCTAAGACATAATTAAATTAGAAAAATCTCATGGCATGCCAGTGCACAAAAATGTCAGGTTTACAGTGAATCCCAGCTTATTTTCTGGCTCATGCCGAAGCCATGTTGAATATAAAAATATTGCTTTGGTGACTGCTTGGTACCAGGAAACTACTGTATGTTGAACTGAAGGGAGGAGCTTCATTTAGTCATTCAAAAAAGAAAGAAAAAAAAAATACTTTGCCGCCATCTTGTGACATTTATAGGAAAGTCTTTGTGTGGACTACCATTACGAATTTTCACATTTGGCAGCAGACCTCTTTCAATATTCACTTTGTATACTGAAATATAATGCTGGTTTTGTCTCAATTTATTCACAGACGTCCTTACTCTCTGTGAACTCTGGGCTTTCTAAGTAGTGTAGTAATTAGTTCAGTAACATACCAAACAACTAGCTGTCTATCAAGGCTAGTTCACTAATAACTAATTCAAATAGCTATCTAATAACAAATTAAACAAACTATACATTGACTTATTAGCAAGCTAATTAACAAACGAACTAGCTAGCTAACCAAATAAGTTGCTGACTACCTTGGTAAATAACAACCCAAAATGCCACCAACTTATATAGCTAAGTAAATAACTAGTTAACTGACTAGATTACTCACAAATTTGCTAACTTAGTGTGAATGCCGGGCCTGCAAATTAACAAGTTAACTAACCAACTAATATGTCACAAATTAAATGAACAAATCAACCAACACACTAGTTGAATAAATAGACAGGTAGCAAGCTAGTTAGCTACAGTAACTAATTAAAGTTAACTAAGATAGCTACATCAACAAATTAAACAAACCAAACCTGTTAAGTAAATAATAAAGCTAACAAGCTACGATCTGAGTATCTGGCTAGCTAAGTAATAGAAAGGTCTAAGCGGCTAATTAGTAGGGTTGTAGCAAAAACTGTTTTGAATCAGAAAATCTAATTTAATTTTAAAAGATGTGAGCACGTTGAATTGATCCAAATCAAATGCCTTCAGAGTTGCGCTGGTGGGTGGAAGCCCGGGCTTGAGCCTACTAGTAGGGGTGCCAACTGTCCCGTTTTATCCGGGACGCCCTGTATTTTGTGTAATGTTGTCCGGTCGGTTAGGAAGAGAGAATGGAGGAACCTGTAAGAAAGAAAAGACTGTGCTGTTACAACAAGTATCCATGGAAAAAGTCAATTTGGTGAGTCACGCTCCTCTTTTGCATTTTGTTTTTTTGGGGGGTTTTTTTTAGGTAAAAGAGACAAATTGTGATTTCTTTGAGGTTAAATAATGATGGCCTGCAGTTAAGGATTAAAGGGAATGTACAAACTGTGCATTTCAAATCTAATCAGAATATACACTGATTTCACACATCATGCTCACATCACCATGGCACCGTGCCGTGCACCTGTCCCTTATTTCGGGATGCGAAAGTTGGCAACCCTACCTACTAGGCTAGTAAGCCTAACTCTTCACCAGTCAGTACAGATGTCGTAGAGTCGTTTGACAGCAAACATGGATGTCGTGACATTATGTACCAATGGGATAGATGCCACGGACTTCCGACTTCCGGGTTTCACACGTCAGAGCCGTTTCTGGCCACTACTTGCCGCGTTCAAACACTCGCACCCCCACCTCTACGCCCCCAACCGTGCGCTAAGCGCGCAGGGCAGCTCAGCTCTCTGAAATGCTTCGTACAACTGAGACACATTACACGCTCACACCCGTCGACGGGAACGCACAACTGAGGGGCACAAAGCGGAAGCGCAAGTATTGGGACGCGGCCCACACGTCGCAAATCGGAACCGGAAACAAAGCTGATGTGTGAAACCCGGATGTCGGAAGTCCCGCCTCCTCCGTGGTATATACCCTATTCGAATTGTCTGATGAGTATATACTGTAACCGGACCCTGACCTTCCTCCCTCTGTCCCCATTTTGTGCAGAATCCTGGATGCGGGTGGCGTACTCACATCGGTGCTGGAGACGTCCGGCTGCTCAGCCTCATCCCGACGGCAGCAGCACGTGGCCTTCGTGGAGCACGTGGTGGTGCGTGTCACAGTGGCTTGCCGTCGCCGTGGCGACCTTTCCATTGCGCTCACATCGCCCTCGGGCACCGTGTCACAGCTTCTCGATAAAAGGTAGCATCTCTGGCTCGCTCCTCATGCTGTGTGACCCATTACCACCATCCTGCAGCACTAAGCCCTGCTGTGATAAATCCATCAATTTGGGGGAAAAGATTTTTCTGTGCTTCTAATATTTTAGTGTTACAGATTTGTCATACATACGTGCAATATACAGTAGAACCTCCTAAGTCCTAAGTAAATATCTTTTTCTAACATCGGATTGGCCAGTCAGCAACTAACTAATTAAACTAGCCCATTAATTGAACTAACTACAATGTGTATGAACTGTCATAGCATCTGTATGGTGATGATCATTTTACATTTAGGCCTCATGACAACTCCAATGAGGGCTTTCACCAGTGGGAATTCATGACAACTCACTGCTGGGGGGAGCGGGCGATCGGGAAATGGACCTTGAACATCCGTGACTCTCCCTCTGAAGGGAGAGAAAACTTTCAAGCGGGTGAGCTAGCTCCTCTTGGCGAAAAGCGCAACGTGAGGTGGCGGACCTCTACGGGTAGCGACTTTCATCTCTTTCCGCTCTCGTGTCTGTTGCGCAGGAACGCTGGAGGAGTGGTCGCTGGTGATTTACGGCACCGCGTGGCTGCCGTATCATGCTCGCCGCAGGTTAGCGCGGTCGGCTGAGATACCGGATGACACCGACTTCGCTGATGAATACACTGGTGTGTGTGTGTGTTTGCCACTAGTAGTCTAAATGGATAACTTATAACTAGTGTCCAGAAGCTTTAAATCAGTCAAAGCCACACTGGGGCTAAACCTACTTTGAAATCCTAACCAGACATTGAAACCCTAATTTGAACCACTAACCCTACTTTAAAACTCTAACTCTACATTCAAACCTGACGTCACACATTCTGACAGCTAAAGAAAATATATTAAAATTTTTGAACCACTGTTATAAATTGTATAAATTGTACTTTGAAGTCCTAATTTCAAACCTTAACCTTAATATGAAACCGTGATATGAAATCCTAACCCTACATTTAAACCTGACGATGCGCATTTTAGCAGCTGAATTTTTTTTTTAGCTTAAAATTTGAAACCATTGTTAGAAATTGTGACACTACTTTGAAACACTAATCCAAATTTGAAACCTTAATTTGAAACACTAACCCTATTTTGAAACTCTAACCCTACATTGCACATGAAGTCACACATTCTGACAGCTAACAAATTGTAACTAAAAATTTAAAACCATTGTTATAAATTGTGACACTACTTTGAAACACAAATCCAAATTTGAAACCTTAATTTGAAACGCTAACCCTACTTTGAAACTCTTAACCCTACTTTGAAACCCGAGGACACACATTCTGACAGCTATTTTTTTTTAACTAAACATTTGAAACCACTGTTATAAAAAAAAAATTGTGACCGTACTTTGAAAGCCTAGTGTGTCCCGAAAGTCACAATACACATTTCTATTTCGTTTCAGCTGTCATTCAGACAAACGTGAGACCATCAGCTTTGCGGGCTTTGTGGGTTTTTGTCAGCGTAGCATTCCCTTACCCATGATTCACCAAGTGACATTGGAGCAGTGTTGCAAAACTGCCGCCTGCCAAAATATTTTTCTGTCAACTGAATTATATTTTTTATTTTATTTTTTTACAGCTGTCAAACTGTTCCAATGCATAGCCAAATTCACGCCATTCATGTTAAAACGTGTCTTCTGGTTGAAACAATCATCAATGACGCTTTAATTTATGTTGAAATGTTACAAAAATTTGGCCGTGCGCTTTCCTGCATTTTTGCCCTTCCAGGACCCTGCGACTCAGAGTGCAGCGACGACGGCTGCGAGGGTCCCGGCCCGTGGCAGTGTGTCACATGTGCACACTTTTTCCTCAAGTTCAAGAACAACACGAGGTTAGAAACTGACCTGCTTGACCACCAGGGTGCATGTTTCTCCCATATCATGTCCTTGTCCCAACAGAACGTGCTTGTCCGGTTGTCCGCGGGGATTCTGGGGCGACAGGCGGCGTTGCAAGCGCTGCTTCTCCACCTGTGAAAGTTGCATGGGAAGCCGCAGTGACCAGTGCACTTCCTGTCAAGCCGGGCATCTCCTGACCGAGGGGACTAATACTTGCGACGCCGTCTGCCAGGAGGGGTACTTCCTAGACCACGGTTGGCTTTCTGGCTTTTATGTCAAACTCCTTTAGAATTACTAGCCTAATGAGAGAAAGTGTGTGAAAGAAAGGGAGCGTGTGTGTGTATATTAATAAGACAGATCACTGGTGTGTATTGTTTCATTCCGCCAACCCCCCGCAGATGCGAATATGTGCAGGAAGTGCAGCGAGAAGTGCTCGAGGTGCACGTCCTCCAGCATCTGCACGGAATGCAAAGCAGACACGAGGTGAGCTGAGCGTCTGATGAGGCCGCCAACAAGTGCCGAGTAAACAATGCGCACTCCTCCTGCGCCCTCTTCAGCATCCTTACAATGGCAAAGAGCCACGGTACTTTCTGCGTCTGCAGACAGGGCTTATCAGTGCTATTTGCATTTTGCACCGAAGCACTCACAGAAGGACAAAAAACATATGCCATATTGCGGGGTGGAGGATTTTTTTGGAACACACATAATTAACATAAAGGTGATTACATTATTGTAAAGTTGTTGGCTAAATATCATTTTTACAGCCTTCCCTCCCAACAGTGGATTTTCCTTTTACAATATTCCAAGGAAATTACAATGTCCCATCACGACAGACCTATTTTTAATACAAGGCTTCACATAGGTCAGTGGTCTGCAACCTGCGGCTCTGGAGCCACATGTGGTTCTTTAGTAGTATTTTTTTTACACATTTATTTTTATTTTTTTAGATAACATATTCTTTAAATGAATTCATAATTTAGATTAAAATTAATAATTATATATTCAAAAATGTCAGAGACCACGTTTTAAATTTGTCAGAAAAAGAGGGATGAAAGGTAGGTGAAAAAGTTTTTAAAATTACCTAAAAATGCCCAAAGAGGAAGAGGAAAAGCAGAAAATTACCATAAAGAAGTCCATGAAATTGCCACAAATGTCACAGAATTAAAGGAAAATTAAAAAGGCACTAAAGAAAACATTCTACAAGTAACCATAAAATGTCCCAAAACAAAAGAAGAAATGAAAATTACCATAAAATGTCCACAAAATTGCCCCAAAAAGTCATAAATATAATTTTTTTTTAAAAAGGCAGAAAAGAAAATATTTAAAATGCTCTTATAAAATGTCCAAAAACAAATCCCGAAAATTACCATAAAATGTCCACAAAAATGTCAGAAAATTAATAGCAAAAAAGGCAGAAAAAAGGAAATGAGGCAGAAAATTACCATAACATGTTTTTGGAATTGCCAAAATTGATTGTTAAAAAGACAGAAAAGAAAATGTTGAAGTAGTCACCATAAAATGTCCTAAAACAAAAGAAGAAATCACGAAAATAACCATAAAATGTCCACAAAATTGCCCAAAAAGTCAGAAACATTATTTAAAAAAAAAAAAAAAAAAAAGGACAATATTTTAAAAGCACTTATAAATGTCCAAAAACAAAAGAAGAAATCCCGAAAATTACCATAAAATATCCACAAAATTGTCAAAAATGTCAGAAAATTGATAGCAAAAAAGGCAGAAAAAAGGAAGTGAGGCAGAAAATTACCATAATATGGTCATAAAATTGCCAAAAATGACAGAAACGCAAAAAAAAGTCTCAAATATATAAAAAATAAGTCTGAAAAAATATGAACAAAAAAATCAGAGGAAAGGTAGAAGAAAATAAATATCTATGTATTTGATGCTGCTCTCCTATTTTTGTGTTGTGGTGCAGCTCGAATTAGCTCTTAGACGGTCGAAGTTGGACCCTCAGTGCATTAGACTAAAACTAACACACTCTTTCCGTCATCAGAATCTTCAAATGTTTTGTGGCTCCAGACAGATTTATTTATTTGGCCTAAAATGGCTCTTTTTAACAGTAAAGGTTGCTGACCACTGACATAGGTGGTGCCTGTATTGGAAGTTTCCAAACGAGATCTTTATTGTGCTCTTAGCTGAGCTGACCTCTCGTCTGGCGCGTTCGCTAAGCATTCGCGGGGCTCTCATCGAGTGAGTCACCCTGACGCCGTCGCGTGATTGGCTGTGGGCGTCGCGTCGCTGCATAATGTCTCTCTCTTGTCTCCCTTTCTCTCTCTATCCGCCCTCGACCCAGTCTGCGTGGGAACCGGTGCCAGCAGAGCTGCGCGCCAGGAATGTACTACGACGAGGCTGAGGGCCTGTGCAAAGCTTGCCACCGGGTGTGTGCCGCCTGTGCAGGTGAGATGGCGCGCTAAAAACAGTTGGGTCATAAAGTAACCCAGTTAGTGATCAAAAATGGAACGAGCCACTTTATGGGTCAATTTGACCCAACTTTCTGGGTTGTTTTATACAAAATGACCCAATTTTTTGACCCAAGTAAAGGATCTGGCCAATATTTATGAATTGTTTTAATACTGAAAGAGTCAAGACCCATTTCTTGACTCAAAGTTGGGTCAAATCGGTCCATTTTTTTTACCCATAGTTAGGTTGTTTTTGACCCCTGTTTTTAGAGTGTAGGTTGTGGCCCAATTTTTGACCCAAAGTTGGGTCAAATTAACCCAAGTAGAGCGTCTGACTCAACCTTATGGGTTATTTTACAAAAAAATAAATAACCCAATTTTTGACCTAAATTTGGGTCAAAATGATCCAAACTAGAGGATCTGACTCAACTTTCTGGATGGTTTTATACAAATAACCCAATTTTTTGACCCAAGTAAAAGATCTGACCAATATTTATGACTTGTTACATGCTGAAGGTCAACTGTCAAAAGTCAAATCAAAGTTTGGTCAAATCGACCCAAGTGGAGGTTCGGTCAATTTTTGACCCACAGTTTGGTGATTTTTTTGACCCAACTGTTTTGAGAGTGTAGGTTGTGGCCCAATGTTTGACCCAAATTTGGGTCAAATTAACCCAACTTTATGGATTGTTTTATACCAAAATAGCCCAATTTTTTTGGGTTAAAATGACCCAAGTTAGAGGATCTGACTCAACTTGCTGGGTGCCATCCATCCATTTTCTTGACCGCTTATTCCTCACAAGGGTCGCGGGGGTTGCTGGCGCCTATCTCAGCTGGCTCTGGGCAGTAGGCAGGGGACACCCTGGACTGGTTGCCAGCCAATCGCAGGGCACACAGAGACGAACAAACATCCATACGCACAAGCACACCTAGGGACAATTCGGAGCGCCTAATTAACCTGCCATGCATGTCTTTGGAATGTGGGAAGAGATCGGAGTACCCGGAGAAGACCCACGCGGGCACGGGGAGAACATGCAAACTCCACCCACGAAGGGCGGAGCCTGGACTCGAACCGGAGTCCTCAGAACTGGGAGGCGGACGTGCTAACCACTAGACCACCGTGCCGCCAACTTGCTGGGTGGTTTTATTAAATAAAATAAAATAAAATAATTAAAAAATAATTTTCTGGGTTGTTTTATACAAAATTATTATCATCATCCATCCATTTTCTTGACCGCTTATTCCTCACAAGGGTCGCGGGGGCTGCTGGCGCCTATCTCAGCTGGCTCTGGGCAGTAGGCGGGGGACACCCTGGACTGGTTGCCAACCAATCGCAGGGCACACAGAGACGAACAACCATCCACACTCACACGCACACCTAGGGACAATTTGGAGTACCCAATTAACCTGCCATGCATGTCTTTGGAATGTGGGAGGAGACCGGAGTACCCGGAGAAGACCCACGCGGGCACGGGGAGAACATGCAAACTCCACCCAGGAAGGTCCGAGCCTGGACTCGAACCGGAGACCTCAGAACTGGGAAGCGGACGTGCTAACCACTCGACTACCGTGCCGCCCTATTATCATCATTATTATCATTATTAGTATTCTTATCATTATCATTATCATTATTATTATTATTGTTATTATTATTGCAAAACAACCCAGAAGGTTGAATCAAGTTGAGCCAAATAGACAATCTGACCCAGCTTTCTGGGTTGTTTACTCCAAAATGACCAAATTTTTTACACAAAGTTGGCTCTAACTAACCCAAGTCCATGTTTGACCCATAGTTGACTTTACTTTTGAGACAACTGTTTTTAAAGTGCAGGGTTCTCAAAAAATGTAATGGAGAATTTTGCAAAAATTCCCCTCCCAAACTGAACAGCAATTTAACGTAACTACCATGTGCACCTCAAAATGCTAAGGGAATTTCAGTGGTCATTTGCATCCCAAAAGAATGATACCATTCATCCTGGTGGATAGCAAGCCTGGTGCCTCCAACTGGAGAGCTTAAATAGATTGATTCAACCTTCGTGATCCCCAAGTTCCAGTTTGAAAAGCACGGAAGGTGGTCAGCGTTGGAGAGACATGTTCTTATCTTCCTATTTTCCGGCTCATCAGGCGCCGGCGTGGAGGCGTGCACACAGTGCGCGGACGGCTACCTGATGGAGGAATGGAGGTGCGTCTCCTCCTGCAGCAGCGGCTTCTTCGCCACAAACCCGGAGATAGCCGACGGGAGCGGGATGTGTAGGAGGTGAGCGCACTGGTGTGTGCTCAGGTGTGGGCGGCTTGTTTATCTGCTGATAGCAGGCCTGCTTGTGTGCGCGCGTGGCTGCTACGCGTTCCTGTTCCTGTGCTCCTACAGGTGCGACGCCAGCTGTCTCACCTGTGTCGGGCCGAGCCGGGCCAACTGCAGCAGCTGTTCCGGCGGTCGCAGCCTGCAGGAGGGCGAGTGTGTTCTCCAAACGGCGTGCGCAGATGGTCAGCGTCTGCCCGCTTTTATTGGCTCACGTCCTCCAGTCTGAATAAACATAACAGAAAGGAGCGGGCGCACGTTCTGCTGTTTGCAGTCACACTTTAAACGCTCGCTCGTTGCTTTGACAACAGCTCGTTTGTACTGCTTGTTTTGATGCGCTTTTTGGGTACTTGTAATTCTTTAAGTGGTCCATTAATTAACATTTTAGAAAAGCTATTTTGTGCCAAAATAAATTACAAATCCAATTTAAAAAAAACAATGAATTAAAATGCAATTTAGGTACTCAACACCTGAGTAGCCAGCAATACCAAGTGCTGATACCACTAGTACTTTTGAGACATAAAATTTCCCCGAAAAAAACAATGGCAGATAATTTTTTAATAATGACCTATATTTCACAATATAGCATTTTTCCTTCAAATTTCATGAAATTAATGATAATTTTCTATTCTTCTAATTTCTAGTTCCTGATTGCAAAATATTAATTATGAATTAATTTGTTACAAAGCCAAATAAATACACAATTAGAAAATTATTTAATTTAGATACATTAGAGAGAGAAAATAGCTAGAAAATAAAATATATATTTCATAACAATTTAATTTAGATTTTATCAGAAATATAAGTACCGATAAATATATTTTTATGATATAAATTTAAACAAACTTTTTAATGCATTAAATTAGATTTTTACATTGATTGATCAAATTGAGCAATATAATCCGAATTATATTAAATGTGCAACTATACTGTACTATATTTCAACATTTTAAAATTTCCTATAAACATTACCATTCAACCAATCAGATTATTGGCCCCGCCCACTACATCTTTAATGGCAGACTTTTCACATCGTTTTAATACATTATTAAAAAAGTAGATAAGACATTTCATCAAATAAATAAGCCATTAAATAATATTTTTTAAATATCTATTAAATTAACACCTAACGTGCTCACGAAATACATTATATTAAATAGGGTCAATATAATTAATTTAAATGATAGTTCAAAATTTAATAAGTCATACTTTAATATTTTACAGTCAATCTATTCAATTGGCTTTTATATTGGTGATATTTTGTTGCAAACAACCACTCATATAATTCTTGTTTGACAGGGGAGTACCAGGCCAACGACAGGACATGTCACCCGTGTCACATGACATGTTTGAAGTGCACGGGACCGCAGCATCAAGATTGCATCAGCTGCGCCGCTTCACAGTCAGTTGGACTTCACTCAAGAAAATGCTGAGTCACACTATTGTCCCCACCTCATACTGTACAATTGTGATCAATAAACCAAAGTGCTGAAGAGCACTTGAAACTGATGACTCTACAAAAAAAAAAAAAAAAAACTATTGTAAGTTTCTGTCCAAATTCAATTCTTAAAGGTTACAGCATCTGACCAATAGAGTGGGAAATTACACAAAAACTATCAACACTAATACGTTTTATACTGACTGGTAATAATTCAAGATTTTGAAAAGGTTTAACAAAAAATGTTGATTTTTGGTTTGTTGTCATTGCAGTGCTTTGGACAACGGCCGCTGCCTGGCCGAGTGCGCCCGCGGCAAGTACCAGTCGGGTGGGCGCTGCCACCTGTGCGATCACACCTGTGCCACCTGTGTGGAGGCGGGGCCTAACAACTGCACCAGCTGCGATAGAGGTGAGGACGGACCGTTTCTTGTCACCATTTCTTATTCCGGGCTATGTATTTGTTCCTCAGGACAGGAATAATAATCAATTGGATGATGAATTGAAAGTTGAAGCGATTAATGCAGGTGTACTAATTGACTCCACCCAGCAGGGGGCTCCTCTTGATTTACTCAACTAGTTTGTGGTATGGAGAAGATTTTTTATTTTTTTTAAATTCTGGATGAAAATAGCTGTAAAGTAGTAAATATGACCAAAGTCGTAATTATATGAGAGGAAAGTAAACAAAAAGTAAGTTCATGTGTAAAAAAAAAATTGCTACGTGGCTATAGTACAAATTTATTTATTTTTTTAAATTCCCATTGGAAATGAATGGGGCATCGTCAAAACATAAACAAATGAGTCCCTTTCTCCTCACCCTGCATTTTCTAAATTAAATTCTCATCCAGGCCACGCTGAACGATGATGATACTGAAAATTCAACAATCAAATTTAAACCGAGCGTTCGACAACCCCGCAGATAAGTTCGCAATGGAACGTTACCTCCACCAAGGCCGCTGCGTTGACGCCTGCCCCGAGTCCTTCTACCACACCGAGGAGAGAAGTTGCGAGGCCTGCTCGCACCATTGCACGCTCTGCACAAGCTCCGCCCACTGCCTGAGGTGCAACTCGTCCTACTACGTGTCCGACGGCGCCTGCGTCAAGCTGGAGTGCGGCGAAGGCAAGCCAAGTCACGTGAGCGCCGCTCGCATTCTCCACTTCTGCCGAAAAGTGGATTTCCTGCTTGTCTTCCAGGGGAAGTTGAAGATCCAGATTACAGCGACTGCATGGCCTGTGAGGAAGGATGCAGGCAGTGCGTCCTATGTAAGATCTCATGCACTTGTATTCAAAAAAATAATGTAGAAATCCTAAAATTAATTTTATACCTGACCTTTTTCTTGCAAAAATAACTTCAATTTCCTAGAATTTTTATTTTTGTCCTGCAATCAGGGACGTACTGGGGTCAAAATTTGACCCGAGAATATGATGCAGTGCTGACGGTATTTTATTTTCCGCCAACAAATTTCCGTTGCAGCTCTTGGCTCATGCGCCTGACTGTGATTTAATTACTTTTTATGTTAATATTAAGATTTTATTTTACAATGTATTTTTTTCTCATAAATAAAATTTTCCCCCTCATAAATGTACAATTTTAGAACTTATACCTACAATTGCCATTTTATTCTTGTTTATGGTTACTTTTTTCATTAATATTTAGATTAATGAAAAAAGTAATCATATAACAACAGATATTTTGATTTAATTAATTTTTTTGCTTATGAGTGGTTAAACTCTATTATTCTATTACAGATTCATTCTGTAAAAAAAAAAAAGTTATTCTAATACAACTGTTTTTTTTTTGTTTTTGTTTTTTTTTTAGAAATTAATGACTAAGAGTTTCTTATCATAAAAATGTTGAGCCTTTTATTCCTCAAAACTTACATCATAACGTTAAACATCCATCCATCCATCTTCTTAACTGCTTACTCCTCACAGGGGCCACGGGGGTGCTGGAGCCTATCCCAGCTGGCTTCAGGCAGTAGGCGGGGTACATCTTGAACTGGTTGCCAGCCAATTCCAGTCGTTAAACATTAATCTAATATATACAAAAATTTATTCTCCTAAATCACAGTTTTCTTTTGTTTTGTTTTTTTAATATAAATTAGCAACTATTTCTTTTGCTAGATTTTATGCTCTTAAAAATCTTAAGAACCTCAAGATTTTTCCTTGTAAAATGTTGAGCCGTTTTTTCCCCTCAAAATTTAAGCCATATCATTCAACATTAAACTTAAAAAATACAAATATAAATATAAAAAATATTTATTCTCATAAATCACAGTTTTGTTTTGTTTTTTTTTATAAATGAACAACTATTTTTCTGCTATATTTTATTCTCTTAAAAATCTTGGGTTTCTTTCCCTGTAAGTTACAACTTTTATTTTGTTTAATTTCTCTGAATATAAAACTTTTACTTTTAACTTATATTTTTTCCTCTTACTATCATGATTGTCTTGAATTAGAACTTTTTCATTGTAAACATTTTTTTTTTTAAATTCATAAATGTAAACTATTGGTTTTGTAAAAATCTAACTTTATTCTCTTTGAATGAGTTTTATTCTTTGACAAATATTATTTTTTTCCTCCAAAAATTAAAATGTTATTCTCATATATTAATAACTTTTCTGTTAAGATTAACACTATAAAATGGCGACTTTTTGCCTTGCCTTAATACACAATTGACTGTGGATGGCTCCACCCATTTTGGTCTTGATCACACCCACTAATGAGGGGTTCACATTTGTGGTTTGACGTTTGCTATTGAACACACGCATTTGCTGTTGTAAACGTTAAACAGGTTTAACATTTAGCAAAAATAATATCTGAGGATAATCTTGTATTTGAGACATTTGACAACACAAAGGTGTTTTTGTGAACCCTGAAAGGCCAAAAGGAGTCATGATCTCAAGCAGCAACACTAAAGTGTCAACCATATTGTTTTCTGATCCAAACAATCAAATCCTAAAGGCTTCACTGCACTTTATTTTTTTTCTTTTCGTGAGAGTGTTTTCCCGTTTAAGAGGAGAGCTGAGCTTGTTTGTCTGCTTCCAACAGATAACCCCAGGCATTGCCTGTCCTGCAAAGAAGGCTTTTACAAGTAAGGCTGCTGTGCCTTGTGTGATCTCGCCTTCAGCTCTACTCGCTCAGCCTCTCACTTTACCGACACGCTACTGTCTGACAGACATTTTGGCCTTGAAGAGTGAAATAGATTTTGAGGATTTGAGGAAAAGTCAGCTTATCGACCGCCGCCTTTTGTGCGCAGCTTCCAGGATGGCTGCTACAAAAACTGCCCCGCCAAGACGTACAGTGTGGACGAGGAGATGACGTGCGTCCCGTGCGATGACAACTGCGTCAGCTGCGACCAGCACGAGTGCTACTGGTGCGAAACGGACCTCTTCCTGTCAGGTAGCATTTTAAACTCCATCTTGAACAAATTTCTCTACAAACAAACACTGCAGACAAATCCTAAACTTCTTAAATAAAGCGAAGTGTAAAGTCACATCTCCCACTAGTGGCCTGGCATGCACATTACAGCAAAATATATTTTTGTGTTGTTTTCTCAGAGGGGAAGTGCGTTTCCGTGTGCCCCGAGGGTTTTTACGGCGACGAGGACACCAACGACTGCGAGGAGTGCCATGCCGACTGCGCGCTATGCAGAGGCCCCGGGGACGGTGACTGCGTTTCGTGCGGCGATGGCAAAACGCTGACAAACGGACAGTGCGTGACTGACACCGACGTCTGTCGAGCGCCGACGTTTCGAAGCGGTGAGAAGAGCAATTAAACAGATTGTTGTCCAAAATCAATCTGGGATTTCATCCTAAGTACTCAATCAGTGCTACTGAACCTCTGCCAGAAAGACTTTGTGATGATTGATTAGTATTTGTGGATCATTTAGCTCTCGTTTCAAGACTTTGAGACACATCTGAGCAACATCTTTTATTTATTGGGAGGGAAGTCTAATTATAGGAACTTGGAAAGGCTAATGAGAATATTTTAAAAGGAAAAAAACTGCCATTTAAAATAAATATTACAACTTTAAAATACTATCTAGTTTGCTAGCTAGCCAACAGTAGTCAAATGTACATCTACAATGTACTTCTTTTGATATAGATTTACTGTATATGGTTTTATATAGTTTATGGCATACATTCGTTGTTTTTTTGTGTGTTAGTAAATTTGGTGAATTGCCACCTAGCTCTACTTTAGCTTCATAGTTGGCTTCCAAGTTAGCACAGATGTTGAGCTAATTGTTGTAACTCAACAAAAACTACACTCAATTAAAAACTATACTAAAAACGTAGTATTTTAACCTACCCCAAACATTTAGTTTTCCTTGGACGTTAATATAACGACCGTAGCCTTGCTGCAGGTGTGCAACTGCTCGTTAGCTGTTTTTCCAAGCTGTCATGATCCCACATTGTAGACTAAAGAGTGCGTTTGGTGCGGCAGGTGATGGCGAATGTGTAGAGTGCCATCCAACGTGCGAGTCCTGCTCTGGAAAAAACAAGAACCAGTGTACCAAATGTACAAAAGGTATGTTTTTTTTTTTTTTTTTTTTTTTTTATTTAACAGAAAGCTGTTTTCATCATTACCAATACAATCTCTAAATCACGGTTTTTGATACTCACTGAGATTTACCTTTACTTCTGAAATAACAAATTGGCTCATATTGCCTTTAATGTTTTTATTAATATTAATGATATCCCTCACAATAATTACCAACAATGATTTAACTATGTAGAAAAAATAAATACATTTCATTTTATAAATCTTTGTGGTGCTCTTCCAGGACGCTTCCTGAGCCCCCACCAAACGTGTGTGTCAAAATGTCCGCCGGGTTCGTTCGGCGACCGGCTAAGCGGCGAGTGCGAGGCGTGTCCCGCCGGCTGTTTGTACTGCGTGGACCTTGAGCGCTGCACCCGCTGCCTGAGCCGGCCCACAGCGGTTTTGTTCCTGCAGGACGGCCAATGCGTCCCGCAGTGTGTCAGGTCAGATGTTCATCACTTTTTTAAATGTTTGCAGGTTTTAAAGGAGACAGTTTAATTCTATATTATATTATATTATATTATATTGGAATACTTGAAAGTTGGCTTTAAATTTAGTTTCAAACCAAATGGAATTCAAGTTTCTCAATTTAAGAATTGAACATCAGCAAAAAAAAAAAAAAAGTAATTTAGCTGATTAATCTTGATTAATCAAAATCAAAGTGTAATTAATCAGATTAAAAATTTTAATCGTTTAACAGCACTTATATATATATATATATATATATATATATATATATATATATATATATATATATTTATTATTATTTATTTGCCAGGGTTCATTCAAGGTCGCAAACCTTTGTAAAGTACTTTCGCCAACAGTTTTTTTCTTTTTTTCTTGACAAGAAAAACGGTTTATGACCATTAAAATTGTTGGCGAACATCTTTGAGACATTTTGCAACCTTGAACGAACCCTGACAAGACAAAACAAAACAAAACAACAGTTGGAAGCCTTTGCTTTGCTGTTTGAACACTTAACGTTATAGGAACCATGTAAACACACTCAACATATTAATTACCCTCATGAGGTAACTTTTATGTATTCCCGGGTCCCTTGAAAATGTCAAGTCAGTTTTCCATATTATGTCCATAATATTAACCTATAATCGCCACAAGTTTCCTGCAGAGTCTATAAAAAAAAGAAACAATAAAAAACCCCAACTCTCATCCTTGACATATTCACTGGCCATCATTTTGACTTTTCTTCCTTGACATTTATGAGCAATTAAATCCACACTGCCTGCGCGTCATGTCCTTGCACATCACATCCTTGGGTGTCCATTAGCGCCCAGATGACGGGATAAGAGGCTGCCCAATCTGACTTTATTACCTCCCCCAAGGAGGTTATTGCCGCATGCTAGTTTCAAAATTACAACCTCCGACAAAGAAAAACACATTGAAATGTCGCTTGAGTTCTTAACTGGGGCAAATAGACGCGAAGTACTTTGATTTAATTGAGATGCAGAAATCTGCCAAAAATAGAACACTGTTTCAACCACGTTTATGTGCATTTTGGGGGTTTTACTATAAATTGCTGTTTTTTACACAACCATTGTGAACATTTGTATGCAGCTACATGGTTGTACTTAATGCATGTTTTTTTTTTGTTTTTTTTACTTTAAGTTTGTTATTCTTGTACAATTAAAAATATTTGTTTTATTTTAATCAGTTTTTGAAACGTTTTTATTTACATTAAAATTTAGTATAATGGTACCCATTTAGAAGTGTATAAAATAAAAAAAATAAAAAAAAACTTTTGCAAGAATTTCTTAACAGAAAACAGGTGGCCTCAGCAGACTGGCTCTAACCATTCTGCTGTGTTAAATGTGGTTCTTCAGCTTCTTGAGCATAGCATTCTTCATTGCAAGCTGAAGCAATTCTTTGCAAGCAGAAGCAATTCTTCATTGCAGCAAATGTATGATAACTTATTATTTACAATTATTCCTACAACTATAATAACGGATATTACTGCCACCCTGATAACTAGCATTTTCAATGGCTTTACCCACATTAGCGAGCTAGCATCATTTCTACTCTTCATTGTGAACTATTGATGTCGACAGAGGCTACCCTGCCGGTCAGGTGTGTCGAAACTGCGCGTCGGACTGCGTGTCTTGCGAGAAGAACGCCACCTACTGCCTGAGCTGCGAAGAACCTCTGCTGCTGCTCAATCACCAGTGCGTGGAGGCGTGTCCCGCGGGTTACGCGGTCCACACCCGGGAGTGCCGACGCTGCCCTCCGGCATGTGACGAATGCAGCCACCTTGGAGAGTGCACAGGTAGAGCGAGTGACAATCTCAAGATGTTCTGGGCAGCATGAAATAATCCTCGTTTTTTCTTTGTGGTGACAAAATGTTCATGTTTGCAGCCTGCGAGGAGTATCACTTCCTCCACGAGGGCGCGTGCCTGCCCGAATGCCCCGACCGCTTCTTTGGCGATAACGATCGACGGGAGTGTCTGCGCTGCCACCCCGACTGCCGCTTATGCGACGGCCCCGGAAGCGCCGACTGCGACGCTTGCGTGGACCCGCAGGCTGCGTTACGTGACGGCGAGTGCGTGGACGCGTGTCCCGCTATGACCTTCTTGGACGACGTGACAGGAGAATGTCTAGGTACTCCAGTGTATCTCACACATACACTCACACACTGTCACTTTCTCATTCTCACACGTACTTTCTCTTTTTGACCCACATACTTTCTCTGTGTCTCACACATACTGTACTCTCACGCTTAGACACACAAATACTTTCTCTGTCTCACACATATATGCAAACTCATACATAAGCAAACTCACGCATACGCAAACTCTTACTCAGATGTCCGCCCCCTCTCACAGTCACGCACACTTTCGCTCACATATGTAAGCAGACACACACATACATTCTATTGCTCTCACACATACACTCTCTCACATGAACCTACTGTAAACTCTCACACATCCACGCATAGCCCCTTCTTTAACACATGTATGCTCTCACAACACTTTCTCATGCACAGACACACACACTATCTCCCATGCATGCAAACTCACACTCACACTCATACTCTCACTTAGACATCGGCCCCCTGTCACACAGCCACACGCTTTTTCTCTCAGAGATACGCAGACACTCACATATATTATCTTGCCTCCACACATGTAATCACTCTCACATTTACTTAAACTCGCACACATTCACGTAGGTTCCTCTTTCATACATGTACACCCCTACACATTTTCATGCTCACAATCTCTCTCACACACTTTTTTCGCTCTTGCTCTCTCATGCACACATAGACATATAGAGACACTCACTCACAGTTTGCTGTGACTCTTGCACACGCTCACTAGCACACACACTGAGGCACACTGTATTTAGCTCAGACTTTAACACACATTCCCTCTCACACGACACACTGTCTCAAAAAACTTTCCTTCTCACACTCACACTCTCTCACGCTTACGCTATATATATTATTTTTTTATCCTAACATGCATGTGACCTCACATCTTGCTGTTTTTCTCCAGCTCACAAACTCTATCACGTTAATACGATCTCTCATGGTCTCACATCGCCACTCTTTCAATCACTCACACTGATTTCACATGCACTTTCACGCATGCAAACCCACACACGCACACTCACGCCCCCACACACTCTCAAAACTTCACAAGTTCCCTGTTTCCACTCTCTTGGTCACACACGCACACACACCTTTTTACTTTCCTCAGTTGACTTTCGTCTGATTTTTTTAGTCAACATTAAGAAGTTCTCCCTCTGAGCGCGCTGAATAATTTTAGCGCAGACTAAAATAGCAACGACGCTCCTCAGAAGTTAGGCAGCTGTCACGTCGCCTCCAGATAGAAAGTCGTCTTGTTTTGTTACCCTTCTGACCCCACCCCCTAAAAAGGGTGAATTTAGTTCTTGATACATGTAGCGCCAACAAAATTACTCTGAATTAGCCCTTGTAATTTTTTTTTTTTTTTGTAAATTTTGTAACCTATTTTTATTTATTTATTTTTTTCCTCTGAATGTTAACTATTGTTTTTTGATGCTTATGTGTTGTCTTTCCTCGTGTAAAGCACATTGAGTTGCCTTGTGTATGAAATGTGCTATACAAATAAACTTGCCTTGCCTTGCCTTGTAATTACATTTTTTTCTTGTAAATTAAAACCTTTGATTCTTCACTTCTCTCTGTGAATAAATATTATATAACTTATATTATTCGTATTTTTTAGTATTAAGAATCTATTTTATTCTGTTTTACACTAAATAAAAGTGAAATATATTGTTTTGCTTCTGGTTTTAGAGTGTGACGTCTCGTGCCTCACCTGCGTGGGGCCCCAGGCTGGCTCCTGTTCTGGCTGCAGGGAGGGCCACAGACTGGAGAACCGCAGGCAGGAGCCCCACGGCCGCTGCGTGCCGTCGCACGACGAGTGCTCGCCTCACGAGTACGCCGACGAGCGCGGGGATTGCCGGCCGTGTCACAAGAACTGCCGCCGCTGCTCTGGCCCGGGAAAGACCCGCTGCTTGAGCTGCAAGCAGAGACATCTTCTACTTGGTGAGTTCCAGCTTTAAAAGGTCATGTTAGTGATTACAGTGATATTTATGGAGGTGTTTTCTAAGCGTAAAAAATGTTCTGTTGTACAAAAGAACATTAAGCAAAGTTTTTCCCTGACTCAAATTTCTTACATATATTTTAATACAAAACAAAAAAAAATAGCCTGCAAGTGCATGTGTGTAGCAAAGTTATCCCTTGAAAGTAAGAAAACAAGAATGGAAATGCTTCGCCTAACTTAGATGGCAGCTGCGTGGACGAATGCCCGGCAGGTTTCTACATCGATGAGTCACGGCAGAAATGCGAAGCGTGCCACCCGACTTGTCAGTCGTGCGCCGGGAAGCGCAGCCACGAGTGTCTGGCCTGCAAGGAGCGGCTCTTTCGCCACGGCAACGAGTGCGTGGAGATCTGTCCGCTCAGGTAACCTCAAAACATTTTCTATATCTGGTGTAAGGTTAGAAACAAAAGTAATGAACTAAAGCCAAAATTAAGAAAAAAATATTTTTGTTAACGAAATAAAATGGAATTACGTTTAAAAAAATGAAAACTAATTGAAGCTCCATGTTATGTTTATAAAACTAACTACAACTCAATATGATTTAGTGAATATGTCCTTTGTTTTCGTCTTTTTCAATTAATATCGGGATTCAATAGTTTTTGGAGAATTGTAGTTTTTTTTTTTTTTTTTTTTTTTTTTTTTAAATCTCACTTTTTTTTTTCTAACTCTTATTTTATCTTACTTTTTGACACAATACTTAGTAACCCTTTTTTCTTATTTTGCACTCAAATACTAAAAATACTCCTACAAATATAATAATAAATAAAAGAATAAAAAAAAAATACTAATAATAATAACTAATAATAAATACTACTAAAAAATCATAGAAATAAGACAAATGTTCCATATTGCTGGCGCCTGGTCAAAACTTTGTACCTCCAAAATGACCCAAAAGTATTGATTTTTGAAAAAAAAAGAAAAAAAAAAAGAAATTAGCCGAATTGTGACTTATGAGGTTTTGGCCCGATGCAAGCATCTAAATATAATACTAAAAGTAATATCCCCCCCCCCCCCAAAAAACAAACAAACAAAAAAACCCTGAAAACAATTAAATAAAAATCTACGCTAATAAAAACTAACAAAACCGCTACTAATTAAAACTATAATTGACTGTTTTTACATGCCATCAAAATTTCAGTTTCCAAATTGAAATTACACAACCAACCAACCAAAATAAAAATAAACTAGAATAATAAAAAAAAAAAAATCCAAAACTATTACAACCCTTATCTGATGACTCAAAATAATCTCGTCATACAATATTAGTATTGACTGTCACAATATACTGTAATGACTTGTTATTGAGTCGCTACACTGAAGAAAAAAAATGCCAAGGCAAGAACAAATTTGATGTAAAAATTTTAAGTTGTACTGTTTTAGCCCAAAAAGTACAAGAAAGTCCTCATGTAGTGTTGGTGCTGTGGTACGACTGTCACGTCACCATCCAGTGTCGGCCTTGAAACTTTGAAATTTCAAACATTTTCCATCATGGAGCCCGCAATCACGACTTTTCTAACTTTCCTCATGGCGTCGTTTCTTTGAAGCTGTGTAGTGTGAGTGAAGTGAAGCGCTAATTGCGTGGGAGATTCACTTCACGCGGCTGTAAAATGCTAATTGTTGCTGATGTTTAATTGGCGGACGGCGGTGGAGAAAATTAAATTAATGTGGCGTTAAATTGCAATTAAATCCTGCCCAGTTTATTCCGATGAATTGGCTGAAGCCTTCGCACTGTTGTTGTTTAATGGAGCGACATATCCATACGCTGACCTCTGCACCTTCTTCCTCACAGTCACTATGGCAACCAGTCCTCGGGGACGTGCGAGCCGTGCGACCCGACTTGCGCCGAGTGTTCGGGGGACGGGCGTTGCCTGAGCTGCGCGCCGGGACTGCTTTTCATGCCGCGGGAAGGACGCTGCCTCCGCGACTGCCCTCGCGGATTCTACCGTCAACGAGATGACGATGCCGCGGATGCTACGTGTGAGCGTTGCCACGGCAACTGCGCAACCTGCTCAGGTCAACATACATGATAACATCGTAGAAATGGAAAATGAACAAATACAATGGTGGTTGAGGTTTATAATAAAAGATAAGTTGGCTTTAGCGAAGGCTGCTAGCTTAATGCTAACACACAATGCAAATTGCCAGAGATGGGCTAACAAATAGCATCAGTGCTGTAGTATTATAACTCTTAAAGTATTATGAGTATAAATATTTGAACACATAACACTGGCGCAAGACATCAGCTGGCAATATAACGACACACACAGGCATATATTCTTTATCCTCTTCCTATTCCAAACACTGATAACCGTTGACCTTTAACTTTTAGCCCAGTATAGCTCACTATTTTGCACATTCAAGCTACTGTCAAATTGTTCCAGTTAAAAAAAAAAAAAACATCGTATAATGACTTATCTTGCAGGAAAGAGTTCTCAGTCCTGTGACTCGTGTGGACCTGGTTACCTCCTGTCAGGTAGCACGTGCGTGTCTCTGTGCGACACGGCCAAGTACTCCATAATCAAGGTACAGTAGAAAGTCTTGATTTTTTATTTTTTTTGTGTAGCTTCAAATCAAGGCCTCCAGGACAAAAATGAAAGAAAAAAAGTAAGATATTATTTTTAAATTGTAAAACAACAATAATAATAATAATAATAATAATAATAATAATGATAAAATGACCAAATTTATTCACTCTTTGACCGCCAAAAACGTTTAACAACGATTCGTAAAATCATGATGTATTCTGCCATAAACGTAAAATGACGTCAAACGTTTTTTTTTGTTTTGTTTTGTTTTGTTTTTTTAACTCAATGTGTAAGTCTAAAATCTAAGTGCAACGCTGCCTGGTCAATAGGTTGTGGAATCAAAAACACTCACTAACTATGGCCAGCAGACGGCAGCATTGCATCTCTTTTCAATGGGCTGCCGGCGTATGAAATTACAATGAAACATGATGAAATCTGATGAAATAGAACTTTTTCAAGGATGATGTGAATGATCAAAGCCTTTGTCCTATTAAAGTTTTTTTTTTTTTTTTTTTTTATAACATGTAGCAGTAAAAGAGTTTAAAAAATATATATAATTACAATATACAGTAAATCTTAATAATACAAACCGTCTGTGCATGTTGTCCGTCAGGGTTCCAGTCACATCTGCGCGGACTGCGACGCCTCCTGCCTGCGCTGCGAGGGTCCCGGCCCGGCCAACTGCAGCGCGTGCCCGCCGCGCGCCATCCTGGAAGCCGGGGGGCGCTGTCTTTTTTGCTGCCACGCCACCGCCGCTGCCCACTCGCAAGATTGCTGCAACTGCACGGAAACAACAGGTAGTCAACAATAGTCGCTTTCATTATCATCACTTTGTGGTCATACTGAAGAAGCAACAATACATAAGACTAACATATATTATAGTGTAGCATAAAAAAAAGCTGAGTTTTACAGTTTATTTTTAATATTGACATTTAATTCACCTTTTGGAAGACTTTAATATTAATATGTAACTATTGGTATTAAATAGTGACAATTAATGCATTCATTAACTTAAGTATTATTTATTTATAGGATAGGGATGTTCGATGCCACTTTTTTTTTTTTTTCAGACCAATGCCAGTACGAGTGCGAGTACACAATCAATTCTTGAGTATAGTCACAGACGCCAACACCAAGTACCAATACAGCTAGTACTTCAATAACATAATGAATACAATTTCCTACAAAAAAAAAGAAAAGAAAAAAAAGTGACAGATAATTTTAAAGAATGACCGAATACAACATTTTCCTTAAAAGTGCATGGAAGTTTTCTATTTTTCTAATTTCTACTTCCTCATCGTAACACAACCACAAGAGGGCGGCCAATGTTTGTAGGTGCGAGTAATCATACCATGAAATAAGTCCGGATATCAGTGCAATACCTGATATTAGTACTCGCTCATCCCTATCAATTTATCGTGTTTGATTGTTTTGTATTATTTTGGAATTTTTATATTTTTATTATATATTTATAAAATATCTATAATAGAAAATGCATCTCTAGTTTTGCCGTTTTTACCTTTAAAGCATATTTTCATCTTTCATTTTTTATTAAAATAAAAAAAAAAAATATATATATATATATATACGGTGTGTGTGTGTACTGTACAAACATTTAAAAATATTGGGGTAGAATACAAACATATTTAAAAAAAATATTAAATTTCAGGAAGGTTAGTTTTTTCATCTTTTGGTAATGTTTTAAAGTAATATAAATACTATACTGTATATAAAAATGTACTTTGTGGAAACAATTGACATACAATTATAATATCATTACAGATATATCAATATAAAAAGTGATAACTTATTACTAGGATAGTAAAAAAAAAAATATTATTATTATAAATTATTTTTATTTTTCAAAATTAAGATTTTGAGGACAGGGCTGTGTTTGAGAGGGATCGGAATTTAAGATAAGAAAAAAAAAACAAAAGGTCAGAGAAAAGTCTTAAAGAGATACTTTACTTATTTAGCCATTTTTGGCAGTCAAACATTAATATTTTGCCTATAATAAATTTGATATTTTCATTATTTTTCATGTGCAATTGGTACCTTTTAAAAACACATTTTGCAACTTGCTGTCGACTGAAAATGACATCACAAGGGCTCAGGTAACCAATGACAGCTCAGCTTGTGAATGCCACATGACCAAACAGAGCTGTGATTGGTTACCTGAGCCCTTGTGCTGTTATTTTCAGTCGACAGCAAGTTGCAAAATTAAGGTACTAATAGTACATAAAAATGACTATTTCAAGGGCAATGTCAGTGAGCAATGTTTGAGGATGTAGACTTGTAATGTCACAAAATGACACATCCAAATTGTGTTTGCACAAATTTCAGGTGAGTGCGTCCTCAGCACCAACCTGGCGTTCCGGAACGAAGATGAGGAAGGTGAAGAAGAGGAGACGAGGGGCAACCTGGTGCTCTTCATCATGGCGTGCATACTTCTAGTGGCCGGCCTCGCCGCCGGCATCTTCTTCATCCTGCGCTCGCGCTCCAAGAGGGCCCCTTCGGATGGGACCCCGCGCGGCTACGAGAAGCTCGGTTCCGGTTCTGGATCCGGTTCTGGCGGCTACAGCTCCCCCTCGTCTTACTACAAAGGCACGCAGATGGTGGACATGGGCCAACGCGACTCGGCCGGGAAAGATGACGAAGATGAGGATGACGAGGAGGACATTGTGTACATGAGTCAGGACGGGACCGTTTACAGGAAGTTCCGCTACGGACAACTGGGAGACGACGACGACGACGACGATTTGGAATACGACGACGAGAGCTACGCGTATCGATGAAGAGCAGCGTAGTTTCCCACGAGGAATGTCACAAATCTTTTTATGACTTCTCTCTTATTAATATATTGTGGTAAAGTAGTGTGCTGAATGTATTCTTTTATCAACCCAAGAATGTGATTTGGAATGTGTTTCAGTGTTGAATGAATCAGACAGAAGCAATCGCTCAGACAACAGTCTATTGTTTATTGAACTACAAGTGTTTGTGTGACGAGGAGGCTACATGCACCGCTATGCACAAAAGGCACACACGCACACTCATAAGACATTGTGCTTGGTCATCATAAAGACGATTATTTGATTTTGATTTGATTAACACTCATCTTTAGGACGCGGTAGTTGTTATTATATCTTGATGTATTAGTCCTTTGTGAGCTAAATCATCTATAATAGGAGGGACACTTGATTGGGTACACCTGAGGTATTTCCTGTATTATGTAATGCATGTATTTTGCTTATTATTGTGACAACTGATGCTTGTTTCTAATATTTTGGAACTTCTCCTGGAGCTAAATATGACAACCATAATATTAAAGACACTTCAGTTATTTATAAAATAATAAATAAACATTTGATTTATTTTTTTTTAGAATTGAATTTTGGAACCGTTCCGTATTTATTTATTTGAATATGCTGCATAAAAATGTTCCGAATGTTTTAGATCAGTTTTGGAATGATAGTTTGTATTATACTGCAATTTTTTTAAATGAAATTCTCAAATTTACAATACATAGGAACTATTTTAAGGAATATTAACCGTTCCAATACATGTTAGTACTCTAAAATAAAACAGAACATTTTAGATTTTGTTTGATGAAGTACGTAATATACTTAGAAATAGTTTTGTTTTTTTTACAAATAAATATTAGAAACAATATTTTTAAATATTAATATCAGTCCAAAAATTTTAGATGTTTTTTTTTTTTAAATAAAACTTGTTTTTTTTTTAATCATATTTTTGCAATTAAATCCATCATTAGTATGGAGTTAATTATTTGTAAATGTAATTTGTTTAGAACATCAGAAATAGTTTCAACTGCGATTGGCTGACGACCAGTCCAGGGTGTACCCCGCCTACTGCCCAAAGCCAGCTGAGATAGGCTCCAGCACCCCCCTGCGACCCTTGTGAGGAATAAGCGGTCAAGAAAAGGGATGGATGGATTGAAACTGTTTCAAATATTTGACAATATTTTTTTACATAAAATAGTTGAACTACTTTCTATTTTTTGTAAATGTTGCCTAAAATTTTAAATATTCTGTCGAATAAATTAGTAGAAAACATGCAATAGTTGATTAAATCTTACAACAATAGTAATTTGCATTTTTTAAATAAAATATTTGAAACAATCTCCGACATTGTTTTCATGAAATAATTTTTTAAAATTAAATATTGCAACATCCTTAATATTAAGTAAAACAAAAAAATTCTGAATATCTTTAGAATGTTTTTATAGTATAACATTAATAAAATAAACAAACAGAAGTTAGTGCAAACGACCGAAATTAACAAAACATTTTTGTATTTTGAATGTGAATCTTACAATGACGTCATCGTGAGGCTGTTCATGTGTACCTAATGAAGTGTCCAGTGTGTCTACTAAGCATTCAAATCCATACGTCGACTTGTGATGTTTTCTAAACGTTGTGACGCACACTTGACTCGTCTTACTGAAATACTGCTGCGTGTGAGCACGGATTATTGCTTCACTTCCTGTCGCGCGCACAAGTCTATGACATCACTACGCGCGCACAACAGATGCCGTGCGAGTCCCAGTACAATTTCCCCAAGTTGTGTTGTTACAGGATAAACTACACACGTACACACAACACACGCACGAGGACGGTGACCTCCACGTTTAAGGAGCACTGGCACCCGTCTCGTTTGCTCTGCAAGGGAAGACAAAAGAGTGTTACATAAAACAATGTACACACGCACTATTTCACTCACGCACACTCCCATGCTCTTACATGCTCACACAGAATCTCTCATGCAAACACTCTCACATTCACGCACTAATACACAGCACGCATTCTCATTCTCTCTCTTTGCACACAACACACATAGTCCTCTTTCACACACAACGTTCTATTACACACACACTCTCACACGCACCCCCCCTAACACTCTCACACACTCATTGACAAACGCTCTCTCACTACTAACGCACTCTCATTGTCACATGGACACACACTACACACGCTCCCTTACAAGCGATCATAATCACTCTCTCTCTCTCACCTTCAGTTTCACGCATTCTCGTTCTCACGCAAACTTTCTCACACACTCATTTTGACATTCTTTCTCACACATTCTCACTCACATCTACTAAAATCCTCCCTCACACTCTCACATTTTGACACATTCGCTCTCACGCACGCATTCTTACTCACATAAACACACACCTTCCTCACACACAAATCTCTGATTCACACACAATCTTCCTCAATCACACACTCATTTTGACATACTCTCTCAGTCACTTTCTCACTCACACACTTGTTTACTGCAAATGCTCTCACACTCTCACGCCAACTCATTTTGACATTTTTTCACATGCACACCCTCACTTACAAGCTATCATAACCACCCACACTCACCTTCACTTTCACACACTCGCTCTCACACTAACTTTCTCACACTCATTTTGACATACTTTCTCACACGTTATCAATCACACATTCAACTAACATCCTTCCTCACACTCTCACGCATCTTGACACATTCTCTCTTTCACATATACAAACTCACTTTCTCACTCACACATATACCTAATACTCTCACACTCACGCAGATTGACACATTCTCTCTCTCACACATACACACTCACCCCCACATTCACACAAACACACGCCCTCCTCACACACAATCTCTGTCTGATTCACTCATTTTGACATACTCTCTCAACCTCTTTCTCACTCACACACTCGCTTACTGCAAATGCCCTCACACTCACACAAACTCGTTTTGACATTCTCTCATACACTTTCACCACACACGCCATCCCTCACACACGCATTCTGACACCTTCTCTCTCTCACACACTTTCTCACTCACATACAAATCCACGCAATATCTTAAATATTGCACACTCTCACACACACTGACCGTGTTGGCTCGGTTCCCAGCAGAAAACTATTCACTCTGCAATGAAAGACACAAAGCATAATGGAGTGCTTCTTTTTGCAGCAGAGCGGGACTTGTGATTTATGGCGGCGGGGATTTTCTCCGGCGTGATTCATCAGCCACACGTTTTTATTTGAGGCCGTAAATTGTACAAGGAGGCACGGAGACGCCTCGTTTGCTTTGTTAGCCGCGTCGTACATCAGCCGGTAACCGCCGCAACTTTGCTGCACGCCATATTTTTCGCTTAGTAGATTAGTACTAGTACACTCTTTGTCCTCACTAGTAAGATAATTCAGTGCACTAGTAGCACTAACTAACTAGTCTTTTTTTCGCCCCAGCCGTCCACAACTTTTTTTTCTTGGATTCAATCAATTTTAAGGATCTGCCTGCGGAACCCTGAGTTGAAGTAGTAGTAATATTTGTGTGTTGCTCACTTGGAATTCTCTCCTGCTTCTTTGAGTTCTTGGTCCAGTCTGGAAGGTGAAAAGATAAACGTAAGATCGTGTCTGGTCAGGGTGGCTTGTGTGTGTGTGTGTGTGAGGTTCTCACCTAATGATGCACTCTGGGATGTGGACGCTCTCCATGGGGATGAGCTCCTGTAGCTCGTCCAAGCTGCTCACGTACTTGATCTTGCTGCTGAACTTGGTGCTGGAATAGAGCGTTCGTTGTTATCACAAGCGTCAACACTAACAGGCGCGAACAAAGACAATCACAGCATCAAAGACACCTCTTAACTTCAACGGCTACAGCAAAAAAAAAAAAAAGGGGGCGGGGAGCCAACATCAAAGACACCTCTAAGTTCTGTCTCGAACAAAATAAATGCCAACATCAAAGGCACGTTTAAAGTACAAAACCTCAAATAAACAAAACAGCAACATCAAAGACACCTCTAAAAGTTGATGCCTGAATCATACACACAACATCAAAGAGAGCAGAACTTAAAAGGTTAATGCATCAAACACACACACACACACCTCTAAATTCCTTATGCCTCAAATCAACAATTTGGCAACCTCAAAGAAATCACTGAAATGTCAGTACCTCCTGCAAAACAAAATAATAACATCAAAGACACCTCTTTAAGGTTTATTCATTCTGCAAATCCCGCAACCAAGATGACAACATCAAAGGCACTTCTTAAAGGTTGAGTCCTCACCTCTAAATTCAATACCTTGACCAACCAAAATAGCAACATCAGAGACTCCTATTACAGGTCGTCTCAACAAAGCAACACCATCTAAGACACAAAGGTGAAGGCTAACGGAAACAAAGCGACAAAATCAAAGGACAACACATCTGAGGCTCAATGCTTCAAACGAACAAATCAAAAAGACAAAATGGCAGCACCAGACATCTCCACATTTTAGAACCACAAATCAACAAACATCAAAGACACCTCTTATGTTCAATGACTCAAACAAACAAACTGACAAAAGCAAAACAACTTAAATTTGATATCGAGAAGACACAAAGACATTTTTTAAACTTCAATAGCTAGAACAACACAACATCAAAGACAACGTACCTGATGAATGGCTTGGTGATGGCCAGGATGGTCCTGATGAACCAAGATGGATGCAGGATGATGAAGGACTTCAAGTTCTTCCTGAGTCTGCGTGACAACAACACATATGTCATGATGGCGTGTTCACGTTTTGTTTCCACCCGACTCTCAAAGGCGCTCTACGGATTACCTTCGATCAATCATCTGGTAGCACTTCTTCAGCCAACCAAGGCCCGGCATTCTTCTGTGGGGCGTGGCCCCGTTCAGGTACACAATCATGTAGTCCTCTGCCACCATCAGCTCCAAAGTGCTGATCACGTAGCTGGACGCACACACATGCACATAAATTAAAATGTTCAGAACATTCAGCACTCGTTACCAAACTTGGTAAATGGATGAATTATTTTTGCGGTAGTAATAACATAATAAACTGTATTAATATTAGTACTAGTAGTACTGGTTGCAGTGGTGGTAATAATGCAAAGTAAAATAAAATAAAAAACAAACAAATATCAAAACACCTCTGATAAGTGATTCAAACATACAACAACGTGACAACATCAAAGACACCTAATTGAGGTTCAACACTTAGAAAGACTCTAAAACATCAAAAGCAACTCTATAATGTTTAATGGCTCAACAACCAACTAAACAACATCAAAGACACCTCTAACATTAAATGCCTAAAACAAAACAATATCAAAGTGGAACCTCCAAAGCTCAATCCCATGAAGACTCAAAGAAACCTCTAACAATTCATACCTCAGCACAACATATGTTGAACACAAAAAAATATAAAAGACAGTGGAACCTCTAAAATCTAATACATGTAATATCTACATCAAAGACACACAAAAATGGCAAATCCTAAAAAGAAAGCATCAAAGACACACTAACATTCAATGCCTCCATCAAACAAAACATCAAAGTCTGAAGCCTCAAACAAAGAAAATGACAACAAAAACTTCTAGCCTCCAATGCCTTCAACAAATCGAGACCATCAAAGACAAAAAGTGTCAATTTTTCCAATTGCGTGTATAAATATGTAGGCCTATGCAGCTCCACACCAACTCCAAAACTGTGCTCGTGGACATTAGCGACCTCGCTCTATTTATTTATTTGTGCATTTTGTTTATTTATTTTCTGGCTTCCTCCCGGCAGGCTAGCTGTCGTTCACTGTTAAGTGACGCCGTGCGGAGTAAAAAAAAAAGGTGCAAGCACTTGCACGCACATTTCTCTGCTGTTTGTTAGCTGCGAGGGAAAACCTCAATAAACCGGTTGCACTTGTTTTTTTCTGAAATTAGATTTACTTGATTTTACATGACAGGACCGTCGGTTGCTTACTAAAAATGGACGTGCTTCAATTGAGCAACTTTAAACAAACTCACATTCACGTACACGCTAATATTAGCTTACTATTGCTAACCATTTCATCGTGTTGTTGTAGTGGTAGTAGTAATAGTATTTAGAGGTGATTATTGGTAGTAACTGAGAATTATGAAGAGTGCACTCACAGGAAAAGGTTTTCCATGATGTCGTGGTAGTCGTCCCTGTCACTGTCTGGCAGGAAACAAGCGGCAAACACGATGATGGCGTTCACACCGTTGCCGTAATACCCTAAACAGATGTTTTTTTTTAGCATAAGAAAAAAAGGGTCACAGTCATTATTATTATTTTTTATTTTATTTTTTTAACTGATCATTGTGGTAATGCTTCAGACAATTATTTCTGAATGAACTAAGCGTTTTGTTCTTCAGCAAGTTAAAAAAAAAAAAAGTGTGAGAAAGGGAAAAGAACGCTAAAATTAATGCATATTTTACGGCACCACAGGTCCCACATTTCTTTATTTTTTTTGTGGTTGTTTTCTTTGTAACAAAATAATTTGAGCGGACACTATGTAATTGATGTCTTAGCTTATTCCATTGTAATTTGTAGAAAAAGTCTGAACATTTATTTCAGACAATCATGGAAAAACATATTAGCATATCTGACTTTCCTAAGATATGCATTTTCTTCTCCCATGACAAAACAACACAAAAATTAACTAAAAACTTTACCGTACATCAACAGGTTGCACTTTTTTTCGGTCATGTCAAAATGAACTTGATTAGACTTTTCGTAAACTTTTTGTTTGTTTGTTATTTTCACAAGTTTTTCGAATAAAAAAAAACACTATATTAACAAACTATTCTTTATAACAACTGGTTCTGCATTTTTTTGTTTTTTTCCTGCCACTTCTGCTGTAAATTAGCTGAAAAAGTCCTTTTGACTGGGAAACATAATAGCCCACACCCGTAGGGAACAAGCTTTTGTTAGCTAGCTTCCTTGAGCTAGCTCCATTCGTTTTGCTCAGTGTTGATTACGGTATTATGGACGATGTACCTCCGTGGGAGATGACTCGCATGTAGGGCTCGATGATCTTCATGTTGATGCGATGCTCTTGCTCGCCGATGATCACCGTTCGCCACAGCTTAACGTCCTGACGCTCTTCCTCGGCCGTGAACGTCGGGATGGCTTCGTACGACTCGCTCGTCCGACCTCGGCTATCCGCTTTGGGATCTAAAAACACGCGGTGGGAAGTGGAATTGGTATTTTGATCGACCAAATGTAGCGGAGGCTTTGGGAACAAAAATAATCCAACTATTGAAATGGAGTGCGGGTGGTGGTATGCATGGTGAGCAGTCATCAAACTATAGAATTAAAAGTAAAAATAAATGTGTACTTTCTAATTTTGTACTAATGTTCCTTTTTCTGATTAGTCTTGTTTAACCTACCATCCCAGTCCATCTCGTGGTCCGTGTAGTCCAGGTAATCCCCTTCGTCCGGAGTGTCAAGGTCATCGACGTTGATATCAAGGTCGTCGGGCGTCTCGCCCAAGTCGTCCTCGCTCTGGTCCAGAGAGAGGCTGATGCGGGGGGCCGACAGTTTCTTTCGCTGGGGGCCGGCTCCTTGGAGGGGCAGGGAGGTGGGCGGCGCTGTAATAACAGCAGCAGGGGTCTGTGTTGGTTTTGCATTAGGGGCAAATTTGGAAGTGCCCCACAAGATGGTGTTGTAAAATGAATAAATTGTGAATCCGTGTGTGTGTGTTGGGGGTCACTTTTCTGAACCATGCTCTTGCCACATGTACCTGTCCTTGATCTGTTTTTTTTTTTTGGTGGAGTGGACGGGACAGCCTCAGCCTGTTTTTAATTTTTCTTTCTTATTCTTATTTTTTAAATAATTTTCCCCAATAGTCACAGTAACAAGCATCTACAAATCTGATTTATTATTATTATTATTATTATTATTATTATTATTGTTATTATTAACTTAATACTAGCATAGTGTATCAGAAAAGTACATTTAATTGTGGATTTTTTTTTGCATTTTACCTTTTTAATATCATTTTACTAAATATTAAAAATAACAATAATAATAATAAAGCACCCATGGATTCCTATTCTTCTCCCTTCATTCACAGAAAATGTTTATCAGCGGATAAATATTTACTGTGAATGATGGAATAATAGGAATGTTTTTATTTTTTGTAATAAAAAAAACCCCTCAAAACATTGCTAAAATGGGCATGAAATTGTATGAGGTACATTATAAAATAAACTACACACAAAAAAAAAAGGAAAAGTGCATGATAATTTGATACAAAAATCCTATAAATTATACATAATATTATAAATATATATATTTCCCCTCAATGCATTTCAATAGGCGGCAATTATACATGATTTTAAAAGTAATTAAACAATACTACTATTAATATTGGCAACAGTACAGTACAAAAAATATTACATTTTTGGATTTAAAATATAAATAAAATATTACACAACCTTTTAAAAATACATTCATTTGTAGATTTGCTAACTCTGATCCCAAAAGACTTTAAAACTAGTTCGATCTCATTTTACAGTATTAATAAAGAAAAAAGAAAGAAAGACGACTTGGGGATTATTTGATTTGGAAAAAATGACCAGGAAGTACGCATATAGCAATGCGACAATATACACATACCAAAAATTCTTTAAACTTCCTTAGCTCCTCCCCAACATGCAAATATTATTTGTCTCTCAGTCAAGATGCATGACATTAATGTACTTCCTTGACACCAATTATCTTTTACTTTTAGCCAGTGTATCTTGTGGCAATTTTAGAGCAATTTTTTTGGCAAACATTCTCTGCAACTTCTGCTGACAAGCCCCTGCCCGATGTACAAAGATGTTGGTCTCTCATTTGAGATGTATTGTATGTTTGAGCGGAATTTTTAAAACGTATTTGAAATCCACACTTACCGGGTCTACCATCGGCGCCCTCCGAGTTCATTTTGCTGTGTGACGTCAGGTCCATCCCCGGGAGGACCTCCAAAACAAAATACCAAACCTTAATCACACAAACCAAAACAATTCACATAACAAATAGAGATCACGTCATCATGTGAACGTGAAGACTTATTACGTCACTACAACCCCCACGTCCGTCGCCTCGGGTGAAAGAACAGCACGGTCACAGGCATGCAAATAACATACATAATCAATAACATGCCAAATGGAGATGTTCGACTTGTCTAATTCTAGCAGTGCTGTAAAGATGGAGAAGCAAGATGCTGGGAGTGAGCAACCTGCATGGAGGATGCCGAGCTGCCTTTCTCCCCCATCACATCCCCATTTTCATCCCCTCATTTACTCACCGCTACCGGGAAGAAGAAGACGCTCTCGTCGCCTACTTCCTGCTCCCAGCCTCCTCCCCCTCCTCTTCCTCCACCTCCTCCTCGGGAAGATGCTGGGCTCGCAGGCGGCCGGCGGCTGCCGCCATTTTCTGCTCACGTGACCGGGGCTGTGCTCAAATAAGGGCGACCACCTGCTCCTATAACGGCCCCAACCCCCACCCGCTCCCCAAGGCAGTGCAGTTGTGTATGTGGGGGGGGGGCGGGTGGGGGGGGGCTGATGATGTTGTGATATTGCTGATATGTTAGCGCCTAACGCCGAGGTTTGGTACTGGTTTGTTTGTTTTTTTTAATTCTTATTCTTATTCTTATTATTATTATTATTAGGGTTCCACCATAGAGGCGAAATTGAAAACAGTTTGGATTTTTACTGTAATCCTCGTCATAATAATTGCCTATTTTCTTTATTTTTATATAATAATAATAATAATAATAATAATAATAATAATAATACTAATGATAATCAATTAATTTGTTTAAAAAAAAAAATTGATTTATTTAAACTTACCATAGTACACGTTTCTTATGTATCTTATGGGGGGAAAATGCTGTTTTTATTTACCCAAATATTCCCAAAAAAGTCATTTTAGAGCTGCTGTTCTAATACCGGGATTAGGAGTGTGACGATATATCGATATCGTGATAAAGCGTGATACTTTGTCTCCCGATAGATTATCGATACGCCTACGCAAGTGTCGTGAGGTAGCCAGAGGTTTCCACCCATAACCGGGATTTTTTGCTCACAATTATAATTCCATCAGAATCTAATACCGGTCCATGCATACCTTCTTTAACATAATTAAAAAAACAAAACAGTACAAAACCAAATATGTTCATTGTGACATAACACATGAATCATTTTTTTTTAATTAAACTATGCAGAACTTAAGTTGTGAAGCATTCATCTAGTCATCCATTTTATTTGAAAATTAAAAGTGTTATTCGAAAATATAGATATTCAGCTTCCAATTGACACTAAAATCATCTTCAAGAGCATTAAGATTAAAATCTGATCATCAAAAACAAACAAACAAACAAACAAACAAACAAACAAAAACAGAGGTCAAACAGTCAGCCAAACGTCTTGTGCCTGATACAGATAGAAAGTAGCATTAACAAAATAAACTAAATAATATAACTAAATAATAAATAATATATAGGAAATAACATTATAAATAAATAATACTAATTAATATAATAAATGAAGTAATTCAAGTAAAATAATACATAAATAAATAAATAAATAAATAAATAAGAAGAATATAAAAACTAAATAATATAATTAATCTATCACCAGTGCTTCCATTTGACACTAAATCCGGCACGCAATAATGTACAAGAGTCAACCATTTTGTTTTGGAAGTGCTGACTTGTAGCTGTTAAGAAAATATTAGCGACTGGAACCTATCAACAAATATGTTTATGATGACAGAATGCATAAACCTAATAAGCACCTAAGATGTGAAAGACTCAATTAGTTGGCTATTTTTGTTTAAACGTGCTGTCATGTTATACACAAATGGTGTTATTAGAAAAAAGCTGACACAAAAATGACACAAAATCCAGCACATATGTTCATCTTCAAAGTCACATGAAAATTAGAAACATTAATTTTGGTTTGAAAGTGCTATCTTGTTGCTGCTAGAAAATATTAGCATCCTGCACCAGTTTGCCAGATTGACACGCAATCCAGCACATTCATCAAGATATGATGTGAAATGCTCACATAGCTTTTAAATATTAACATCCGGCACCTGCAGTGCATCCAATTGACACGAAATCTGGCAAGCTGATTCTGGCAGGATGCGCAAAAAATCAAGTTTTCAACTTTTAGGGCCATTCTAAAGTGCATTATTGTTAGAAATATGTGCCGTTAGGAAATATTAGCATCCAGCACCAGCGTATCCAATTCTTGCATGTTTCTTCTGTGATTTGCAACGTGTGCTTTCACTTACCAGCTTGTTGCGGTCGGATGGCTGTGCAGGAAGTGGAGTCATTCTACCTGGTGCAAAAGTCGCCGCCACGCCTTCAGTGTGACATGCACTGGAGCATCCCCCAGTTCAAGCGTAGCTTAGCCTCATGCTACCACGCTAGGAGGCTACATTTTAGCTTGCCGAGACTTTGAATCAACAGGTCGGAACGAGCCAAGTTGTGCGCTCCATTTGGCCTGCTTCAAGACGCCTCAATTGGCTGAAAAATCAAACACTTGAAAGTGGGGAAGAAAATGAGCACGTCAACAACTTTAGTGTTCTCAGTTCCCAAATACTTATTGAGTATTGTTAAAAGGAAAGATAATGAAGTAACAGTGGTAAACATGCACCTGTACCAGCTTTTTTAAAATGAGTGAATATTCACTAGGTTTATCAGTTTGAAGATTACATTTCTTGTTTTGTCGTGCATCCAATTTAACTATAAAATAAATCACAGTGTGACAAATGCTTGGGAATAATCTATATTAACTGACAACAGCTCATACACCAAATTTACAGTTATGCAGGAGTATTGAATTGACAAATCAACGAGTCGACTAGTCTGTACAACCCGTTCTACTTCGAGCACATTGTGACTGGCAGCTGAAGTACGGCCATTTTCTCTTCACATCCGTCTCTTTCAATTTCATTTCTTGTAAACTCCACCACCGTTAATTAGTAAAGACAAGAAAGAAACAAAAGCAATGCTCTTCCTCCTCGCAGAGCCACAAGTCCGGGCCGGTCGCATTTCCCCAGTGATGACTTTTGCCCAACCGGTTTGGACAGTCTTGCATCAATCGACAAACAAACTGAGCCAAGGGAAAGAAAACACACAGTACCTTGTTTTTTTTTTTTTTAAGGGCTGGTTCAAGCTTCAATATCACATAAAGTCCCTTCAGGCCATAATATGGCTAAAGAGTAGTAAACTCCAAGAGCTCTCTGAAGATGGTGTCCTTGACGCTGTTGAATACCACTTTAGCGTTTGAGGTGTCGGTGGCGCAGGTGTAGTGCTTGAACAGAGGCTTCCGGTGGCCCTTGTGCGGAATCTTGTAGAGCTCCAGGAAGAATTCTCGGGCCCGTTTGGCGTCACGCGGAGGCCCTGGTGGCAGAGGTGGGGGACTCGGGTCACAAAATACTGAACTTGAACAACACACTTGAAAAACAGTTGGGTCAAAAATAACCCAAAATGGGCTAAAAAGGGACTGGTGGTTGTTCATTTGACCCAAAAAGTTGAGTCAAATTAAATTAATCTATTTTTCGGGGTTGTTTTGTAGGTTATTCATTTTACCCAATTTTGTTTTGTTTAATTGAATAACCTAATTGGATTGGGTAAAAAAACAAAACAAAAACAAAAACTGACAGAATCTATGTTATTTTACCCCAAAAGTTAAATAAAAGATTGATTTAACCCAAAAAGTTGTGGCACAAATGAATAACTCACATAACCCAAAAATGAGTTGCAATTTTGAACAAGTTCAATTGGGTTATTCAATTAACCAAAAGGTTGGGTCAAATGAATATCCCCACAAAACAACCACCAACATTGGGTTGCTTTGTAGGTTATTAATTTAATTTGACCCAACTTTTGGAGTTAAATCAAGCTTTTATTTAACTTTTTGGGTAAAATAACGCAGTCTGTCATTTCTTTCTTTCTTTTTCATCCATCCATCCATCCATCTTCTTCCGCTTATCCGAGGTCGGGTCACGGGGGCAGCAGCTTTAGGAGGGAAACCCAGACCTCCTTCTCCCCAGCCACTTCAATCAGCTCCTCCGGTGGGATCCCAAGGCGTTCCCAAGCCAGCCGAGAGACATAATCTCTCCAGCGTGTCCTGGGTCTTCCCCGGGGCCTCCCGCCGGTGGGACATGCCCGGAACACCTCCAGGGAGGCATCCAGGAGGCATCCGAACCAGATGCCCGAGCCACCTCAGCTGGCTCCTCTCAATGCGGAGGAGCAGCGGCTCGACTCCCGGATGAACGAACTTCTTACCCTCACTCTTTTTCATTTTTTTTTTTTTTTTAACCCAATTCAATTTGACAAAACAAAATTGGGTTAAATGAATAACCTACAAAACAATCCCGAAAAATTGGTTATTAATTTAATTTGACCCAACCTTTGGAGTTAAATAAATCTTTTTATTATTTAACTTTTTGGGTTAAATAACACAGTCTGTCAGTTTTTTTTTTTTTTGTTTTTTTTACCAAATTCAATTGGTTTATTCAATTAAACCAACAAATTGGGTCAAATGAATAACCCACAAAACAGCGAAAAATTGATTACTTTTGGGATTATTAATTTAATTTGCCTCAATTTTTTGGGTCGAGTAACTTAAAGGGATACTTCATTTATTTAGCCCATTATAGTAATAAAAAGTTAATATTTTGTCTATAATTAATTTGATACTTTCATTATTTTTCCCGTACAATTAGTACGTACCTTTAAAATCACATTTTGCAACTTGCTGTTGACTGAAAATTACATCACAAGGTCTCAGGTAACCAATCACAGCTCACCTGTTTTCTAGGTTTGGTCATGTGACATTCACAAGCTGAGCTGTGATTGGTTACCTGAGCCCTTGTGATGTTCAATTTCAGTCGACAGCAAGTTGCAAAATGTGTTTTTAAAGGTACTAATTGTACGTGAAAAATGATGAAAATATCAAATTTATTATAGGAAAAATATTAATGTTTGACTGCCAAAAATGGCTAAATAAAGTATCCCTTTAAAAAGTTGGGTATGTCCTTGACCCAATTTGTGTTATTTTTGACTCAACTTTTTTTAGAGTGAGTGGCTATAAAAAGTCTTGTCTGTTTCTGTTTCTTTGGATGACAACGTGCACAACAGAGTGTTGCTTTTGGAATGAAAAACAAAAATCTTTAATATATATTATATATATATATATATATATTTTATATATACTCTGCTGTTTACGCAACGGGAGTACGTACCCCTGTACTGAGGGAAGTAGGTGACCACGTCCGAATGCTGGATTTTCTCCTCCAGAAGGTCTTTCTTGTTCAGGAAGAGGATGAAGGAGGTCTCGCTGAACCACGGGTACTTGACGATGGTCTCGAACAAAGCCAGGCTCTCTTCCAAACGATTCTAGAGGCCCGAAAGGGACGACATTGAATAATAACCACAATAACAAAGACAAAACCAATTAAAAAAAATGCTTGGAAACAAAATTGTCACAAGTGAAAAAAAGGCATTGCCACGCTTACATGCGTGGGGTTTTCAAGCATGACGCTGTCGTACTCATTGAGGGCGGCCAGGAAGATGATGGACACGACGTTGTCCATGCAGTGGATCCACTTCCTCCTTTCAGCACGCTGACCGCCCACGTCCACCATCCTACACATCAAGCAATTGCATGGGCTTCTTCTTTTATACACAGTCAACATGTTTCACAAATGTTTTTTTTTTTATTTTGTATTTATTGTTAAACTAAAAATAAAGTATTAAAATAGCATTTTTAGTGGTCTGAAAAAAATATAGAATATATTAATGCACTAAATTCCACACTGTTACTTTAAAATTAACGGCTATGTAGATAGCGAAGAGGACTGTAAAAAAAAAAAGTGAACGTTCAACAATTGGCAGGGTAACATATAATAATACAAAGACAGCAACTTGAGCAGAAAAATGCTGATCAAACTTAATATCAATGTTTTGCCAGTCAGAAAAATGATTTTAAAAATGCATAGATCCAAAAATGTAAATCGCCATATTTCACCTGAAGACAACGTCCTTCATCTTAAAATGGTACTCAATGATGCCCGTGGTGGGGACGCGGACCCTCAAGATGTCCTGCAAATTTGGGATGTAACCTGGGGCGGTGATTCGGTCTATGTCGTTGAAGTAACTGTAACACCGGTCGGTCAATATGTTGTCGTTGTTTTGCTTAAGTCCTAAAAAGCGTTTCAAAAAAAAAAAAAAAAAAAACTTACTAGCTGGCCGAATCGGACAGTTCGAATTCGCGTCTTCGCTCGTAGCAGCGCTGAAGGCCGCGATCATTCCACAATAACTTGACAGCTTTCACCTGCCACCCTTCCAACCTGTCCACCTTCTCGGCCTCCACATCGCTCAGGCGTTCCGCCAGCTCCTAGAAAATCCATAAGAGAGGGTGCTATTAGCTTAGCATTTGAGCATTGCTTATTTGAAGTAGTACTATGACGAATCCTTATCCAGCTGATATTTTTGACCTCAGATTGTTATTTTGCTATGTTAGCATAACTAATCCTAACCCTGACGGGGGATTTGAACAATCTGAACAACAACCCAAAATAAGGGTCAAATTCTGCCACTCACGAAATTGGTCCTCTCGAGAGTGTCTGATTGAATTATTTCTGCAGGTTGACTTTGGCCTGAAGTCAAATCTACCTTGTCGCTTTTTTTTGTACTCAGGTTGTTATCTTGTTATGTTAGCATGCAAATTGTTAGCATTTTACTGATTCAGATCAGATATCATACCAGAATCCTTGGTATTTCTCCTCGCCATGTTGCTCTATGTTAGCATTATCTACAGTAGCTGCCTTAGTTCTATAGGTTGCTATAGTGCTATATGTTATCAAATCAATTGTTAGCCTGTTCACGTTTTACTGATTCTTGTTAGAAATAATTTCTGTCAATATGACTTATTGATGACGCTGTTAAGTGCTCATTGATCTGCCTCTGTGCATTCGGTGTTCCAAACGTGTTCTTTTGCTCGGACATGTGCACTTTTTTTTTTTTTTTTTTTTTTTTTAACATCCTGTCCAGGCGTCTTTTTTTTCTAAATAAATCCTGAAAATGGGAGGCGAAGTAGGTTGTAGTGTGTGTTATTATTGTTATAGATTAAATGTATTAAAAGTATTTTATTTAATTTATTTTTTTTAAGAAAAAAGTAGGTCATCTTTTTACGTTCCTCACTTCCTAAGCATTCAAATAAGGCCCCAAGCTGTGTTGTTGGCCCAGAAGTTTAGCTCACTGGGAAGTGGGAACGCTCTGTGCTCATAAACTGGAGGTGTGGTCATGGCGCGGGTTTGATCCTCCCAACACCGTTTAATTTTATTTATTTATTAATAGTTACAAAGTATGGTATCTTTGAGTAAACTTTCAGTTTTATTTATGTTTCTCGAGGCCGGGCTAAATGCCTTCTTTTTTGGAAATCAGAATATGGTCCAGCTATGTTAGCATCGTACACGGGAAAAAAATGTACACTTAAAAAAAAAAAAAAAAAAAAAAAAAAAAAAAAAAAAATTCACTCAGGAATTCTAATTCAACGCTTGTAAAACGCACTTAGAATTTTATTACCATTTTTTGGGGGAGTAAATATCACTCCCCCTTTTTTTTTCATCCTAGTCCCAATGAACTTGGACATACCTAATGAGGTACGCAAGGATGGCAGCACATTAGAACGGAATGCCGAAGAGCAAGCAAGGTACGTTCGCAATTAGCACGGCGCTCCCTCACAAGATTGCTGTTATCTTCGAAGTCCACGTCGAGGACTCTCATGGCCTGGATGAGCGCCCGTATGGACGCGATCACGTTCTGGCACACCAAGCGAACGAAGGGCATCCGCTGGGCGTCGCTGTAGCTGTTGCCATGGAGGATACGGATCTGCTTGATAAAAGTGCTCTTGCCGCTCTCCGCCGTCCCTGAAGGGCGGGAACAAAGCTATTAAAAATCAGTCCCACAAGTGCCACAACGCATATTTTTCTTCGTACCTAACAATGTGTTGAATGACAGTTTGGTTTATGCATCATTTTCATAACTGATTAATTAGCTGTGCTAACGATAGTTAAAGGATTCTTTCTCTTTGAGAAACAGCACAAACTGGCTGAGACCGGTTATCACCGAAAGAGAGACATAAAGGGGTCATTTGGCGACGTTCCTTGGACAACAAAAACTAAACAACCAGATTTTTGGGAGGGGGCGGGTTTATCTGAAAAACAACAAACCAAACAGACAAAATTGTGGTGATATATGATTTTCGTTGACGATACAGTACTTGTATTGCAACGCAGGATTGTTATGAATAATCCTTTTAAAAAATTATCAATAATTTCTTCAATTCGTACACTAAATAATGAAAAGAACCAAATTGGGGATCCATGCTTTTCGTTGGACGTCGACATTAGTTGTGTAGCAGGATTGTTATTCTTGCTTTATTTATTCGTAAAAACTATGTAAATTCTGGAGTAAATTCTCCATTTGTATCACAGAATTATTATGCTTTGTTTGAAAGTGCTATATATATATATATATATATATATATATATATATATATATATATATATATATATATATATATATATATACATATATACATATATATATATATATATATATATATATATATACATATATATATATATATAAAGATGACTTGACTTTGTTTACAATCAGAAAAAAACAAAACAAAAATGGTTGCATTGTTTTGCTGATCATGTTTGTTGTTTAACAGGAAAAACAAGAAAAATGACCTTTTTTTTTTTTTTTTTATCTGGGAACTGAGCACAAAGAAATGGACTATAACGGTAGCATATGAAATGTATACCTTTCACTGCACTGCAACAACACATGCATATCTCAGGATTGTTATGCTACTGTATTTGATTGCCTTTATTTTTATACAGTATATTTATTTCACTCCTATTTATTTTGTAAGGACTTGGTTTTATTTGAAAAACCATAAAGAGGAACTGATAAAATTAGGGTTACATGTGCTTTTCACTGGGTGACGACAATGCTTTATATCGCATGATTGTTATGCTCACAAAATTTAGGGATCCATGCTAAATAGTGGAATGTGCATTGAATCAAATCATTCCATTTAAAATATATTGAGATACGTACCGAATCATCATTTATATTTTAAAAATATATACTAAAAATAATATAAATTTAATATTTACAAAAAAAAATATTTAAAATATTTCTATTTCCATTCCACCTCCTCTATGGGCAGCTATGTTTAACTGTTTAAAGCAAAAACTCACCTAAAAAGAGAAGCTTGATGGCCTTTGCATACTGTTTCTTATCATGCTCCAGTTGCCTTTCGATGGCCCTGTTGATCCTGCGCCTCTCGGCCTCTTCAGGGCCAACGCACAAGGCCGGGCAGCAGTCCATGGCGACGGCAGCAGCCTCCAACTACAATGTGGCCACCCTTACGGCTGCCTCTCATGTGTCGGGCCGCATTCCTGTGGGGCGGGCGAGGCGGCGCAGGTGGACGGCGGCTCCGGAATGGGACCTCGGCAACGGACGTCTGCCAGCTCACACGCTGTCAAAAGGTATTTAACCCACTGACTAATAATTGCGAGCCTCCTTAAAAAAAAGAGTTTCCTTGTGGGTTTCCTAAAGTATGAAGAAGGCGTGTCACCAAAGGGGGTGGAGGCCTATTATTCTGGTTTAGTGGCACTACTTCCTCATCCTTAACATACACGACTCACAAAAAGTTAGTCGTCTTTCAGGTGACATTTCCGGATCAAGTTAAAACGCAGAACTTCATTTGAGCTTCTTAAAGGGATCGGCCTACTTGACTCATTGAGACATTTTTATCAGTGAAAAGTTAATATTTTGTCCAGAATTATTTTGATGGCGTCATTATTTTTCCTGTACAATTAATACCTTTAAAAATATTTTTTTTTTCCACTTGTTGTTGACTGAAGAAAAAATAATGCCGTCATCAAATTAACTATAGACAAAATCTTAACTTTTTACTGCTGAAAATGGCTCAATGAGTCAGGTATCCCTTTAAAATTCTTGATTGCATGTCCATCTGTTTAATGTCTCACTATTTTTTGCACAGTGTTGTTTTCTAACATCTAAAAAATAATAATAAAAGAAAACAAATTGTACAATTCAAGAATTAGACATCTTAAATTTGTCCCAAAAATTATAACAAGTAAAAATAATAATATAAATAATAATAATATAATGAGGAAAAGATAGAGAAAGGTCAAATGTTTTTGCTGGTTTATGCCAATCATATATATTTTTTTTAACACAATTACAACAAGAAAAAGATTATGACATAACATTTATTTGACAAAAATCGCCCTATTTTTTCTTTGCTGCAATGGTACACAAATAGGACAAAGCAATGTAAATGTAAATATAGTCTGTCTGTAATTCATATCTGTTGTAAGGATGAAAAAAATATATTTTATTCATGATATATTTTTAATTAATTGGCTGATTGATCGGTTATCGGTGATTTCAGTCTGCCAAAAATCGGCCTCTGCCTCAAAAAAACCATATTAGTCAGGCCCTAGTAAAAAATATTTAGTAACAACAATTAGTATGTCAAAAACTTGCCACTGGGGGCAGTATAATTTAAAAATATATATATAAATAAGTGACAAAGTAAGCCACAGAAACATTTGGCGTTTTTCACAGAGGATAAAGAATATATGCTTGCGAGGATGGTCATATTATCGTGTGTCTACAACGCAATGCGTCTGTTGCTTATTTGTCGCCACGTTGATACTATTCGTTAGCCCTGTTTGTTGGTTTGCATTGCTTGTTAGCAACAAGCTAGGCTGAGTTTTTTTTTTTTTTTTAAAGCAACACTATGTGGTTGTTTAAAATACACAACATGGAATTGAAACTGTTTTGTTCACTCTCTGTCAAATTGCTTGCCTTGAAGTAAGTTGCGTTCACTGCCGCCAAAAACTCACAAGTGCAGCCACTCGTGTCGCAAAGCACCACTGTAGTGTCCCTACCTACTGATGCAGCAGGATTAGCCAACACAAAATGGCTGAAAGGCAAACATTTCCAAGCAGGGGATTGGAATTCTGTTGACGGCGTTAAATCCATCCTCGCACATCGTCGCTTCCTACGGGCTAAATCTCAGTGCACAAAATCAACAAAAAAAAAAAAACTCGTGAAGCTTGAAGCTGCACCGTTTGAAAACACACGACGATACAAACCATTAACAACATTTTGACTTTATTCAAATCATCTCACACGCTTGCTCGCACGGTTCCCGCATAAAACATCAATTGCAGTGAGTGAAATTCAAGCATAAATTAGTCTGCAATTATTTTTAATAAGAAGACAAGAGGTCATGTAAACAGTGGCGCCACCAATCTGCTCTAATTAAGCTTTTATTCATTGACTGCAACAATTTAAACAGCACTTCAACTGAGATCAAGACCGCACTCATTTAATGCCTGAGAGGTTATTTAACACACATTTAACACTTTTCTCTCGGCGCTTAGCCTTTTCGCCACTGCGATCGCCGTACCGTGTCATATTTATAGAGCGCGTTCAAATACATCACGGATCCACTTCCACAGCCAATTTGGCAGATTACAAATTGCAACTTGATACAATCACTACATTGTTTAAAAAACAAAAACAAAAAGAAAAAAGAGAGACTGTTATTCCCTTTGAAATGTATTAATGTGCATAAAAGTGGACTAAAAATGACACTGAAAAGAAGTTGAAATGTTACAAGAATAAAGTCTTTAAAAAATCCATACATTGAAAATGAAGTCTTCATTTATGAGTAAAAACTCATGAGATTTGTCACTACATTCTACAGGAACATTTGTCAGAATTTCAGGACAATAAGGCAGAATTCACAAAACTAAATTTGTGATTCTTAAGAGAATTTTGGTTTGATGAAAAAGTCGAAAATTAACATAATTTTACATTTTTAAAAAATTGCACTTTCACAAGAACAGACTATTTTAGGAGAATAAAGTCGGATTTCTGTGAGAAATAAAATTCTTTGAGTTGACACGGTAACTTTTCACCATCTTAGACAAAGTTTTAATTTATGAGAAGGATCATAACTACAAAAACGGCAATTTTATAAGAAAGGTTGTTATATTGTGGAAAAAAACAGTTCATTTTCAAGAATATGTGATATTCCAAAAAAAAAAAAAAATCATAATAAACTGGTCAATTTTGAACAACTGTCATTTACAAGAATCAAATTGTAATGTTACAGGAAAAGTGGTATTTTTGCGAGAAAGATTTATCTGAAGCAAATCAAACTTTATGGGCTCACCATTTAACTATAAAGTCACAATTTTACAGTAAAATCTGTAATATTGAGAGGAGAAACAACTGGTAAATTTGAGAAATATAGAAGTGGTAACATTTTGACAAAGAAAAACATTTTTTTTAAAGTTCTTTTCACTACAATACAGTGGTGTTTTAAATTAAAAAATTTGCAATAAAAGTGGTAAATGAGTAAAATAGTGGTAATAGAGCCTATTTCAATGAGAACAAGTAGGTTATTATCTTACAAGAATAAAGTCGTAATGCCACACAAAATACTATCTAGAGAAAAAAAGTGCACAATCTGAGAACAGTGATAAATGTTCCGAAAATAGTCATGTAATGTTAAAAAAAAAAAATCTAAATTTATTGAGGAGGAAAAAAAAAAATTACGAGAAAAAAAAATGTTGTCCTATTTATTTATTTGTTTATTTTTAACAAAGTCATTTGAAGACGATCAAAATCACAATTTTACTCAAATACAGTTGGAGTGATATGATCATTTTTAACAGTTTAAATAAGTTTTTGTTCATGTTAAAATTAAGTCTTTCTCTCAAAAAGAAAAAAAAAATCTTGTAGTTTGACTTTATTATCATAACGTGATTTTATTATTTTTCTTAATCAAAACATTATGAATTTGACTGTTTTCTTGCAATTTTTAAAAACTTTTTTGTGCAGCTAGCACTAATTAAATGTAAATATTTTAAGAAATATGGTAAAATTCACAACAATAAAATGGTAATTTCATGACAATAAAAAAACAAAATTTCCAAGAAAAAAAAAACAGAATTTTAGAAAAAAAAAAATAGTTGTATGAGAAAAAGGTCATTTTATGAGGGGAAAAACTGTCAATCAATAAAGTAACCATTTAAAGAGAATAAAATTTTACAAGAATATATTTGAAAATATATTTGAAATATCCCAAGCCTTGACTTGACTTTACATTCCCCGCTTCAAATAGGACTTTTTTTTTTTCTTACATAAAGACCCCCAAAATCATGAAATTCTTGGAATAATACAATTTTTATATTAGAACATTTTCATTATTATTTGCATTATTTTCACAACTTTACAACAGTTTTCTCACAACTATATGTTTTGTGTGTGTGGTAAATACAAATTTATGCTGTGCATACGCTAAAAATAGCAACAAAAAAACAAAAAACAAAAAAAAAAAGTAAAAAAATGCCCATTCACACTAAGTGTTTCAAAATGGTGTCACAATGTTACTCAAGTGTGCAAACGAGTGAAGGCCTAAAAGGTCAAATGTGCAATTAGTGTTGATTACGACTGGCTTAGGGAAAGCCGTTTGAGCATTTATGTCATATCCTTGATGTCTAGCTTAAGGTCCGTGTGTAAGACATAGTATATGTATGTACAGTATGTACCGGTACCTGTTTTCTGGGTTTGGTTATGACCAGGTGCTCTTTGACATCAATTTCTGTCAACAGCAGGTGGCAGTAGAACGTCAAAATAGGTGCACCCTTTGACAGATGAAAATGGGTGTACTTTACTGCTTAATTCAAGATACCCTGTTTAGATTAGTGGGGAAATATAGATGATATTATTATTATTATTATTATTATTATTATATTTTGACACGACTTCCCCCTGTTCAACTGGATATCACTGATAAGGAATAAATGCTTTCCATACTGGCTTCTCTTTCGAGGCACACACGAGCTATAAAGTGTGTTCAAAGTGTGACCGACTCGCACCCGTGCCGAAATCAGCCCACACGCAGTAATCCATTGACCGCCACGTGGCGAGATCCTTGTACGCTTCGTCAACTCAGGCGGCAGTTTAATGATCAAAGGTTTGACTGCATCAGTAGTACCGCCATTTGGGTGCTCCATTGCCTCCATCTTGCATCATAGTGGTCAAATAGCGAGGCTTTTCAAGCATTCCTCCCACCACCGCGCAGACCCCCCTCGACGCCATACCTCCGCTTCACACCAGGTTGTAGTCTTCGAGGTTGCCTTGCAGGATATGATCCTTGACGGCGTGGAAGACGAAACGGATGTTGTCCGTGTCTGTGGCGCAGGTGAAGTGGTAGTAGATGAGCTTCTTGCGGTTGGGGTGCAGGTTGACGAACATGTTCAGGATGAACTCCTGGCCCGCCTTCGCGTCCTGCTGCGGACCTACGAGGGGAGTGGGGACCAATCAAATTTGAAGCATCTTAAAAGTGACGTTTTTCATTTTTCTGAGGTAGTAGCAGTATATTCAAACTCGCAACCTTTTTACTCTCACTAAGCAAGACATATACTTTAAAAGGCAAGCATACTCAAAAGTAAAAAATATTAGAGTACACTGGAAAGATGGCGACCCCAAGTGAACCTTCACATGCATGTTATTACTCAATTAATCAGTGGAATGCCCTCATTTTGACACACATTTGTGGAGCTCCAACCTTGTGGTCCAAAATTGGCACCCAACCATCAATGGAAAGAATGTTAATAAGGAAAATAGCACGCTATAAAATTGGACTAATTAAAACCCTGTCTGCATGTGTTGATACAATTTGTCTTCAAATACTCGGTGCCTTATAACACTGCCACATAGATGCTATACGTTAGAACAGGGATGGGCAATCTCGGTCCTCGAGGGCCGGTGTCCCTGCAGGTTTTTGAGGTTTCCGTTTTCCAGCACAAGCTGATTCCAATCAACGAGATCGTTATCCCTCTTATGCAGAGCTTGCTGATGAGCTGATCATATATCAGCTGTGTTGGAAAACGGAAGCCTCAAAAACCTGCAGGGACACCGGCCCTCGAGGACCGAGATTGCCCATCCCTGCGTTAGAATCATTAGCATCCTATGGTCTTTTGCGTTGCTAAGACTTAAAATAACTAATAACTAAATAAATAATATATACAAATATAATATATAATAATAAAAGGAATATATATATATATATATATATATATATATAGGGGTGTTAAAAAAAATCGATTCGGCGATATATCGCGATACTACATCGCGCGATTCTCGAATCGATTCAATAAAAAAAATCGATTTTTATTTTTTTATTTTTTTTAAGAGCTCAGAATTGTTCATTCGGTAGTCTTACCGATTCAACGTCTTATCATCATTGCCTTTTTTTTTTTTTGTGTGTGTGTGAATCGATTTTTAAACTTCCATTTTTAATGGAAAAATATTCAACAAAACGTCTGACTTCGGGTTAGGATTCACACCTTGAGCATGGAAGAATGTTATATGAACGGAACATTAAGCCTTAATATTTTATTTTAATGCTGTTCAAACATGAAACAGATTACAACCTCTATAAGACTGAAATTTCAGATAAATAAATAATACATTTTCATATAAATCTTACATTACAAGCTTACTGATTAGTATTTTCTAAATTTAAATGAAAAAAAATCGCAACAATCGACTTATAAATTCGTATCGGGATTAATCGGTATCGAATCGAATCGTGACCTGTGAATCGTGATACGAATCGAATCGTCAGGTACTAGGCAATTCACACCCCTATATATATATATATATATATATATATATAAATTAAATAACTGTATAATAAAAGCACATGGTTCCACCTAAAAAAAAAAAAATAAAAAAAAAAAAATAAAAAAAAAAAAAATAAAAATAAGAGTCTCTCCAAATACCAGCTCAATGATCAACATCAAAATGCAGTAGTAGTACTAAGTGTTCATCAAAGTGAAGTATCCCATCCATTTTTTGCTCCTCACAAGGGTTGCGGGGGTGCTGGAGCCTATCCCAGTTGGCTTCGGGCAGTAGGTGGGGTATACCCTGAACTGGTTGCCAGCCAATCGCAGCAAAGTGATGTAGTGGTTTTATTACTAAAAAGTATATACAATATTTTTTGTAAGCTTTTGTGACATTAGGTACTGCCTCAACATTAACATTGTGCTTACATAGGGCAAAATAAATCCATTTAACTAATTACGGTATTCAATTGAAATATAGGGCACAACAAAGTTAAATCAATATTGTACCTAAAATTATATTCTGCTCAAAAAGCAACTATTTGGAATTGGGGGGGTTTGAGTTGACCTGGTAACTTTTCACCATATTAGTATCAGTCTATAACAATATTAAATATATATATTTTTTTGTGATTAAAATGTCATCCGAATCAATTTAATACACTTTATTTTTTCACAGTTAAATGTCTCCTTTCTGTAAAGTTGTTATAAAAAGTTAATTTTCATCCGAGTTGTTCCTGCTGCCATGTTTTGAAAGTTAAAGATAAACTGAGTATTGAATGCCTGTCCACTTCCTTTGCTCACCGTTATATTCAGGAAAGTAGTCAACCAAATGCGAGTGCATGATTTTCTCCTCCAGCAAATCAATCTTGTTGAGGAACAGGATGACCGAGGACTTCTCGAACCACTCGTAGGTGATGATTGTCCGGAACAAGGCCATGCTCTCCTCCATACGATTCTTCAAAAAGAGAATACTTTTAAATAATAAAAAGGTAGGAGCAGGATGGAGCAGTCAACAAGCCAAAGAGAGTGACTAAAGAGCTCCCCCTGCAGGCCAATGGCGCACACTGCCGGACGTCACCTCGTGCGCCGACTCCACCAGCACTTGGTCGTACTCGCTGAGCGCCACCAGGAACATGATTGACGTCACTTTCTCAAAACAGTGGATCCACTTCCTCCTCTCCGAGCGCTGCCCGCCCACGTCCACCATCCTGCGGCGGAGGAAAAAAAAACAAAAAAAAACATTGTGGCGACCCGCTTTTTCCCACGGACAGCCGAGGCGGCGCGCTCACCTGAACACCATGTTCTCCAGGTCGAAGGGGTACTCGATGATGCCCGTGGTGGGCACCCTGACCCGCAGCACGTCCTGCTGCGACGGGAGGTACGCGGCGTCAGCAATGCGGTCCAAGTCGTTCAGGTAGCTGGAGATGTGCATCAGGGGGAACAAGTTGAGCTTCAGCCAGACAACACATACCAATAATTGAGCCTATTTTCAGCCTTCGCCTGAGTCTCAGCAAAAGCACAATTATTGGAAGTCTCGAAAAGATTCTCCTGTGTGAAGGATAATGTCCATGACCTGGCTGAAATGATTACTCATTTTTTGTTTACCTAACGGCAAAAAGGTGAAGTCTATTTTGAGTAGCACTGAATGATGTTCCAAAAAAAATTATATAAAAAATAATTTCTCAATATTGCCATTGCGATTTAATAGGCATTTTTTTCAAGGTCCTCATGCCCAGGTTTTTTTTTTTTTTTTTAAAGCAAATCAATAAATCTGTATTACAATAAACTATATCAGATGTGATCTAAAAAATAAGTCTGAGATAGATCATTATTATATAAATATTTTGCCATATGTTTGGAAGATTTCATTGTAGTCTAATGAAACAAAGGTGGAACTTTTTGACCATAAATAAAAAAAGTTATGTTTAGTGCAGCTCTGGAGTCACATCTGGCTCTTTAGTCCCTCTCTTGTGGATCTCTAAAAATGTTTTGTAGAAATTAATATTGCTTTACATATATTTTCATTTTCATATTCATAAATTATTCTGTAAATAAATTAATGATTTAGATTTAAAAACTGAATAAATATTTTTAAAAATGTCAGAGTCCAAACTTTTAAGTTGTCAGAAAAGAAACACAAAAGGTAGACGAAAAAGTTTTAAATTTACCTAAAAATGTCAGAGAATTGAATAAGGCAGAAAAGAAAACTTTTAAAAAGTAACCATAAAATGTCCAAAAAGAAAATAATTCCCCCAAATTACCATAAAATGTCCACAAAATTGCCAAGAAGTCAGAAAATGAATTTAAGAAAAAGCAGGAAAGAAAATGTTCAAAAGGTAACCTTAAAATGCCCCAAAACAAAATAATAAATTCCATAATTTACAATAAAATGTCCACAAAATTGCCAAAAATTTCAGAAAAAAAATATATTAAAAAGGCCAGAAAAATAGCAATCAAAATAATCATAAAACGTCCAAAAAATAAAGGAGAGGCAGAAATTTACAATATTTCCATCAAATTTCCAAAAATGTCAGAAATGTATTTTTTTTTTATATATGCGCTGCACTTTGTTGAAACATCATCCATAAATAGTACCCACACAGACGCCATGCATGCGGCTGGCATCGAAAACAATGGAAAGTATTCAGCAGGTATCCCATCTGTTTACAGTACACTCACTATTTGGCCGAGTCGGAGAGCTGGTATTCTCTTTTGCGGCTGTAACATTCTTGGATCCCCGGGTCAGCCCACAGGCTCCTGATGGCGTCCACGTACGCTTTTGTAAACGTCGTCACCGTCTCCACGTTCACCTCGCTGACAGTACTGGCATTGGCCTGGACAAGGGCATGCAAAAAAAAAAAAAAAAAAACACAGGATAATTACCAAAATTGTTCTAACTCATTGTTGAGATCGACGAATATGTTTTTTTTTAGAGCTGATACCGATTACGTATTGGTAATCAAGGATGCCGATAACCAACATTTGGAGGCAATAATCATTTTCACTAAAAGGGAAAATATTGGCATCAAAAATTAAAAAAATAAAATAAAATACAAACTCCAGCTCTTTCCTTTCCTTTCTTTTTTTTTTTTTTTTTTAATAAGCATGACAATATTCGTCAAAATGTTGAATATCAGCGCTGATTCTATCCCTAATTCATTGTCACAAAATGGGGGAAAAAAAGTCACAAAATGGATGGAAGTGCAGTATAAATTCAGTCCCTCAACATATCAATAGCACATTGATTCCATGGTGTACACGTTTTCACAGTCGTGCGATGAATAGTTGTCTGTGGTTCTGTGGCGACCTGCGTGGGTATTGTTTTACTGCTTTTGCAAGGGAGCGGCCAATTAAATCACAAGCAAGACTGCACATGTCAAAACTGCAGTTGACCTCCTTTTCTTCATGACAAAAACTTCCTCACAAGTGGACAGCGAAATCCTCAAAAACAACATGGACGTGGAGCAGGACGATCACAGAAGAAACGCCTCTGACTGTGTGTGCGTGTGTCTTCGATGTTTGGCAGCTAATCGCAGCAGGAGTACATCGAGCGCTTCCGTTGAAATGCATTTAGCAGGCAGCCTAAGTGCCGCCGCTGGAGAGTTCCGGGTAAAATCTCGTTGAGGTAATCTCTTTGGGCTTGGCCGACGGATGACTTCCAAGAATCTTTGGCCACCGTTAATGAGACGCCTCTCCGCCTGGCAGCAAATACTGCCCGTCAACGCACGGGCAGGTGGACGCCATTTTACTCCAGCACTGAAAGAGGATATTTCGGAGCCATTTTATGCCTCTTGCAGGCGAAACATTCCTACTTCGGATTCTTACAATTTCATGGTGTGGATTTTGTTTGTAACCCAAAATAAAGTTTCTCAAAATTGTAGTATGGCTCAACTATCTTCAGCCTCTTTCAAAGTCTTTTACACAGAATCATCTTGGTACTTTTGGCACTCGTCCATTCAATTTGAAGAGCTCAACTTTTAGATAACGTACCACTTCAGTTGGTACAAAGAAGTCATTTGAATAGCTAAATTTACCTACCTCTGATACTCGTTTATTTGATGTGCACCATCAAGACAATGGTTGCCAGCATTAGCGGCTAGTGGCTAGCAGCTAGCCGCTAAGCAATATGTTTTAGCCGGTAAAATTGCTACTTTCTTTCCGATGTGTCTTTACCCCACTCCCCAAAATCTCTCCATTATTCAATAGAATATTCAGTATAACAAAATATTTGTTAGCTGAGCCCTAATTATTTTGAAATTAATCAGTCAAGCAGTGGACCTGTCCTTCACCTTTATCTCGATATGCGCAATAACGCTAACTGGCTAAACAAACGTCGGCAAAGGGACAAAATGGCTACCATACAACTGGTTTATCGTTTTAGTACTGTTAAGCTGAACACTCCTTTTGCTACCATTTCAAAGGGATTGATTATGAATGACTTATTCATGTAATAATTAGCAACTCATCATGAGCATGAGTTAGCGCTAGCCAAGCACTTATCCAGTATATGAAATATGTGCACTCTCAGTGTTTTCCTTTACTATTTTACTACTTCAACAACACACACATGCTGATTCAGACTCTGTTACTGTGACTTCTCCCCTGGGGACTTTCCTGGTGTCTACCTGGAACTTGTGCTCTGTGTGCTTGTGTGGGTGAGCTAATTGGAGTGATTAAAAAGCGGTCACTGCCTGCATTAAATATTCACGTTTGTCGCTCACGTGTGAAGAAATGTGGGTCTGTGTGTGGTTCATCTACAAATGGCTATTAGTACCACAACTCGAAAAAAATACTGCGTGAAATTATAGGTTTGTTATTGTTTGTTATTTTAGGCAGATAAAAAACGGTAATCGTGTTGTGAGAATACTCAACGCTAGAAAATTAAGGGTCTCAATTAAACAAGAAAAGTTATTTTTAAGAAGTTCTATTACAGCAAGAAAAATTTTTTTTTTTGTAAGTGCAATTTTAAATATAACTACCGGTAGTTATAATTCTGACAATGGAAAGGAATAAAGTTGCAAAAAATAATTTTACAAGAAAAACGTCAAAATTACGGAGTCTTAATTTCACAACACTTTTTTTTTTTTTTTTTTTTAGAAAAACTACAGCCAAAAAAAGTTTGTATGTCAATTTAATAAGAATAAAGCCTTTTTTTTTTTTTACAACAATAATGCAATTGTATAGAAGGTTCAATGTTGCTGCAAGAAATGGTGGGAGAAAACAAAAAAATTCTAATTTTACAAAAAAAAAAAAAAAAAGAAAAAAAAAAAACAACGCAAATTTATCAGAGCAAGGGCATTTTTTTATGTTTTTTTTGTTAACAAAAATAGTCATAAATATACTCCAACAAAATCCTAATTTTACAACAGTCACAAGTTGCAGAGAATTAAGTTGCAAGTAGTAGTTGAAAGTAGTTTCAGTTGTAGTAGCAGTAGTATAGTAGTAGTAGTAGTAGTAGTAATAGTAGCTACAGCATCAAGTCAAAATATGAGAAAAAAAAAAACTCTAAATCTTACAATAAAAAGAATTAAAAAAATAAAAAAAACATCATGATAGCCAGAAAAACAAGTCTAATCTAATAAATGTAGATGAAGTAACATTAAGAGCAAGAAGCTGCAATAATAATCATTCTCACAGAGCAGAGAAATAACATGGTTTGGTTCAGCAATTACTCCATGTTTATTTAAGGTGGCCAAAGCAGCAGCACAACAATGGCCATTCCATTGATGCAGTGTGACAAAAGATCTTTTACAATAAACGTGGTCTGACTGTATAAGGAAAATACTTTAATACGGTTGTCAGCACAAACCCTGAATACCGACTTTGGCAAATGTCTGGCAGCAGGACGGCGAAACTAAACATGGCCGCAAATTACCAGAAGTGCTCAGCTGTTGCAGATAACACAACGCAGAACCCCATCCCTCCACCCCCACCCGGCAGCAGTCATTGTATAAACGGACGATAAAAGCTCCCGCGTGTGCCTCTCTTACCTTGTTGTGTTGGTACTTGTAGGGGATCTGCAGCGTCTTCATGGCCTGGATCATGGCCTGCATGGCAGTGAAGATGTTCTGGTACACCAGCCTGGTAAAGGCCCGCTTGTCCTCGTCAGAGTAGCCTCGGCCGTGGATAATCCTCATTTGCTTGATGAAGGTGCTCTTGCCGCTCTCGCCGGTGCCTGGAAAATAAAATATAATAATACTGAATCTGTGTCCCATTAGAGGGTATCCAAAAATGGATACAGATGAGCTATGTTGGAACGTCTTCCTTTATGAATCATGCCGCTATGTTTGGTCTGTAGTTTTAGAAAAATTTGTATCATCTAGTCGGTTTAAAAAAATTAGTACATTCCTCAGTGTTTGAGGGGTTCCGTAATTTATAGTTGATAACATACAAAAAAATAAAAGGAAAAAGGGTCTAAACTGGTAATTGAGGTACCCAACTAAAATGAGGGGAAACCTAAGACAGGGGTTCCAAAACGTGGCAGACTCCTCTACAACTTTTTGGTACCCCTCCATTAATTTAAAGCACAACTTTGGATATCCGTCTGACACAACCACACTTCAATCGTCAACAGAATGAGTTCCAAAAAGTAACTTTGATGCCAGTCCCTGAACTTGGTCAACTTCATACTTGAAAGCATTCCAAAAATTGGCAATGACCAAACACTTGTACCTTGGTACCTTTCCAAGCTTTCAACACCAGTCAAGTGTGTGTTGTGAACTCCACCTAAGCTACCGTAATGCCACCAGCACCCAGGGTGGTCAGACTGTGGTTGGTAGGTACCCCAAGGAAAGGGTTCCAAAAAATAATAAAACATAGCTTATACATTCCGCAACTTTAATTTCCTGTATCTGAATTTAGTGAATGCTAACCTCAATGTACCATAAGTGCAGTAGGCCCTAAACCCAATAGAAGAGAAGGGTACCAAAAAGTGGTGGAGGAGACAAATAGGTTGTTTTTTTTTTTGTTTTGTTTTGTGTTTTGTTTTTCACTTTAATAACGTACACTCACAGCGGCTGCGCGCGTTCGTCTGTCTACGTGACATTTATAAACTATTGTGTAATCAAATGCGGTGCACAAACTTAATTATATGCTTTCTAAACACTACGCAAAAATATGTAAATATTTATTTGTTGTGTTGTCAAGTGCGGGTTCGTTTACCGAGCAAGAGGAGCTTGTATTCGCGTCTCGAGTCCCTCTTGTCGCGGCGTAGCTGCCTCTCAATTTCGTCGTTGATCCTCCGAGCCTCTTTGGCCTCCGGGCTGAGGCAGCAAGCCCCCGCCGCCATCAGAGTCATCGTGCCCGGCTTCAGGCGTCGCCTCCCTGGGCACGGACAAAAACATGATGCCGTTTAAGCTCGGGAGAGGAGGAGGAGAGAATGGTGGGGTTTCAACAACCACAACAACCAGGAATCCACTCGGCTCACCGAGAAACACAAGATAACTCAGGAAAGTTGACTTTTTACCTTATTGCAACACTTTAGTGCTAAATGAAGTCAGCGGAGAAGTTTTAGGGACTGTCGGCGGGCGTGGTGGATATGCCGAATATGGCGGAGTTTCACTTCATGACCACATGAAATCCATTTTTGAACTCGAAAAGTAGCCAAGTCTTGTCGAGGAGGAAGGGGGAGAAACACACTCTGCAGCCGGCTTTCGGGTCTTGAACGCGGAGTGTAGGTCTCCGTCCTACCGCTGTGACGGTGTGCACTGGTTCAATCACGCCAAGGAGCCCTGCGCGGATGGCGCATGTGACCGGGAGAAGAGGGGACTGCTCCTCACTCTCTCTGGTGATGAGAAAGCGTGTGAGTTCTCGTCTATTACATTACTGTAACTCGTTTCCTGTAATAAACGAGCCTGCTGGTTGCGGATGGATGTGACATGTGACACAAGAGTATCGCGATATTTTAACTACCAGAACAAATTTGGTATCACGATGCAGATTAGAATCGATAGATGTGAATAAAATCAAGTTTTCTTGCATACCATTAACATATTTCAAAGGTTTTTTTTTTTTTTTTTTGCATATCTAAATTTTTAAAAATGTATTTTTTTTTTAAATAAAAACATTCCGGCAAAAAGCTAATTCGTTGAGTTTACAAAAAAAAAAAAAATGTTGCTGCATACTAAATTAAAAGTATGCGTGAAGTTCAACATTTATTCACTTCAATAACCTTCGACAAGTTTCTGCATAAATGGTCATAAAATGTAGTCTGATCATAAACCACAAACAGTCGGTATACCTCACAAAAATATGTGTCATCTTTTCACAGGTATAAAATTCACAGGGCATGGAGGAAGAAGTGAACTCGAGGATTTGAGAACTGGTCTGACCTCCTTTGGGCAATTACCCCTACAAATCATTTCCTGTTGCAGGTCAGACGTCCACAACAATCAAGAGTAATTTTGGACCATTCCTCTTTACAAAACTGTTCAATTCCTGTGATGCCTGGTGTGAATAGCTCTCTGAGGTGATGCCACAGGATCACAATCAGGATGAGGTCAGGACTGACTGGGCCGCTCCTGAACATGCATTTTCTTCTTCTGAAGCCATTCTGCTGATTTGCTTCTATGTTTCGGATCATTGTTCGGTAAAACACCCATCCTCTATTTATGAGGTTTAACTGTTGGACAGTTCTGCAAAATATGTTGATAAACCTGTTAATTCATTTTCCCATTGATGATAGAAAGCTGTTTTGGCCCTGAATTAGCAAAGCACAGCCAAAAAAAAACAAAAACAAAAAAAAACATTTAAGTCAACAAAACTTACTGATTGGGAAAAAAACAAACCTTTATTTGGTAATTACCGACGATATCAATCACAAATACACAAAAAGCGAGTCATTTCCCAACATTCTACAAATGGCTATAAACTCACTACCAAAATGATAAAATGCAAGAATACATTAAACACTTAAAAAAACCAAAACTAAATATCAAAGCATTCATTTGGCAAGAGAGGAAAAAACTGGATGTGAATATTATATACATAATTTGTACAGCAAAAAAGAAATGTAAAAATCTCTTTAAAAGTATCAAACATTCATCAAACTTCAAAGCATAGTGTGACATCCTTCTAGAGTTATAGTAAAACGTGCACATTAAAATATGGAAGAAAAAAAAAGATGGAAAACTGCAAGACTATGAAGAAAATTGTCACAGTTAACCATTTTCATTTTAAAATTGTCACGAGGTTGACAAAAAATAGCGACGCTAGACAGGTCTGTCAATAATGCTAAGCTAACTGCTGCTCATTTCCTCTGACAGAAAATGCGTGTGAAACTTCATTTAAAAACTCGTCTTAAAAAAAAAAAGAGCTGCATGCTGCACTGTAGGGGTGTTAAAAAAAAATCGATTCGGCGATATATCGCGATACTACATCGCGCGATTCTCGAATCGATTCAATAATCGGCAGAATCGATTTTTTTTTTTTTTTTTTTTTTTTTTTTTTTTAAAGGATTCACACCTTGAGCATGGAAGAATGTTATATGAACGGCACATTAAGCCTTAATATTTTTATTTTAATGCTGTTCAAATGTGAAACAGATTGCAAACTGTTTGTGTACAGTGGCTCACGGTTATAAGCCTCAAGTTTTAGATAAATATATTCATACAAATCTTACAGTGTACATGTACAAATTTACTGATAGTATTTTCTAAATTTGAATGGAAAAAAATCGCAACAATCGACTTATAAATTCGTATCGGGATTAATCGGTATCGAATCGAATCGTGACCTGTGAATCGTGATACGAATCGAATCGTCAGGTACTAGGCAATTCACACCCCTACTGCACTGTAATGCAAACAACACTAAGGTAAATAAAATATATTTTAATGATATCATGTCCTCCAAAATAATCAACACCGGCACAGGTGGGGCAGGTTATTATGCTTTTTTTTGGGTTATTGTTTGTTTTTACGGTTTTCCAGAAGCTTCGATGGATACGGTAGCACTGATCCATCCACGACTGAGGAATGTCAGCAATGAAGCAAATATTGGGCACGGGTTCACTCGTTTTGCTTCCGTCCTAGAAGAATCGACCGGAATATTGCTTCACACTGGGGGACGAAAGAACAACAAATCAGAAAATCAGAAAAATTCAACTTGGCTAGCCAAAACAGCAGAACCTATCAGGGCTTTTAAATAGTCTCTCGGGCCTGGGTTAACCTCAATGTGTTTTATGTTCAAGTTTGTTTATCTACACCTGAGAAATTTCATTTCAGAAATTCCACATTTAATTTTGTAAGCATTTTCAAATTATTCAGACTAATTTGACAGTTTTTAATGTTGGGAGGCACTCGCCTGTTCTGCAGCAGGTACTGTGCATTCTGAATCTGGTCCTGCGTTCCGATGATGGTAATGATGCGGTCCTCCGAACCCTCCAGCGGCTCGTCGATCTTGATGGACGCACCAGACTCATGGCGGATCTGCTTGATCCTCTGGCCGCCCTTTCCAATGATGGAGCCGGCGAGCTGGGAAACGGCCACAAAATTTCACCACAAGTGTCTTTTCCACATCTTTTTTTCCCGCCGCCTTTGAACACTCACATCTTTAGGGATGGTGACCTGCGTCGTGATGACGGGCCCTCCGATGTCGCTGTACGAACCACGGCCACCTGGAAAGCCAATCATGAAGTGTCTTTTATATGTGAATTACAGTATGTATTGTTTTTTTTTTTCTCCCCTACTCACCAGAATGAAAGTGATCCCAGGAATTGTTGTCTTCAAGTCGCCAAAATAGAAAACAAAACAATTCAAAATTAGCTAGTGTTTATTCAAACTTGACCGCAATAGGTTAAAACCCACAATATAGAAACCGCAAAAAAAAAAAATTAAATCGTTTTAGTGTTACAGAATTAACAAAAAAATGGTGAGACTCACCATAACCGCCTCCACTCTATTTCAGCAACAGGAGAGAAGGAAAATCTGGTTTAGTGTCAGCGCAAAGATGGCATGCTCACAGTCATCTTAATATTCATTTTATACACCATTTCTGACAAGCAGACTCACTCGATTAAATAACTATACCAAGTGAGGGTCTGGAAACGTTCCAAGTGGATGTGGGCACACACACATTATTAATGTTTCACACTCTGTTGACCTGAAATGTCACACCTGCAGTCTCTCTGGCACAACTTGAACTTTGGAACCAAGTCTCCCGCTGTATAACCACGTCCCCGTTATTGTATAACTTTATGATATAGACATTGTATGTGGGTCAAGTCTTAAACTTTTAAGGATCTTGGAATGGTTGACGCCCACTTGGCTGAAACTGGCGTTCTGCTTAAAGTTGTGCGATTGAGTCAACAAAAAGGATGCATTAATGCATCTTGCAATATTGTCTTGATAATCCCATTGCATTGGTATAGGCAAATATCAAGTGTTAATTTTTAAATATTGTTTTCAAAGGGATTGGAGAATCTCTGGCAGAATATTCTGAATTCTTCTAACCTCCCTTGGTTGATGTCATGTTCGAATAGTCAACAGTGAGTCAAGAACGCATCTGACGGTCGCAGTCGTTTGGCCTCCGTTTGACGCCATTAATCCGCACAATCCAATTACCAACGACAACGTCACGGATTAATTATTATAAATTTGTAAGGAAGCTGCGCAAGAACGACTAGCCCGGCAGATCTCCGGCCGGCGTACTCTGATTGCCGAGAGGCAACCAAGGAGACGAACGTTGCCAGGCAACCACGGGCCTCAGACGAAAAAAAAAAAAAAGCATCAGCGTACATGGCTACTCTGGTTGTACTACGCTCAGACGAGGGATTCCGATCGCCTCTTGTTCTCGGGGAAAAAAAATGCAGAAATGGCGGCGGCACTCACCATGCTGTCGTAGCGATCTCCTCCGCGGCTTCTTCTGTCACTACACATGCAAAGAGGATGAGCATTCACATTGTTAAAACTGAAGAAAAGGTGCGAGAGGACGTTTTTGGTCTCACCTTGGTCTGTCGTCATAACTGCCATGGGAAAATCTATCACTGTAAAAAAGAAACATTAGATCTCCCAAAAAAATAAAATAATTGCATCATTAAAAAAATGCTGTCAATAAAAAACAATTCAAAGTAAATTCAAAATGAAATCAAAAGAGTATAAATAATATAAAACTCACACCTATTAAATAAAATCTAAAAAATGTAAAATGAAAATAAAATAAATATTCTAAAAAAAATATCAAGATTATAATATTGCAACTATGATCAAATCTAAAGATTACATAAAATACAATCAGAAAAAAAACGTAAATAAAACCTAAAAAAATGAATAAAAATTCTAAATAAAATCAAGATTAGAATAATGTAACTAGAGGTGTCAGTCGATTAAAACTTTTAATCGTAATTTATCGCATGACTTCAATAATTAACTGACGATTAATCCCATATTATATATCTCAATTTATATCTAAATTTACAATAAAATGTACAATTTTCCCCCCTAATTTCAATATGGTTTTATTTTTGAAAAAAATTAGTGCCGTAAAAGGCACTTTAAGTTAACGAGATAACGTGATAATTTTGACACCCATAATTGTAACTAAGATCAAATCTAAAGGCTACATAGAATAAATCAGACATGCACAAAAATCCAATTATGAAAATGAAAAAATTCCCAACACTGTTGTCATGGATATTGCTGTAAACAAAACATATTCTCCTCACCTTCCTCGTGGCGGCGGCGGCGGGGAGCGGCAGGTTGCGCGCTCGGCTGCCCACGCGTCCCCGGCTCAGCGGCGGTGGCGGACCCCGGCGGGGGCTCAGGTCGTCGTAATCCCGACGGGAGGGGGGCGGGCGGCTGCTTCGTGAAGGGGGCAGGCGCTCGAAACCACCCCGCACGCGGATGGGGTAGCCGCCGCCGGGCCGCCGGCCGCGTTCCTCGAACATGACGGTGAAGCCGCCGTAGTCGTACGTTTCGTCATAGAAGTTGGGGTCGTAAGGTTGGGCGCGGCCTTTGATTGGCGCCTGTGAAATACCGGCAAGCATGTTTTTTTTTTGTGTGTTGTTTTTTTTTTTTAGCATTTCGGTTCGCGAGTTACACATAGTAAAAAGCACATTGAGAGATTCAACTGACTATTTGGACGAGCACAAAACTTCACGGGTTAGAGGTCACATTAATTGGGGGGGTGGAAATTTATCTTGGAATTTTTTATTTTATTTTTTTAAATCAAAGATTTTTTTTATATATATATTCATCTCAAGTTTATCCTGAACTTGCACTGTGTTAGTAATATTTTTGCATTTTATTTTATTTTTTGCAGTAGCTGTTTTGCTTCCATTTGTTTGAGAGGATATTATCAGGGGAAGGGTATAAACTAGGTCAAGACTCACCTCAGCTACCAGCTCTAGGATGACTTTGATGCATTCAACGACTCGCTCCGGCTTACCGCCCACGGAGACAACTCTGTCCGTAGAATGTGGACAACAGTCCTGAAACAGCTTGATGGTCGTTTGTGTATTCTGTGTGTGTGTGTGTGTGTGTGTGTGTGTGTGTGGGGGGGGGGGGGGGGGGGGGAATCATTGTCATAAGTGTTACTACGGTAAGCAGGATGGCATTTATGGTCATTTCTACGCAGAAATTGAAGCGCTGTCTCTTTAAGACTCTCACCCTACCTCTCGCAGCTCTTTGATCTTGCTGCCTTTCACGCCGATGATGCCGCCCGCCAAGCTCTGGTGGATCAACAGGCGGAGCTCGCAGTCAAAGTCAATGCCGCTGTAATGCTGGTACTTGTTACACAAAAACAACAATTGGGTGGGGGGAGACTAGTTAAGTATCCTTTGGCATTGCAGATTACCACAGTGTAACCTGCAGGTCTACATCTGGTTTTCTTTAATGTATTCTGATACACAAGGATCTAGTTTTTATTTATTTATTTATTTATTTTATTTATTTATTTTTTTTGTTTAAAGAGTTTTTATTTATTCTATGTACAAGAATATATTCAACGAAAGTATACAGGAGAAAAAATTAATTACAAATACATACATAAAAAAAAATTGATATTTAAAATAAAAACAAAGATTGTATTAACAGTCTTTTTATTTTTAGTACTCCCTTAAAAAATATGTAATTAAAATATTATAAATAATAAAATCTAAATAATTATAACGAAAAACCAAGAATGTGAATAATTTAAATTAAATGTGCATTTTTTCTGTCTATCAAATAAAAACATGCAGAAAAACTGATTAACGTAAGTTGCCATTTATATTTAGTGTTTGCCAGCAAACACCCTACCAGTCGAAGATCTCCCATTATTTTTCATCATTCTCAAATAGAAATGAGGGCGTTTTACCTCCTCTAAAGTGGGAATGATCTTCAGCAGAATGTCTCCGATGGTGTCGATGTTGGCGTTGACGCTCAAGATCCTATGGAAAAGGCCAAAATGAAAGCAAGACATTACACGAAGGAGACAACGAAATACTATAATCACGACGAACAGGAAACAAGTCGTCAAGGAAACACGTATAGAAAGGCTTGGACGAAGAGGCATCAAACTTGGAAGAGAGGAAACGAAGACTAACATGCACTTAGATACAATTATCTTGGAAGGACGAACGGCTTTCGAATGGCTACAATTAACACGAGGTCACATAAGTGTTGACTGAGGGCTGGGACAGTTCTGTTTTTAAAATTACAGAACATAAAGTGGGAATTAACTGAAACGACACCTCACTAGACGATGCCAGCAGCGTCTCACTGAAAGGGGGAGGAAGCAGGTGGGTCGTAGACCAGTGATTCTCAACTGGTGGACATTGAAAATGGGGATTGATATTTACTTGAAAAGAAATCTAGTATTTGTTGTTCACATCAGAAATTCTAGTTAAACTCTGTAAAATTTACTGATAATTTCTGAGTGCATCAACCTTGACTCAGCTTTTTCATGTAAATGTCACTCCCCCACTTTATCTGTTGTAGCCAAACAGCTGTTTGTTAGTAAACAAAATGATTTTTTTTTCTTGCTTACAGTATCTAAACGCATAAAATGACTAGTCGACTAATCCTGAAACAAAGTGTATGAAGCAGCTTGAAATTGGGCTTTAACCTATTCAGTTTGAAATTGCTCATTCCTGTTCAAAATGGTACAACGCAATAAGTTCAGTGAAATCGGGGAGAGAAAAAAAACAACAAAAAAACTGCATTCAAGCAAGAAAATCAGACCAGTTGAGAAGTCCTGTCATAGACAAATGTCGGCAAGACGGTGGTGGGGGGTGGGGGTTGGGGGAGATGCGAGTGGTTACACACTGCAAGATGGTACAGGACAGCAAGTGGTGTGCAAGAAAGAGTGAGGTGTATGGAAGGTTTGGGGCCATTTAGCAGGGGGGAGAGGGAGGGGAACCACAAGATTTCCTGCCCACGCAAACAACTGCCATTGCCGCGCACTGTGAATGGCTTTACGACATATGTTTCAATGTTACAAACAGAACACAATTAAGTAGCCATGCAGCTAGAGCTGTAATTAACTCATTTGCTCCCAATAGCATGTAAATACATTTTTTTTTAATGTTGTAAGTGTCCCCAAGACGTATTTATACGTTTTTTTGTTTGTTTTTTATGTTAGAGCATACAGAAGGCTTTGATGTAGCCTCTCAGCTGCAAAGAACGGTTGCAGAAATTGTAGTTATTACACAAACGTCCAGCAGGTGGCAGCAGAACAAAGGAGATCAACCAGGGCCATGTTGAAAAAAAGCTAAATTACTTAGAATTTTAAATAGATTTGTGAAAACTGATGAAACTTAGCTCTCTTCTAATGCTAATTGCTGCAAAACGGAAACAGAGAGAAACATACTTTTTTTTCCTGATGAAAGAAGAGACGTTAATTTTTCTTTTGGTAGGTTCCATGCTTTTATAGCAATAGAACAAAATATTCTGTGGGCCTTGCAAAATCAGTCAAAATCCAGTAAAACGGCCGGGAGCGAACGGAATTGCTTCTGTGAAAATGGCTGGGAGTGAATGAGTTAATAAAATAAATTCAGGGGAAAAAAAGTTCAAGCATAATTTCTGCCTTGAGACCATTTTTTCCACATACACTAATGTGTATCTGCACCACTCGGTGTAGATATGTTGACGAGATTTGTCTCCCAGATTTTTTTTTTTCTTTTTAAACTGTGCAGGAGGTCCTACAGCATTAAGTGTAGGTTATTGTAGACTATAGCAAGTGGTGGGACTTGATTATTACTGAACTTAAATTTCTATGATATCTGCATTTTACTTGAGTATTATTTTGGTAACTTTTTATTTATTATTTTATGTTTTATTTTTTGAAAACAGATGCCAGTACTTTCTACTCCTTAGGTTGTCAAAATAGATTTGTTACTTTCATCAACTTTCGCTGATGATGAAATGACGTTTATATATATATATATAAAAAAAAAAAAGAAAAACGTAAAAAAAAAAAAGCCATAAACAGAAAAATAGGTTTATCCGCACTTTAGAGATTGGGATCTTTTGGAGTCATATGGTGGAAACCATAATAATATAGCAGTGGCAAAAAAGTGAAGCATAAACAATAACATAACAGATTTGGAGAAACAAACCTGAACCTTGGCCTCCTTTAGGCGAGGTCCTTATGTCAGCCTAAAAAATCACCAGCTTCTGGTATTGAAAAATTCTGTCTTGCATTTTTTTTTTAGTTTACATTCATCACATTAGCAAAGCTGTCACGGCAACACTTTTTAGTAGCATAAAAGCCTGAGCTAACAAAGGACAATATTGCCCCGACATTTACGTTATTTATTTATTTTTTAATAATTTGTTCCTGTACATTAGTGCATACTGTGAGTTTGCCACATGTTAATAGCAGGTGGAGGTGGGTGGTTGCAAAGCGACAATGGAAGGAGATATAGGTGGCAATGCGGGGGAAATGGATGAGTGAAGGAGGGAAGGTAGAGTTTGATGGGTAGGGCTTGCGTTCAAAAGATGTCCGCCTGCCTTGCGGACCTTGAATTGGACAGCCGACATATCAAATATCATGGTAAAGTTCAAGTTAAAGACGTTTAGGAATGGACAGAAACATCAAGAGGACATGTGGAAGGATTGGGGGAGGGGTGGGGGGATTGGCGGTGGGGAGATTGTGTTGGGGGGAGGAGGGGCACTATCATTTGTATGAAATATAAACGTAGCAGTGAAAAACAGAAGGCATGTTATTCATGACGTTGTGAGGCAATAATTGGTGGGACATACCGCTCTGGGCCACTGCTGTCTGGGACAGATACACTGGCATTGTACTGCATGGAGGTGGAGGTGGTGGTTGGAGAGCATTGGGCGGGGGGGATTCAATCACATGTTAGGGGCACGGGTTATGGGCAAGGTCGACCAGGGGGTGGCAGGTGGGCGGACGGGCGGGCGGGCGTTCAGGGGTTGGGTTGGGCCAACGCAGGAAGGGGCATTTCGGTCCAGTACATGGGCAACGGGCAGGTGGCCAAAACATTGACAAAAAAAAAAACAAAAAAAAACAAAGAAAGGACAAAGGGGGAAAGAGGGGGGAGAAGGAATACATTTTTAATTGAACTTTTATCGCTTTAAGGCAAAATGTGAGAGAAACAGGAAGTGTGGCGTGGTCAAAACGGTCAGAGATGATCACAATGTATCCCTCGGAATTTTCATGCGTCATATGAGGGAGATACGATTTTTGGCAAACCTCAAGTACATGTAGGGATGGGCATAATCAATTTATCCATGTATAAGATTAATACATAATGAAGGATTCCTGGTGGAATTCAAAATGGAGGATATTGTGTTAAGATGACAGAATACTGTAGGGCTGTGCAATTAATGGAAATTCAATTATTACACTCCACAATTACAAAATCAGCAGAATCGTTACAAAAAAAAAAAAAATATTAATATTAATTTTTGAGTTGTTTAAATTTATACATTTGCACCTTTTTTAAATTTTAAAATAACTAATTTTAATACATTTTGTTTCATCCAAAAGGAATTTGCATAATTCTAGTGTTTCAAAGAATTCTATTCTATTTGTCTTAATATTTTTTAGTTTAAACATTTTCTTGTTTTTTTTGTTTGTTTTTTTAATCAAAAAATAAATAAATGATCATCCTAATCCTAATTAAATAATTACCAAAATAATTGTGATTAATTTTTTAGAGCACTCCTAATTCAAGGAGCATTTCATTAATTTTTATTTTTTTTTTTAAATCATGAATAAAAAAATAAAAGACAATTGATTGTAATGTAGCCCATCCCTACCTTCAAACAGACAATAATGTGAACGCATTCCAAATAAAAGTAAAAATAAGACTGAGGAAATGCACCATGTTACAATTCCAACTCGCTGTTGTGATACTTTATAACGCAATCACTGAACATATCATGTGTTTACTCACATCTGTGCGCAGTGCTTTTATGTTCTTGCCGCCCTTTCCGATAACGGCGCCGGCGTTCTGTGAAGCGGGGGGGGGGGGGGGTATCGGGGGTTCATTCTCAGAAAACAAGAAGAAAAACAAAGACAGAAGTGACAGGCGACCTCCTCACTTTGCTCTGGAGCAGCACACGCAGCTCTAACATCTCGTCGGCGTTGCGCGAGCGCTTGTAAGCGTGCTCCTCGTCCATGTCCTCTGCCGGACGCTTACCTGGCGGGGGAGATCACCGGGGACACATCAGAATGAGTAATGATGACTTTGACTGATCAATAGTCTAGTGTAATGTATTTGCTCCAATTGAAAATAAAATTGACCAAAATGAATGTTTTTAACTCTTAATGTGGGGTAATCCTAAATCAAGATACCTCTGTAGTCCCTTACGGTAGCCGGGTAAGCGTTTGTTGGAGGAAAATACATAATGTGAGGAGCACTGGGTTTTCACTATGTGTCAGTTGGCAGTCAAGCACAGACTGGAAACCACTCCGATGCACCATGTTCCCTTCCTGAATTAAAAAAAAAAAAAATGTGCTTGGGAGCCAAACAACAGCGGTATTCCTCCACCATCTGCTAGGTAGCAGCAGCCAGGAATGATCTCTTTTCTTTAGCTCATGTCAGCCAGTGCAGATACTTGAAGCTGCCAGGATAACTCAAAATATTGTGTATAAAGTGAACCCTTGCTGATTCACAAACAGCCCTATTTATGAATTTGCTCAAAGGTCCCATGCCATCAAAATCCCATTTTTCCCCACTGTCTTGTGTATAACAAAAGCCAATGAGTACTCCTTAAACAAGTACCTGCCCACGTCATGTTTGCCCACTCAACTCAGGGAAAATAGCTGAAGGGCCGTGCACTTGAGTGTGATGCAAAGCTAAAATTTTGCATCAGCTGCCAATCTTAGAGATGTTGAAGAATAAATGGCTTCAATTTATTCTTGGAGATAGTCATCTTTTATTGCATACACAGGTCAATGCAATTCAAACACGAATGCTGCACCAATGCAATCTAACTTTAGAGGTAAATCTATAACAGCTTCTCACTGGGCTGACCGCAGCTTCAATTATGTGGTTCTCCGACCTGTCTACAAGAATTTCAGAACCCAAAATGTGCCTCGTTTGGGCACATTTCGTGGATGATGACTTTGTAAATATAAGCTTTCCACACATGCTAGAAACACATTTCCGGGATTTAAGCGAGCAAATTAAAAGATGTGTGGCATAAGACCTTTAGAGAGGCTCATTGTGGGGTCAGAGACAAAGAAATCAAGATGGTAAACTGACATTGGAAGCTAACTCATGAATTAATGTCAGACTCTAATTTTGGTCTACTCTATGTTAGAAAGAATTGAAACTGAACGCTCATCCAAGAAAAACACAGCAAGCTAACTTCAGAATCTAAAGCTAAAATTGAAGCTAACAGAGCTACCATCTAGCACATGTTTTCCAAAATCTAAGTATGAGTAAGCCATTTATTTTTTAGGGCAATGTTGTCAGATTGGTTTGAAATTATTTCTACTGTATACAGTATATAAATACTGTACAAAAAAAGAAGCCTGATTTTACCATTGGTATCCGTGGTGCCAAATGTGAGATCTTCGTCCTGCTGTTCAATTTGCACCTCCATTTTATGTTGCACCTGCAGCGTGGCACAAAAGGTGAATGTTACCAACTTAGTGGAAAAGTTGTTTTTTCAAAATATGGATACATAATAGTTTTGTGTTCAACTATAAAGGCCCACATTTCACTCTGAGTATGTAAATCTGTAAGAAATCGCGACCATATTTTTTAGTATAGTGAACCACATAGAAAAGGACCAAATCTAACTGTCGGCAAGCAAGCAAAAATAAATTAAAGTAATGATGATAATAATAATAATAATAATAATAATAATAATAATAATAATAATAATTATTATTATTATTATTATTATTATTATTATTATTATTATGGAATACCTAGGAAGAACTTATGTCGGCCACGCATTACACCCATGCGCTCACATTCAGATTAACCGTGGGCTCATGACATCACTCACAAAGCCACGCCTCTTAAAGGTCAAAGTCCACTACTTGATACAAACTTCGTAAAGTATTAACACTTTATAAAGTAAGTTATTTCTTAACATTACAGTGCGATTTTTTATTTATTTAGCGCGAGCAAAAAGTGTTGCCCCGCCCCTCCCGAAATCAACGCTCACTTGTGGAGTCAAAACAAGCACAACCCTCAACAATGCATCCGATTCCGAGTTATAAATAAACGACGCACACGGGTTTTTAGTGACGTTTATCAAGGATTTTTACAACATTGCAGAGGCTCAGAGTTGCCGCTGAAAGGCGTCACAGCGAGTAGAAAAACGCTCGTCTTTCAGTGTCTAAGTTGACGTGACTCTGCGATGCTAACCGCTAATGCTAAGTGCTCGCGAGGCGTGTCCGTCTCGACGAGACAGCGTTCACATTGCGACCGCGCAGAGAACTAAACGTGCACATTTGTTATTCATACACGCTTTGTAAATGTCTATAAGCAATATTACGCCCCCCTAAAATAATTAAAAGACGTCAATACTTGCGACAAAACGCCCACCGCCACGCTATTCTGTTGCCTTTGGAACGAATGAAAGCTTTTACCATGGAGGCGAGGCGACACGGTGGTTTGCTTGTGGCCTATGAAAACGGCAGCGCCGACGGGCGGGGGCACACAGCGCCTAGCGTACGACCGCCCTACCGGACCACGCGGTGTTAAAATCAAACTGCTTTTTGGTATCTGGGTGAATTTCTCCCGGGTTTTGGACTGTAGGATCGTTTAAGACACCTCAATGTTGACTGTCAGGTTGGCTTTCGACACGTAACTTGAATTAGAATATCAGCACGATATGTACAACTTTTGTTCGGGGGAAAAACGAATTCACGTGTTTTTTGGTGCTAAATTAAATTATCTTGTGAATGTCATATTTCCTTGTGTAATTACTGACAGCGGGATACAACAGAGGATGGTGTGTGGTGATAACCATAGAACAGAAAAGCGAGTGGGTAAATACAATGGAAAGCCACAATCACAACAATGCACTTCCAGACGAACAGACACATGCAACAAGCTGTTGTAGGATGTCGCTCACTAGGCCACACCTCTTAAAGACATACATCCAACATGCAAATACATCCGAGTGGATAGTTAAATGGTTTATTTTGATGCCCACGGTTTGACCCCAACATGGATGAATCGATTTAAGATTATTTCCTACTGGGCAAAATCCAGCCACCATATTACACGGCAACCTCCATTTTGGATCCAATCAAGCAGTCTCCTCATAGAGATTTGCCTCGCACCTTCACATGTGCAGGCTTTGTCTCACTCCCTCTCTCTCCTTACTCTTCTATATTCTAAAGTTACCATGGCAACAATTTTAATTCGGTTCTTGATGTTTTTCAGGAAGGGGTTAATGGTAGTCAGGGTTGAGGGGGAAAAAGTGGAGTGTACATATTTTCATCCGCAACCATAGCGATACTTGACATTGTCCCCGATGTTTGTATAATAAGAAAAAAAAGTCGCCATGGTGACGCTCACTGATCCCGCCTTGTGTGTATGTATATCCATGTCTGTGTCACACATCCACTATGTTCCCATCTCGTCATGACAGCCAACAGGATTTCTTCTTTTTTTTTTTTTTTTTTATCCCGGCCAACATATTTGCCGTCAATAAAAGTGGGGATATTTAGTTGTATTATAGCTACTTTCTCTATGAATCAATTTCATTAATACTGTATATACATACTGCATATATGCATACAACACACCTATATATATATATATATATATATATATATATATATATATATATATATATATATATATATATATATATATATATATACACACACACACTACTGTGTATACTGTACTTGCATGTAAAATTCATTAATTATTTAGCAGTAAATTTACCTTCTAATGTTTAAATGTGGCTACTTTTCAAAATGTGTTAACAGTCGCCATCATAAAATATTTATTAACTGCACAGGTAGCCCTTTTAAATCAAGTACAAGTGTAAATAGAGAAGGGACCCACTATAAAATCAATACAACTAAAATGGAGTAAAACTAATCTTAATCTTTCCAAGCAGAGATGGAACAAAAACGTGTTTGCAGCGTGACACTGCCACCTGGTGGAATCTAATAGACATTGATGAAATTTAATAAGAAAGGGCTGTAGTGCCTTCTCACTTGCAGTACATTTTTTACCATGTGAATGAGGTTTTACTCATCGTACCGTTGCATGCTGTCAGCAGGACTCTTGTCCATGTGACCTTTGCCATTTTCTGTTCTGTGGTTATCATCACAGTCTTGCCATCACTGGTGCCCTTCTCCTTAAAATGAGCTTAAAAATAAATAAAAAAAAATTCTATAGAAATGCAATCCTTTCGTGTTTAGAGGCTCACTAAGCTGACACATCGGCCAAAGTAAAGATGAATAATTATCATGATAATCAAATTTGTAGTAGCAGAATTTTTCATTGAGGCATCTGGTCTCGTGCGTCAACTGTGGACGTCATGCCATGTGTGTGTTTTGACCAGCTGTGTTGTAGAGCAACTTAGTTTAAATGAAAAGGCAAGAAATAGGAAGAAATGAAAGAAGGTAGAAAAGTATGTTTGACCAACAGAGAAAAAGATGTAAGGAGGCATTACTAAAAAAAAAAAAAAAAAGTAAGTCTGAGGTAAGAAAGACAGGAAGAAAGGCAAAAATTATATTTAAGGAAGGAAGGAAAAAAGCTGGTCTCAGGAGGTAAGGAAGGACAGATCATCTAATGCCGAAAAAGCGAATGAGTGAAAGAAGATAGGAAGGATAGAGAGAAGGCAAACAAGTAGGCGTAAGTGAAGGAAGAAAGCATGTATGAAGGAAAGCAAGGAAGGAAAAATTGGAAGAAAGGCAGAAAAGGAGGTTTAAGTGGCAAAATCAAGAAAGGATGTCAGGATGCATTAATTAAAAGCAGGTGTGATGAAATGAAGGAAGGAAGGCAAAAAAAAGTAGGTTGACAGTTCACATGAAATTGAGACGTAAGGATACATGAACAAATATTGTATCTGAGGGAAGGAAGCAAAGAAGGTAGGTAAACGTGGTAGGTTTACGTGAAGGAAGTAAGGCTGTGTGACTGGAAAGTAGAAAGGAAAGAAGAAACCACTAAAAAAAAGGCAGATCTGACATGGAAGGAAGGCAGAAAAGAAGGCTTAAGAAAGGATGTATAGGGTCAGGAGGTGGAAAAATAGATCTGGGGAAAGAAGACTGGAAGGAAAGGGTGGTGAAAGGACGGTTTGCGAAGGCAGAACAGTAGGTTGCAGTGAAGGAATGCAGGATAAAAAGCTGGTCTCAGGGAAGAAAGAGGATGGAAAGAAGGAAAGGAACAAACAAGCAAAGAAAGGAAGGAAGAAAAAGCAGGTCTGAGGAAGGCAGTACATGAGGAATTGAAGGAAGGAAAGATATAATTAAGATGGGAAAAACTGTATGTAATAAAATATAAAGTGGACACTTACTTTTGGCTCATCCTGTATATAAATAAGAGGGGGGGGTGTTGATGCAGGTAGTCGTCCTCCCTGCATCACCTCATGTGTGGGGAGGGGGGCAGCAAAGGAAGGAGGTGTAGAAAGGAAGGAGGGGGTCCGTCCACCCAGCCTTCCTGCCTGCCTATCGATCTCCAAACATCTGGAACACGTCATTTTTGTTTTTACAAGCCTAAAAAAAAAAAAAAAAAAAAAAAAAAAAAAGAAGAAGGGGGTGGGGGAGGCATGCGGGCTACGGAGAAGTGAGACGGCATCATCATCTTCTTCATCATCATCATCATCATCATCATCTGCTGCTGCTGGAGCACTTGACACCTCTACGAACGGCGGCGAGCGTGTCGTGCGCGATCGCGGCTCTGCAGACACGCCAAGGCCGCTCCATGGCACCCTGACACCCCCACCCCTCCCCCTCCACCTCCGGCAAGCCCTCGGTGCAGATCGCGATTTAATAGAGGAGAGGGCTTTAATCCCTCTGAGACGTTTCACATCTAAAGGGGGGGTGGGTGGTTTGAAGGGGAGAGGGGGGCAACACTAGAGGTGTGTTGTTTAGGATTTCTCCCCCCCTTGGAATTTTTTTTTTTTTTTTTTGGCGATGGACTGGCATGGCATGGCTCGCCTCGGATTCCTCCTGCTGGCGCTGCGCGGACTGCGGGGGCTGAGCGCCGCCTGCCCCGCCGCCTGCACCTGCACCGTGGCGCGGATCGCGTGCGTCGACGGAGCGGCGCCGAGCCTCGAGGATTTCCCGCTGCTCACCCTGGACGACATGGAAAACATCACCGACATGTAAGTGCGTGCGTGCGCCAACTTGACGATGATGATGAGATGTTTGAAGGATGAAGGTGATCATGTTCAAAACCCCACCACCCCCCCTCCCACCCTTACAATATCATCACATATTTCATCATTATCAAATTGTGCTGTGTTGTGAGCGCGCGATACGTTTGTCTAACGTTGAACTGTATGCGCGTAATGCTCGTGCACGTTTATTTGGATTTACACAGCATTCCATGAAATACGCACACACACACACACACACACACACACACATACGCATATCCAGGCCCGGCTTTAGGGAAGCGGTCCACAAAAGGGTGTCAGTGTGAATCCCCCCCAACCAATAGGATTGTTGACAGATTGCACACATGCAGGTTAAGTGTGTTGAGGCCAGACACGGCATGATACATCAGTAAAAAATTCATATTTTGTATGTTTTTGGAGGAGGGGGGGAATATACAGACAAATAGTGCTGTCACCATCAATTAATTTATTGAATCGATTAATCGACTAGTCGGATTCATTTTAATTTTGCATTAAAGTGTATTTCAAAAGCATTTCCCCCCTAATTACTGTTTATTAACCAGTGATAGGTGCTTATGTTGTACTATAGTTACTGATTTGGTCATTGTTTTCCAAAGTTAACAGTTATCTACTGATAAATGTTAATTTTCCATAGGAAATAAATACAGTATGTGCTTGATTGTTTGCCCTGTGATTGCCTGGCAACCAGTGCAGAACGTATGCCACTTCTGCCGCCAAATATTAAACAATTTCAATATTTGCGACAAAAAATCTTCATAAAGCCGACTAAGATTCACTCAATTACTCCACAAATTGTGACGTGGACGGAATGTAGCCAATCAAAGAGGCAAACTGACAAGCAAGGAAACGGATATAAATAAAACAAAATATGTCCAACAAGGAGTATTTTCGAAAGCAACCGACCTTTGACCGACATGACCATCTTGTCTTCTATGGAAACACTCGGGGAAACATCGGCGCATATCCGGATGTGTCACTTTTGTGTGAACATGCAAGTTTTCTGCCTTGAAGGTCATATTGTTGAGATTATCAGAGCACAGGTATGAACGTGAATGGTTGTTTGTAATCTATATACTGGCCACTAGGGTGGTGGGTGAGCTGGAGCAAATACAATCTGACTTTTGGGTGATAGCCGGGGTACACCTTGGACGATCGTAGGGTATATATAAATACCAAAATTAAACATTTGTAATTCTTTGTTATTATCTGTACCCTGACAGATACATCGCTAATCAAAACAGGCTGTTTGAACTCAACGACAACAGTCTGAGGCACTACATAAACCTCCGAAACTTGTAAGTATCGCACGTTTGTAGTATAAGCATGGAGTTGACATAAGATTCTAATCTTGGATGGCTCCACAGGAGAGTTGACTAGCAAAAATTCTTGAAGGTTTTGCTTCCTTCCCTGACCAAACTAATTCTGCAACCTGGTATTCCAAACCAGGACAATTGGTCTAAACATAAAACCAAGAGAATTACCACAGATGTGTTTTTCAAACAGTCCAACATTGTCTTAACGACAGCCCCTGCCATTTTAAGCTAACATATAATGGAAAATCCCATTGACAATTTGACATGCTAATGTTTAGCATTGAGTAGCGGTTTTACATCCATTTAAGCATAGGAACATACAGTATATTCTTTATTCTTTAGAGAAAATTAAAAATATTACAGTAAGTTATTGAGTAGTAGTAGAAGAACAAATCGTCTTTTCTTCTTCATTTGTGTCTGACTGTATAGCTGTATTATACAGTACTGCCTCCCAGTGGCCAAGGCAGGCACACCAGAAGGAGCAGCACACTGAATTAGACTGAAAAATTAAATTGTGAAGCACAAACGGTTTTATGCTTTATTTTGTATTTAATGTTATTAAACTATGTATTTCTTTTATAAAGCACAATATTATAGAGTGCAATTTATCCGCCTTAAAAAAAAAAATGTGGGTTTTGATTATTTGAGAAACCATTGTTTTGAATTATGATCATGGTCACAGAATGAAATAAACTTTTTATTTTAAGGTACCAATGTATTTGGAAACAGTATGTGGTGATTAGATATCATGGTAATTTGCTGACCAAAGCTCTGACTTCCTACAGAACAGTGACCAGGACCAGATTGACGTTCATATCCCTGGATGCCTTTTACAACAATACAAGATTACAATACGTGTAAGCAGCCATGCATTCCATTTCAAGGCAACGTATTATGGATTTGTTTCACAGTTAGAAACGGTCATCATCAAAACACGCCTAAGAATTATATTTCCACACTATTTCAGTCCTCAACCTGATCTGTATATGGCTGAGTCAATGTCAATGCAGAGCTCAGTCTATCGAAAACAAAACAAAACATTGTATTTATGTTCCAACAACTTGTATTTCTCCGTCAGTTACAACTACTCCTACACGACTACTTCTACAAATTCTGCCAACTATTACCTTTACTGTTATTTCTACAATCAAATCGACATTACCATTCTGCTACTAATTGTTGTTGTTACACCCTTTAGATAGCTAAACTTTACAACTACTACTTCTCCTTCTACTAGTACACTTTTGTTCTTCTCCCCTGTGGATAGAGAGACAGACACAGTAGCTAGTTAGCTAACTAGGTAGCTACCCTTTAACCTAATTTATCCGTCATGCGAGTGGCCTAACATTGGATTTTTATTTTTTTTGTCTTTTAGGAATTTGAGAGACAACAACCTGTCAACACTGTCATGGAGGACATTTCAGAACTTTAACATCTCTCATTCGTAAGGCCCGCTCTGCAAATGCTAGCCGCCGGTTCACATCTCATCGAACGAAGGGGTTCTCAAACTTTTTGGGTCCATTGAACTCTTAAAGAATAATTTTTTCAAAAGAACCTTTCATAATCCAAATAAGTGAACACAGCAACGTGTACCCTAAAAACATTGTGAATTATTATTAATCTCAATTCAATATTCATTGTCTTTTAGTCTCCTGCTGTCCGGAAACCCTCTGGACTGCGTCTGTGAGAATCTTTGGATCAAACTGAGGAGCCAGGAGGAACCCGACAGCCAAGATCTGCAATGCAAGGACGAGCAAGGAGCAACAAAAGCCTTCGCCACGCTCACTCCGCCTGACTGCGGTAACGTGAAACCACGTTAAAATAGGCAACGTAGCGCAAGCTTCCTGAAAGTCCAGAGAGCGATCGATGGGGGGTTTACAGTTTCCCCCCCTGGCCCCACCTATCGCTTGGCTATTTAAGACTATCTCCTTGTGTCCCGCAGTGGTTCCTCGAGTAGAGGTCACCCCCACGGTGGTGACAGAGATGCAGGGCGGTGACGTCAATGCGTTGTGCAGCGCCTCGGGCTCGCCGTCTCCGGAGATCCAGTGGAACGTGGACATGATCTTCTCTCAGCATGAGGTGAGACGGTCTAATCTGATAAGCCAACAAGCTCCAATAAGGCTTCATTTCTCCAAGGCTGAAATTCGGCCTCAGGTTTCATTCTCCAGGGTTTACGGTGGAGTCCAGCACATGTCTAAATTTTCAAGATCCGGCTTCGACCCGCCGATATTCAACACCGCATCATCTGCCGCACAAATAGGATCCACAAATCCACCTGAAATCCACTGAAGCCTTTAGTGATTAACATAGGTGGGCGTGTCAACGAATTTTGAGCGTCTGCCATTTTGTCAGTAGTCAACAGTCGGGACACCCTTGCATCATCGTCGAACCGTCAATATTTGAAACATTGTCTTTGTTTTTTGTTTTTTTAAAGTTTCTCATGACGGACTGATGGAATGCCAAACTTTGGTTTGTTTTTATTTTTGGGTCAATTGTGGAACCGGTACTGGATATAGGGATTCCCCAACTGTGTCAGGAGGTTGAAGAGGGTGCAACAGGCTGTTTTTCAACAAATTCATAATAGCGACATGATAATGGGGATTATTTATCAATCATATTTTCATTTACGGACCAAGAGGGTGTTGGGGAAAGAGGTGCCGCACTAAACAGACTGCAACCTACTGACATAAAAACTCAGTAGGGCACCAAACAGCGTATAAATCCACAAGTAAAAATAGTCCAGGCTAATTTGCCCTATTTAAAAATGGGGTCTTTGCTGAAAAAGCTGTCATAAATTCAACACAGTGACATAAACTAACGCTTTATGTGAAGCTATAAGAGAGTGATGCTAATCTTTAAGTGGGGAAATTAAGAGAGTTAGCATTTTAACCTGGCAAACATGTCTTGCGGCTAACATCTCTCTGGCTATTGTTTATCAGCCACCATGCTATCCTATCTGTCCAGACTGACCCCATGGAGACACAGAGCAGGCTCACCCTAACCAACCTCTCTTCCGAGGACAACGGGTTGGTGATCACGTGCACCGCCGAGAACATGGTGGGTCAGACGGAGGCCACGCTGCAGCTCAACATCCTTTGTAAGCACGCATTAGCACGCTAGGGTCTACATCTTTACAAATGTTGTTGTTTTGTTTCCAAGTGGAAGCAGCAGAAGGGCTGGTCATTTTGTTTTCATTACTGCTTCCGTTGATCTTATTGACTTGATGTGGTTTCCTGTCCATAACTCTTCCTCCTGTAAAGCCACGCCGTCCTCTGGTTCCACGTGTTCCCTCTCCCATTGTTCACCGTGAGGATGTTTGTCGCCATGCTCAGTAACAATGCTATTGGTAGCTGACGCTAACCCTTGTCTTTGTAGACCATTTCACGCTGGCTGTAGTTTACAATTCAATGGATAAGTTGATTAAAAAAATAAGTGTGGCAGACATAGCTAACATGACCCTTTAGGTTACTGGCTAATCGGCTACTCTGCTCATGGCACAGATGTGCTTTTTTTTAATGGTGAAATGAATAGCTGACTGGAGAGCTACTATTAGCAAGCAGACTAAGCTAATAAAAAGGTCACAAACCAAACATTTTAGACAAACCTAACAAAATGTCTGCCCATTTAAGCAGTGGCTACTCAACTCTAGGCAGTTTTGCAATCTTCTTCTTAACATCCACTGGATTTATCCTTCACGCACACACAGGTTCCACTGGATTTTGGTGTCTGGCAGTGCAACCTAAACAAAAAGGTTTTTGCCATCGTTTTCTGTTCATGTCAGCTGCAGGCACTCAAGGATTGCCACCCGGAAGTACATTTGTTTACAAACATGAAAAGGTCATTGAGGTTTAGTCGGTGCCAATATTTGTCTCCAAACTACCTACAACTTAGTCACTATCAACGATTGCTAATAACAGTCTGCATCTGCAATCACATCAACAACAAAGCTACTTTCCAATATTGTCTCCATCTTCGATAACCATCATCAAAATAACCACCACTGTTAGCAAGTACTAATATTTGTCACCATAGTCATTCGTCAACAACCTCCCAAAATGTAGCCACTGTTAGCAATTGCTAATATGGCCATTCTCGGGAACCCCTCCCAAAATATTGCCCCTGTTAGCAAGCTCTAATGTTTGTCTAAAAGCACTCTTGGCCAATGCTAATGTCTAGACTGTTTGACGTTCCCCAAAAGCTAATATTAGCTGGTGCTAATGTAAGTCTCCATTCCAGTTGTATTGTTTGTCTCTGTACACGACACCTCCGAAACAACTTGTCCTCTCTCAGCCTTTCAACGTTGTTTTTCCTTCGGACCGCTCCTCCCTCCCCGGTCTTTGACTTGCCAACCGTTCCCCACCCCCCGTGCGACCGCTCGTCCCGTCCGTCAGTCGCCCCCATCATCCAGCAGCTGCTGGAACCGGAGCAGGGCCACCACTGGTGCATCCCCTTCAGCATGACGGGCAACCCTAAGCCGGATCTGCAGTGGTACTTCGAGAACGCGACGCTCGAGGAGCAGGAGGACTACATCCGGACAAGGATCCACCAGTCCACCAAGAGCGAGTATCACGGCTGCCTGCAGCTGGTCAGCCCCACCCACATCCACAATGGCATCTACCGCCTGGTGGCCAAGAACCAATACGGCCGCGACGAGAAGATGGTGGCGGCGCAGTTCATCGACCCGCCCTACGATCACACAGGTGCGAACAACTGACCATCATCTTCGACTTTTCCTGATACACTCCATTGCTAACTTAAGTTTTGTTTCATGTGCTGAAGAAGATATTTTCTACTACTGTAAGTCGCCTTGCCGACTGCACGTTTATAGAAATGTATGAGTGTTTTGAATTAACAATGCTGTATTCTCCACTTCTGCTGCTGCCTACCTTCATATGTCCAGACACCACTGGTAGGACATTTCTTCTTCTTCTACTGTTGTATTGTACCAATTGTAATGTGTAAAAACAATACATTTAAATAACATTTTAAAATGAGAGGTCGGCATTTGGTTAATAAGGTTTAGTTCGACCGAAATAAATGTTAGAACAACAAACAGTTCTAGTTACTAGGTAGGTATTGTGATGCTAGTTTGAGTCGACAGTATGTGGCACAATAGCCGCCCCCTGACATAGATAAAAATGGGTGGAATTTGCTGCTTTGTTCATATTCCACAAACACAGTATTAATAAGAATACTGTGTTTAGGCTGGTGGGGCTGCATAGAACCTCTTTAAAACTCTTTGACTGCCACACGTTATCAAAAAACAAAAAAAACAAAAACAGTGCCAGCCGATTTCGAGCATTTTAACTCATCTTTCAAGGCAAAAAGAATATTGTTTGCCTTTACTACATATACAATGTGGATACTAAATGAAAGATCGCATTCCAGTCATTGTAATACATCAAACAAAAGGAAAAATTAGTACAATCAGGTATTACACATTTCTTTTAAGGCTGGCAGCCTGATTCTTATTTAAAAAAAATATATATATAAATAAAAATAATAAGCCTGGCGTTTATTAATATTGTGTTAATGTGTTTACTGGAGTTTGTTGTCTTTCATTGCCCAACAGTTTGAAGAAAATGCCGTTTTCCAAATGTGCTACGCTAATTTTAGCTACATAGCTAAATGCAAACGTTTTTTGTTTTTTTTTTAACAATTGTTTTTTAAATAATTTTTACCTGCGAAATTCTTCCTACGTTTTTAGGCAAGTAAAATGTGATATGTCATTTTATTATCATATTAGATATTTATTTAGGCTACTGTAAACGCAAAATTGATTGTTTTTGGTGGTTATTGACAACTGTTTTTGGTCATGATTTACAGTATTATTTTTACCACATTTCTTTTTACTTTTACTTTTTATTTATGTATTTATTTATTGTATTAGACATTTATATAGAAAATTCTTTATTTTAATGTAATGAGTTGAAAATAGTGTGAACTGTTTGACTTTTGTGTTTCTTTCACAAAGAATATTTTTTTTCAAGATTAGAACAACACATTGAGTGGCAACCGACACCAATCCGTTTTGTTGTGCAGCCAAAACTTAGTTAACATACAAGAGGGAAAAAAATGTGATATTATGCGGCTTTTAATGACTCACAATGAAATTCTGCTCACTTTCAGACTCGCCACCGCCGCCAATGGATGACAGCATTGCTGTAAGTGAGAAGCAAGCCATTAAAAATTACATTAATTTCCCTCAGTAGGCCACCAGGGAAGTTTTGTGAAATGGCCATTCCCTGTTACAGTTGCAATTTTTTGGTTTCGTTTTTTCCCCCCCAGGTTTATGTGGTGGTGGGAATCGCCGGTGTGGCATTGATGGGCTGTGTTCTCATGGGGATCATTCTCAAATATGGAAGGAACTCCAAGTTTGGAATTAAAGGTGAACTCGTCTTACATTTATTAATCAAAATGTGTTTAGTTGTTTATTTATTTTTCTCAAGCTTGTACGCCTCCCTTAAAGTCTTCTGGCGCCATCCAAGAGATGTTCAGCAGTGAAAAGAAAAAGAAAAAAACCCCCACTATATTATATGGCTTTAAATTGGTAATACAATTTTAATGTAAATATTTTCCATCTATCTTTTTTTAAAAATGTCAAATAATGTTTCTTGTTACCAATCACATTCACCTGTTACATTTGAAAAACATGATTGATCAAAAGAAAACTGCTAATGTGCTAATGGACTGCTGCAATTCAATTATAGTATCGTACACACTACACACTCACCCTCCCCTCCGTCCTCTTGTCGCCAGGCTCCTCGTCGGTCATCAGCAACGACGACGACTCGGCCAGCCCCCTCCACCACGTCTCCAACGGCAACAACACGCCGTCGTCGTCCGAGATGGCGCCCGACGCCGTCATCATCGGCATGACCAAGATCCCAGTCATCGAGAACCCGCAATACTTCGGCAACTCCGGCAGCATGCTGAAACCAGACACGTGTGAGTTAGCGCCAGATTTGATTATCCGCTACCTTTTCAAATAAATCCATTTGGGTGGAGTGGGGATCAATGCCGGATGCAGGAGACTGCAAAAAAAAAATAGTGGAATTAAATACTGGAGTAGTGGTTCTAAAAATTACCACGTAAAAAAAACAAAAAACAAAAACTTAGTGCTAAATGCCACCGTTAGCCAAACTGTCCATTGAAAGTGTTACACTTTGAAAATCATTACTGTAAAGATCAAATAGATGAAAAAAATAAAACAATTTCACACCGTTGTGTGGAAACGTTTTTAAATAATGTTGACATGTACAAAACAGAATATAAAAAGATATAGCAGCTAAAAAATGAATATGCATTTATATGTATTATATGTAAACGTACCCAAAACATGTAGGAATAACTATACTGCACATTTATTAACAATAAAAATAAATAATAAAATAATAAATAATAATAAAAACAAATACAGAACAATATTTTAGTTGTCTAAATAAGTGTATAATATATTATGCACTTAAAGAAAATAATAAATGAATAATAAATAATTTTAAAAAATTTAAAAAATGGGGGGAATAAGTAGGCATAATCCTTTGAAATATAGGCTATGCTATATGAAATGTTAGCTTAATGCTTATGCATAACGCACAATGCCATAGATGATAGGGCTCCACAATATATTGAAAAAATATTGATATCGTGATATTGGCCCATGCAATATGCATATCGCAAAAACATACAATAAGTTTCATATAGAATTTTGTGCTTTTATCTAAATTTGACCAGTCATCCGCTAACTAAAATGTGTACCGCCATCCAATAGTTGAACATTCTCAAGATGTAATTACAATTAATTAACTAAGAATATATTGAGTTTGTTTATTAGTCTGCATGAAAAATGTAATTCGTTCATTAGATCACTAAATATGCTATTTCCTTAGGTACATGTTAAATATCGCAGTTATATCGATATCACTATATTCAGCAACTATATCGCATGATTTTCCAATATCGTGCAGCTTTAATAGATGGGCTAACAAATAGCATCGATAGTGGATGGTTTCACCCTTTTAAGCAATGGAGATTTGAACACAAACAGCTAAGCAACATGTTCAATTTTACTGTTTGTTTTATTTTAATGATACATTATTAAATAAGAATAACTAATTAGTCCATTAACATGATAGGAGAAATAGGGAGTTGTACTAGACATGTTCTTGTACTTCTTCCTACTCATTTTGAACATGTAAATTATGACATTATTGTTTAATTCTTTCTTCAATTTTTTATTTTCACTTCAACTTATATTTTATACTTTGTAATGTGTTTATAATGTTCAATAAACCAACCAACCAACCAAACACAAAACATGTCGGCAGACAATATAATACTCCTTGGTATATATTCTTTATCCTCTGCGAAAAACAGCTAATTTAACTGCAATTTAGTTGCTAAAGTCTTAATTATTTGTGACCAAGTCGCACAGACCAAAAAGAATTTTGAACAAATTAACATATTTACAAATATAATCTTGGATGTGTGTCCTAACCGCAGTCGTGCAGCACATCAAGAGACACAACATCGTGCTGAAGCGCGAGCTGGGCGAGGGCGCCTTCGGCAAGGTCTTCCTGGCCGAATGCTACAACCTGAAACCCGACCACGAAAAGATCCACGTGGCCGTCAAGGTACAGGAAGCGTCTCGGGTACGGATCAATAATCAATATGCGACGCGCCTTTATGGATTCCTCCTCGTGCATGCACGGACAGACGCTGAAGGAGGCCAGCGAGAGCGGCCGTGCCGACTTCTACCGGGAGGCGGAGCTGCTCACCAACCTGCAGCACGAGCACATTGTCACCTTCTACGGCGTGTGCGTGGACAGTGACCCGCTCATCATGGTTTTTGAGTATATGAAGCACGGAGACCTCAACAAGTTCCTCAGGTAAGAGAGCAAAAGTTCACACTTTTCCCAAAATTCCACACTGTCAGAAAAAAAAGTTGCTAAATTTTAGGGGTGGGAATCTTTGACTGCCTCACGGACAGGGTTCGATTCTGATTTTTGGCTCTGTGGCTCAATTCAGAATCGATTTTCGATTAAAAATGATTGGATTGACAATGCCTTCAAGATGTGCAAGGAATCATCAACTATCTACTCCATTCTGCTTTACAAGACATAATGAAGAATTGAGACATTAAAGTGACTTTGTTATTATTATTGTTTATTAAGTTTTGAATTGTTAGGAAAGTGCCCCCAAATATAACGTGTGGACCACAACTGCTACACTATATAGCTACCTTTAAATTTAACAGCTTTTATACTATATTCTGCCCTCCCTGAGCAGACTGAGTTTGAAAGATGGTTTCAAGCGCCTGAGTTGAAGTTGACTGTAAAACTAAACATTGTTTAGCTTGTTTCCGAACGTAGCTAGCTCAAGGCTAATTCACAATGGTAAACGCCATTGACTCGCTAACGCTAATTAGCGCGCTAATCAGCACTTTTATTACTCAAAAGAAGGGCTCTTCATACAAAACGCTGTAAGAATGTATACAGATAAGCATCTTAACATTACTCACAGTCACAGGCATATGCGTTCCTATGCAGCAAAAAAATAAAATAAAATAAAATAAAATAAAATAAAAGAAGAAAACACTTGTGATAGTACCTTTTTCTTCTACGCTTTTGTGCCTCCTGGCTACAAGAGTGTATCTTAACGCGTAGAACCACACTGCCCCCAGATGGACAAATTGTGTACAACAAGAAAAATAAAATATTTAAATTATTTTAATAATACAATAAAACAATATTTAACATAATTTAAACAATAATAATTATTAATTATTTAAGATATTTATTTTATTTGTATTTTTTTTATTTTTAATCTTAACTTTCTATTGCTAACTTACAATCAACGCCACGCAGGTCCCACGGTCCTGACGCGGTGCTGATGGCGGACGGGCAGCACAGCATCCTGGTGGAGCTGACGCAGTCGCAGATGCTGCACATCGCGCAGCAGATCGCCGCCGGGATGGTCTACCTGGCGTCGCAGCACTTTGTGCACAGAGACCTGGCCACCAGGAACTGCCTGGTGGGAGAGAACCTGCTGGTCAAGATCGGAGACTTTGGCATGTCCAGAGATGTCTACAGCACTGACTACTACAGAGTCAGTACATTTATATTCTCAACGTTCGTTTTCATTTTGGTGTCATTTGTATGCACATGACGTGATCTGTATGTATGGGTTATGGTAATGGGGGCTAAGAGTGCAAAACTTGAGCACATTCCTCATTTTTTCACATTATAAAGACGTCTTCATAGTGTTAAAAAGTGGCGCTGATTATCCTCTGTGATTGTAAGGCCATGAAGAGATTACACTTCCTTTAGACCAGCTTCTTCTATAGGACAGCGTTTCCTAACCTTTATTGAGCCATGGTGGCACATATTTTACTTTGGAAACATATCACGGAACAATATCAAACTAAAAGGTCGCAAACTATTGCTATGGCGCCATCTGGTGGCACAAGTATGATAGCAGCTTCATTTCGTGCTTTGCTGCCATCTTGTGGTGTCAATAGCTTTCTGTTTACGAACGAATTTACCTATCGGTGTTGGTATAATACGGGATCGGGCTGCCAGATTGTATCGGGGTCGCCTGCAGATGACATCACGCTCCAGGATTGTCAGTAAATTGTCCGTTCACAATTGTTCAAAATAACACAATTCAATAACCAAAATTGTAAAGACGTAAATAAACCTAAAAATATAAAAACATGATACTTTGAGAGTGAAAAACATAAAATAAAATAGATTGAAGCGCCGTCGCGCTTGCCGGTGACGTCAGTACAGCAGCGCTAACGAAGTTAGCTTTGGTTTGGTTTCTTTTTTAGCTGTTTACAAATCAATCACAATAACAAAAAAACAGTCTTAATGATAATAGGAACACTTTAACAATCTCAACTGACTATTTGTCACAACTGAGACAATTATTTTGTGTATTTTTCAATCTATCTTATTTATTCAATATATTTTGCGGTTAAATTCTTAGGTTTATTTACGTTTTTACCAAACAAGTGGCTACACCGGTTACTGAAAAATTCCGAAAATAACACGCCTCCCAAAATCACAATTCCCACCCCTTTGTACTTTGTACTCAACTACAGTGTTCCCTCGTTTTCCGCTGGGGTTAGGTTCCAAAAAATACCCGCAATAAATGAAATCCGCAAAGTAGTTAGCTTTATGTTTTACAACTCTTATAAATGTTTTAAGGCTCTAAAATCCCCGACCGCACAATTTATACACTTTTCTCATTGAGGCATTTACATGTTCTCACATTTCTCTCTTGTTCAAACATTGACAATGTTCAAACCTTCATAAATTTTATAAAATGGGTATATTACTGTACTTTTTTTTTTTTTTTTGTGTGTGTGTGCATCTTTTCAAACGTGCGTTTCGTGTTCTTGGCACAGGTGGGCGGCCACACGATGCTGCCCATCCGCTGGATGCCCCCGGAGAGCATCATGTACCGCCGCTTCACCACCGAGAGCGACGTGTGGAGCCTGGGCGTGGTCCTCTGGGAGATCTTCACCTACGGCAAGCAACCCTGGTACCAGCTCTCCAACAACGAGGTCGGTCCCGTCTGAGTAGACCTGCCAAGTAACAAAAACAGAATCGCAACTACCTTTTTTTTTTTTTTTTTTTTTTTTTTTTTTTTTTTTTTGATGGCAGGTGATCGAGTGCATCACGCAGGGCCGCGTGCTCCAGCGGCCGCGCACCTGCCCCAAGGAGGTTTACGACCTGATGCTGGGCTGCTGGCAAAGGGAGCCCTACACGAGGCTCAACATCAAGGAGATCCACGCCATGCTCCAGAGCCTCGCCAAGGCATCCCCCGTCTATCTGGACATACTGGGCTGAGGTTGACGGCCTAATGTACAGTACGTGTGCGCGTGCGTGTGAGGGAGGGGGGGGGGAGGCGTGCGGCAGTGTACAGTTTACTGGGCGTGTAAATGTTAACTGTCGTCAGTGCGTTGAGAAAAAGCCTTAAATTCGGGACTCATATTTGCTTTAAGTTCCCTCGCCGCGCGTACAGTAGCAGGCATGTTTGAACAGGGACAGCCGCAATGCATTCTGGGTTATGGGACTAAAAGCAGACTCTTTGGGTAAATGCGATTTTATCTCAAAAGGGTATTTATCATGCGTGCAAGATTGTGCTTTCTCCTTTTTATTATAATATTCTTTTTTGAAAATTTTTTCCATTTAGTGTAATATTTCAAAGGCAGAAAGCATCCCCCACACACATTTTAATATACATTAAAATATGGCAAATTAATTTTTATTTCAGTCCAACAAAAATATAGAATGAGACTAAAGTGTTAATTTGGCTTAAAGATTTTAAAGACACATTTTCTCAATTTTTAACCGTCTGCACAGCCCATGAGTTAAAATATGACGAATAATGTACATTTCAAATTGAAATCTTCAAAAATATTGGAATATATTGCAAGACATTTTTTTTTAATTTGTCTTACATGTAATTGTATAATTTTTAGTTATTTATCAGTCCTTGTTTATTTTTTTGTTCTACATAAATCCATAAAGTATGCATATAATTCTTAACTACTGTATTTTTTTTTAAATTCCTTATTATTGTTTTGCTATTATTTGTTATTTATTATTCTAATTTTATACAGGCTTCTTTTTTAAACATCTGTGCAGCATATTTGGTAGATTAAAATGGAGTCCAATCACATAAGTAAAGACTATTAAAAATGAGTATTATATGATTATGTATATACTATATAACAATTAAAAACTGGAATGTTTTTTTTTAGAAGGCTATTTAGTAAACTGACCTATATTTGGTTAAGTTCAACTTCAGTTCAAATGAACCATGAATTAAATAGGCCTACAAATAGAGATCATAATTATATATAGGCAAATTATTATAAATACAAACATTACATGGAATATTTCAGTGGGTGCCCATTGAGAAAAAGTGCATATATTAACACCCTCTACTTGAGCAAAGAAACGACTGCATTTATTAGCGTTTGATCCCCCTCTCAGCCTCCTGTTCCCCGTCAATGATGTCACATTTCCCTGTAAATACGTTTCCACGGACTGGCCATTCCATATACGACGACCGTGTGGTGTTTTCAATGTTGTCAGGAGTGCTTTAAGCAATTGTATTATTCCATGTAGGCCAACTTATAAAGCACACAGGTGTTGAGATATTGAGCTGTGCCCCCCCCCCAAAAAAAATAAAAAATAGAGAAGAAGAGCACAGCTTATTTTATATTTTTACTGATCTCATCTTTTCCAATCCACCAGCAGCATCGTCTTTTTTTGTGGATCTTTGTCATCCAGGTGAAAAGTCTAAATCGGTACCAAAAAAAAAAGAAGAAGTATTTCAGATTTTTTTTTTTAACAGCAATTACGAAAAAAAACAATTACGTATCAATGATGTCCCGGCTCGGCCGCAAAGCACTTGTAATTGAGCGTCCGGTCGGATTGCTCCGATGTCATCTCAATTTTTACGGCATCGGGTGTTTGCTTGCGAGGGATTGTCTCGGTTTCTGACGACAGCATTTCCCTCCCGAGTGGGCGGGGATTGCCGAATAACTCACGATACGGTATATCGCCAACGGTTCAGAAATGACGAGCTGGATTGTCATGGCTTGCGCTATTTTGCCGATAATTGATAAATTGGGCCAAGATAAAGCGATTATGTGATAAACGATGTTCAGAGGGAAAAACAGAAAATTGCAAATGCATTCTTTAAATTTTGTTAAGCAGGCACTTAAGGAAAATATCGCAGAAGCACCTTTACAGGTATTTGTTGTTTTTAACGTGTCTGCCCTGTATAGTTGGGATATTTGGTATACTAGTAGGCTACGAAACTAGTACACTCAGCAGGTATCGCGCGTTCTGGGCCACTGGCAATACATACTTAATGCACTGTAAAATACCATTTAAATTTCCTTTGTGCTCAATGGAAGACAAATCCAGGTGAAAATACAATTATTTTTCACTCATAATTTGGGGGCGCAGATAACAGAATTAAAAAATAAGAATAAAAAAAAAAAAAGGCGTCTGATTGACTGTAGCCTCTTGGGATCCTCTTTCAGATGAACAACTGTGACTTTGCATCATGAATAGTATATTATTTTGAATGTAATCCAGAAGGCCGGGGACCTCTTTTGAATGTAATATATCATGTGGGATTGGGGTGGGGGATAATTGTTTTTGTAAATATGTGGTAAAAGGGCCAAAAAAAAAAAAAAAAAGAAAGCCATTTTCTTTCATGTGCAGATTCATATTACTTATTGTGCAAATACGACTGTGTATGTGTGTGTCTGAGATGATGTGTGTGCGTTGCCACGTACACTCGGATGCAAGACTGTCAGATTTAACCTTGCTTTAACCAATCAAATCAATCAATCCAATGCTTTGTGCATCATGTGTGTAGCTTAACCACAATTAATGGAGATGTTCCTTGTGATACTGTGCATTTAATAAAGGTGGTATGTCTTACACTACGTGCATGTGTCATGTTTGTTTACACATCTTACACTAACTCAACATAAAAACCTGCTAAAAATATAGTATAGAGACTGTTTTCTAATTACGTAGTATCATTACGTACTATATCGAAACTGGTTGATGACTTATGTTCAATAATTGACCAACCCCCCCCCCCCCCCAAAAGGTAACGTCGCCAAAGGCATTCTGTGGCCTCCATTTTGTTTCTAACAATAACTAGTGAGGAGTGACAAGATCAACTGCCATTGCAGGATATGATTGTCCCCTGGTGTTATCACAAGACTTATCACCAAATGGGTGAGTGAGTGAGGGGCTTTCTCACCTTGCACAGGATCGCTGGTTCTGGATGCTGGGGTCGGACCCTCAAGGTCATCCTCGTTTTGGCAACAGCTGCTTCGAGAAGACACTAATCTGTTAGTTAAAAAGTCACATAGCCTACGTTGTAGATGCTGTTTGTTTTTACTTTGTAATATGACCACAAACATGAACTTTTTTTTTCTTTCCCTTCATTTAAGATGGGTCTTTTTCTTTGTTCACTCATTAGAACAAAGTTGTAATTTTTACCACGGTAAGACAAAAAAAAAAAAAAAAAAAAAAAAAGCAAGAATGAAATTGTATTATTAGCAAAATAGTATGTTGCCACGTCAATGTAATCTAACTAGTAATTTAACAGTCAATGGGACTGTTGCTTGAACCCAATCAGATATTCCTCACTTTTTGGCCACAGCAAGCCAAGTTGGACTAACAAAACTCGCCTTTTGTGACGTATTTCATAATTACCATTTTAAAGGGATATGTCGGATTTTTTGACATGAATCTCTATTTCATCCTCACCTCCAGTGTGTTCGATCAGCACTGACTGACCCCAGACAGCGTTCTGGTCCGGTTTTGCTCAAGAGGAAAATAGTCCGGCAAGTTGGCTGGGGTCGCTTTATTTACTTGACCCCAGCCAACTTGCCGGACTATTTTCCTCTCGAGCGAAACCGGACCAGAACTCGTGTCACAGAACGCTGTCAGGGATAAGTGATGATAGCACACCACTGGAAGTGAAGATGAAATAAGAGAATCATGGGGAAAAAAAATTGAATTTTATTTACTACTTTTATATTGTCACGCTAACAGATGATTATTGATTCTGAACTGCTCCAGAGGATATAATTGGCACAGTTGCACATGGTTTGGTTTTTGTTGGTAGTAGTCATCAATGTGCAACTTAATTCTTGACCAACTTCCTTCTCACGTGGAGACATTTTTTCCTCATAACTACATAAGCTTATTTTAGCTTTTTATTTTTATTTTTTTGCAATATTATGACTAGCTTTTGCTACTTTACATAGATCTTGTATTATTGTATTTCTCGTATCTTTCTCATCACAATTTATTTTTTATTTTTTCTTCACCGTGGCCTCCTATACACATTTTAGCTTAATTTTAACAAGTGCAAAGCGGGGTGTGGGCCTCGTCTTCATTAAAGGCTGTGCAGTTTGGATGTGCTGTACTCTAAATGTATATATATTTTTTTTAAATATAAAAAGAAGAATTGTCCGCTCATGTATTTGAACCATTATTAAAGCCACAAAACTCAATATACAACTTGTTGTATTGTACACAGGTGGGTCAACGTAGAAGGCGCAAAGGCGGCAAGATTCGTCAAGGCTCCGAAACAAAACATAAATAAATACAAAGTGCTAGCCTTAGCAGAAAAATAACGTTTCTTCTCTGGAACAAACCAAAACCCAGAAAAGGGAGAACAAAAAACAAGTGAACAGACAAGCACTCGTCTATGGATTATTGTACACGGTGTCAACTCGCTGAACATTTTTTTTGTGACTTAACCTTCCGATGTTCGGATTCCAACGCGGCTTTTCTTCATAAACAAAAACCCAGAGAGAAGAACAATCTCTGGATTTTAGAGGCATCCGAGGAAAACTAACCAGAGTTAGCTTGTCAGCTTTGGGATTCTTTTGTTGTCATTTATTTTATTTTTTATTATTATTAAAGATTAAGTCATGCACGCTGCAAAGAACCACATGCAGTAGTTATTACGGTAACCCATCCGAGGACTTTTTTTTTTTTTTTTTTTTTTATTGATAATAGTCAAAAACACAGCAGCTTGGGCAGAGGGGGCCCCACGTCCTCTGGGCTTGTCAATGGGGGGGTGGGGGTGGGGGTCTATTTATAGGCGCGGGTTATGGGGCGATAGGGTGAGGGTAGTGAAGGTTCGGAGCTGCATCCCATAGGAAGCAACGGTTGGTGGCTGTTAAGCATTTTCATTGATGGGGGTGGGGGAACTCAATGATTATCACCTTCATATATTTTTCATATATCCATGTATATATATATATATATATATTTATAGATTTAGATACATCTATAAGCTTGCTTGCTCACTCCGTTGCTTTGATGAGCCCCCTTTAATGTGGTTTAGTTAATGGAGCCCCAAACATGACATGGTTGGGGTGGAGGGTACTTCAATTGCTGCTATAATGTAGATATAACGTGCAAACAAAATGCTAATTTATGGAGCGTGACGTCATTAGCAAATCAAGCTCACCTCTAGAAACGATAAAGTAGAGGTATTCACTACTCGCAGCTGTGCTTGGTCCCTATCTAACTCATCTTATAATTTTTAATAGCATGTTTAAAGGTAATTTGTGCACTTTTTTTTAGTACAGAACTTTCTATCAAATTGGTGGCCCTTTGTATTAACCAAAAAAAAAAAAAAAAAGTTGAGTTTGCAAATAAAAAAAAACTTCTACTGTAAACTTAAGAATTATTATGCTCAGAACTATTTCGTAGCCACTAATTATTTTGTGCACACAATATAGCCATTTAGTGGCCACAAATTTGCATTTTGCGTGCACGTTATATCTTTTTTTGAGGCCACAAATAAATATTTTGCAGTCACAGGTAATTACTTGGTGCACACGTGCACCTTAAACGGTCAGTATTTTTCTTTTCACGTTTCGCGGCCACAATTAGTATGCGATACGAAGGTTATACTGCTTTCATTGCCACAAACAGTTTTGTGGCCATAAATAAGCATTTTGTGCACATTATATCTATACAGCATGTCCACAATTATTTTTTCCCCTCATGTCATGTGTGCTGCTCCTTAGAGTTTTGCTTACATGTTTTTAAAAAAATAAAATAAAATAAAATAAAAAAAAGGAAAAAGAAAAAGGCCTGACTTTACACCCCCCCCCCCCCCCCCCCCTCCTCCTCCACAAAAAAAAAAAAAAAAAAAGGGATGGGATGAGGGGATTTTGAAGGAGAGGGGAGCATCCATCACTGACAGTTGCAGCAGGTGGGACAGAGTCTGCGCACCGCCTGGACATCAAAGAGGCGGCGGCGGAGGCTCCTTGGCGGCGGCGGAGGCCCTCTCGCGGAGCTGCAGGTGCTCCAGCGCCACGTCAAGCGGCATGACGTCCACGCAGCCCATGGCGCCGAAGTCGGCGAAGTCCCGCCGCTCGTCCTCGTCGGACGACGAGCTCTCGTCGCGCATGAGCGTGGACAGCAACAGCTCCTGCACGAAGAGGCTGCGGTCGGCGCGCTCGCTCTCCGCCTGCTGACGCTCCGCCTCCGACATCTTGGGCTCGTTCAGCCTGCACAGCGGCGACAGCCATCAGGGCAACGCTCGCAAGGACTTTCTTCGAATTTCGAGAGGATCAAAATATTCACAGTGGCTCTCAATGAATTGTTGACAATATAAAATATCAAACAGTTGGGTTTTTGGTGATTACAATATTTTGTTCTAAAAAATGTACAGTACTATTTTAGAGCATTTTAAGAAGAAAACATTTGATAAAATTTTAGAATAATATAAGTATATATATTTTTTTTTTTAGGAAAATGAACTTTCAGATGACTTGGAATAAAATGTCATGAAAGCTTTTGTAGAAAATAAAACTTTATAATAATCTTAATTCAAAATTTTACAATCCAATTTTATAATTTTAGAATAAAAAGTATATATTTTTTTTAAGAAAATGAACTTTTGGGCGTCTTGGAATAAAATGTCAAAAGTTTTTGTAGAAAATAAAACTTTAGAATTAAGAATCTTTTAATTCCAAATTTTACAATACAAACATTTTTCTAATGTTTCAGAATATTTTACGTTAACTTTAAATTTTTAAAATATTTTTAGAATATAGTTTTTCTTAATTTTAGAAAATCCTTTATCTCAATACAAAACTTTCCAATATTTTTGAATATGTGAATCAAATATGTGGAAAAAAAAATAAAATTTCTCACATTGAGAACAGAATATATTTTAGAATAAAATAAATTAATTTTCCAATATTAATAAAATAGAATGCAGTGGACCCCGCTTTTCATAAAATTTTTTTACAACATCATTTATCTAATGTTACTTTTCAGAAGAAAATATTTTAATTTAACTTCAAATGTTTAAAACATTTTTAGAATTATTTTTTTTCTTAAATGTACTTATTCATTTTCAGAATAAAGTGTTTAAAAAAAAAAATCAGCATTTTGGAATATTGTTTATCTTGATACAAAAACTTTCTAATCGTGAATGTTTTGATCAAATATCCTGTGAAAAGAAATACAATTTCTTTCTCATATTGAGAACAGAATATTTTAGATTACGTTTCCAATATTAATAAAATAGAATGCAGTGGACTCCCTCTATTAATGTATAGAAAGCGGGCATCCAGCCTGACAGACGGCGGCAAAGTAGACAATAGAGATCTTCTGTTTGCACGGGGGATAAAAAAACAAACAAAAAAACAACAACCCCTAAATCAAATGAAATCAACGGTCACGTACCGTGCTAATAGAAACTGGGAGTTGTGGGATGAGGATGGGGGGTTGCTTTCGGCCGGCGTGCCCATGATGGCGGCGGCCGCGCTGGGCGGTGGGATGGCGGCGGTCGCCGAGCCGGTGGCGTTGGCTGGGTTGTTGCCGCGCCGGGTGGCGTGGCGGCCCGACTCCACCTGCTGGCGCGCCGCCTGCGCCTGCTGCCGTTCTAGCTGCAGTTGCATCTGGAGCTGCTGCAGCTGCGAGGCCGACGGCCCCGACGAGTTGATCTGGCCCCCCGCTGCGCGCCGCACGCCCGACAGCTGCGACAACAACTCTGACAGGAAAAACAAACAACATTAACAATTTCATACCGGTTTTGCCTACAATAAACCGTGACTGATGTAATTCTGTAAACATTTGCAAATTTATTATTATTTTTATATTTTTAGAGCTAAAACGTCGCTAAACAATCGATTCAAAATTATGTTGAATGTGTGGACTTGTCGATTTATCATGCCTTGCAAACTTATAAAAACAAATTATTTATATAAAAAAAAAAAAAAACGCCCACAAAAATACATTAACATTAAAAAAAAAAAAATCACATTTGTCTGAGAAAAAAAGATTCAGGCATATGGCTAAAAGACATATCATACAAAACAGTTGCTTAATTAATTTAAAAAAAATCATGAAAAATATTACCTTCTGAGCAAAAAGGTCCTAATTTACAAGAAAATTAATTAAATGAAAAAAATTTGACCTCATGGCAAGACCTGGTTTGCAAAGTTCCAAATAGGGTAGTCAACTCGATTTACTGATTGAAAATAATTAAAATTTCAAAGTGCAGCGAAAAAGTAGTATTTTGTCAAATACATACATTAAAAATAATTTTAAAATAATGCGACAACAAAATGTTAGAATGATAATGGTCCAATTTTTTTTCTGGAAAAAAATAATGAAAAAAAATCACATTGTGTTTTTAAGTGGATGACATTAAATAAAGAATAATGAAAAGAAAATTAATCAAAATTGTGTAGTTCTGAAAATACAAGAAAAAAGGTATATAAATAAGGTAATCTTTTACTGAGAAATAATTAGTGGATAAAGTTGTTTATCCTTAAAAAAATATTAATTCATTAAAAATCAGAATAATTTAGGTTTGTAAAACAAAAAAAAAGTATTAGAAAAAAAATTCAATGTTATAAGAATGAAGTTGTCCATTAATCATGTATGAAAGCACGCAAGTGAAAATAAGAGTGCACCGATAATCTTTTGATTCACCTTCACAGTCAAGCAACATTATTCATTCAAACAGGAAGTTATGAACATGTTTGTCAGTGTTGTCCGTGTGCTCACCCGCAATGGGGTCCATGGCCTCCCTGTTGCTGGGTGTGTAAGTGGAGCTCTGCGATGACGACGTGGACGAGGACAGGGCGCCGGTGGAACCACCGGTAAAGTGCATGTTGGTTCGTCGCGCTCGGGGGCCACCCAGTCCCCGGCCGGGGTGGAACATCCGCCGCACGTGCCGGACGCTGCTGGACTCGTCGTGAAGCGAGACCCCGTTAAGGCGTGATCGTGATGCGAAAAACGCACATGCGAGTCGTGTGCATTTTTGTATTGCCATAAAGAAGCGTTACTTTCAGCTTGTGACAAAAACAGTGAGGTAACCCTGTGTGGGTTCACAAAGCTCATGATGTCATCAAAGCGCTGCATTGATCAGACATTGGAATATCATCTCACATAGGCTCATCTCAACATGCGTCAAGCACCAGATTTTGTAAAATGTTGCGAATCATCTGCTCGGTTTATCATTCCAGTGATTCCCAAACGTATTCAATAAGCTAAATATTTATTTACGAAAATAATGCATCTTTGTTCATGTACGCATGGCAGTGATGTGTATTACAACAAAGTAGTCGTGAGTGGCTGTTTTTGTCAACACTGCTGGCAACAATAGATTCTGCCTTGCTGCAAAGGAAATCAATGCATACCTGCCTGGTTCATTATCAAAAGTTGCCAACATATCAAAACAAAGTAGGGACGATCAATATGGATTTTTTTCTGTGGCCAAAGCCAATTTTAATATTTAGATGATACAATTCTGATAACCTATAAATCGATGGATGAACTACAAATTACATAATGAATGAAATCACTTTTAATTGGTTCCTTTATTATATAAATTTAAGATATTAATTACAGGGCACAACATTTTATACAGTTTAACTTAACTGTGTTTTAGTATTTGTTAACTTTCCAGAGTGAAAAACTGAAGAAATCGACCATTTTTTTGGGGGGGGGGGGCTTTTTTTGTGTCGGTTGTTTGAAGGTTATTATCCTTGTCTGATTAATGTATTAATGTATAAAATTAGAAAAATTAAGATTGCCAAAAATCTACAATATTTTTGCGAATTGGCCAGCCAATTAATCGGGTAGGCGGCGGCCCTCAAACAAAATAATGGCGTGTAGCTTTTATGCTAATGCCATCGTCAACAAATGATCAGTCAGGCTCACTCAAGCAAATTATAACTGAACATCTGTTTGTCAAACATTACTTGCTGTATTAAAAAAAGAATATCTGTTTGAAAAGTTATCAAAAATCCCACTTGCTTGTATCAGTCGAAGCAAAAATTACTGTGAATCATCTGCTTGGTTCATTTTCAAAGGTTGTTGGCACAGCAAGAGTTTTTTTTTTTTTTTTTTTTTTTAAACATTGTTGTCGTCAATAAACGATTGTCTTGCTTGTATTAATCAGACTCAGTTTGGCAAATTACTACCAGTCAACTGTTTGGTTCATTCTTACAGGTTGTTGTCACTTGGTGTATTAAAACAAAGTAACAGTGAGTATCTTGTAGTTATTTTAGTCACCAGAGTGCTATTTCAAACATTTATTTGGCACTTCGTATTTGTAGTTAAGATTTAAAAATAATAATAATAATAACTAAAAATAAAGTGGCTACCACTGGCGCATTCAGATCAAAATGCCACCAATAAAAAATATCAATGCTGGAGTGTGATAACTTTATGAGCTGTTGCTTTGCTGCTGCCCATGGTTACAAACTGAGAGGACAGATCTGTTCATTGCACAAGGACATTTTGTTACACATACATCCAGTGATGATGTTCGGGTGAGTGAAAGGATATTAAATCTCTGGGGGCTCTGTGCTCTAATGTGAGGTGGGCTGTGAAGTCATCTGTCACGTGGTTGGGATCACCCCCGGGCAAGGCGGCACATATTGGACAGATCTGGAGCGCAAAGGCAAAATTACAAGCATATACTTGTAATCTTTACATAAATAAAAAAAAAAAAAAAAAAAAAGTTGTGAGAGGAGAGAGTGGGCATACTCACCACCTCGGTGGATGTTTCAGGGTGCTCGGCGGTGACGTGCTCCTGCAAGGATGTCTCCGTGAAGCCCATCTTGCCGCAGTAAGGACACGTGAACGCCTGGTGCTGCTCCATCGAGAAGGTGTCGCCGCCATAATACAAATCTGCAGGGGCCAAAGCCACACTTCATTACGCACGTGGGCGTTACTATAAACACCGCTCACTTGAATACATGAACCAAGTGCCTCAAATCAAACCCTTCAGGGGAAAAAGAAAACAAGCAACGGTAACTACTGTCATTTCAATATTGACAAACTAAACAATCTGATGACAAACAAATGAATACAAATTAACATCAATATTTTATGTTTAAGAAAAAAGCTAGTTATAAGAAAAGCAATTGCATTTTAGAAAAAGTCTTTAAAAAAAAAAATCTAAAACATTGTAAATTAATCTGACTTTAAGTACCAATTTCATGTTAAATAAAATATATATGTAAGACTTAAATATATTAAAATACGAGACTTTGTATCAAAAATATAACTTGTTCTAGTACACCATTTTAAAAATCCAACCTTAATACAACAAAAATACAACTTTTTTTTCTTAAAAACATACAACCTATTTTGAAAATGAGATTTAAAAAAAAAAAAAAATTCTTCTAAAAAAAAAAAAAAAAGTGACACTTTTGGAAAATGTAAGAAAATATAAAAAATAAATAAATTTTCTTGAAAATCTACAACTTTCTACATTTGCAGGAAAATTCTCAAAATTCTATCAAATAAATTAAGACAAAATATATACATTTTTTTTCATGAATGTAAGACTTCTTGGAAGAAATGCAAGACTTCTTTCATAGAATATACAATAATTTTCTCTAAAATGAGACCCTTTCTCAAAAACATTTTTTTTCTTTTCTAGTGATACAAAATATACTATTTATTTTTAATCAAAAGGGTTACATGAGACTTTCCTTTACATGTGACTTTTCCCCTATAATAGTACTTTCTCAAAACTATACCTCTTTTCTTTCTTTTTTTTCCCTTTTTTTAACAGCAGCCGTATACTGCTTTTTTAAAATTCAGACACAAGTATCAGGCTTATTTTTCTTAAAAACAAACTTCTTTTTTTTAATTGAAAATGTAAAATAGGTGGATAAGGTGATTATTTCTTACCGTAGTCTACCCTGGTCAATATACACTGCATGGGGTGCTCTGTGGTGTGTCGCGTGGTGGTAGCGCCGCTCTCGTAGCACGACGCGCACAGGTCGTAGTCGTAGCAGATGAGACACTTGAAGCGTCTGCCTCGGAAGTTTCCCTTCAAACAAGCGTCGCAGCTCACACCTATGAGAGACAAGCTTAGCACTTTTTCTTGGCTTCTTTTTGGTACTTGCACCACATACCCGTTTTATTTGGGAAATATATTTCAAAAGGATAAGGAACAAATAAAAATTAAAACTCACTACTGTATCTGTACATTCTGTGCTGCCATCACGCTAGCATGTGCCACTAGAGGTGTCACAAAATCTATTCAAAAATTCAAACTATTCTGTTTGTCTCCTCGAGGTACGCCCTCTCAAGTCTAACAAAATCATTCTCTGCCACAAATTCATTTACTCCTGGAAGGATTCCTCGGGTTCTACTGTAGCGCTGTCATTGCAACCACCTTAATTTCATCCATGTCTCTGAAACAGCTCCTCTTGATGACCCCCTTGAGTACGGTAAAGGGGGGGGGGGGGCTCATGGGAGCCAGGTGTGTAGGCAGGTTGCTCCAGCATGGTGATGTTCTTCTCATCCAGTAACTGTCAGATGCTCAGGGCATTATAAGATGGCACGAGTTATCCTGCCACAAATGCGGCCTGGCCTTTTCTTACACACTGAAAAAAGCTAACACCGCAGGTGCACTTTGTTGACGTGCTGGTTGATCATCTGGCCCACTTTGAAAGGAGGGAGGTTAAACTGTAGTCCTGGAACTTTTCGGACATACCTCTCTGCACTTACCAATTAGTACACATCTATCTTTGAGTGTCGGTTAAACATTAAAGTGCTTCACTCAGTTGGTTGAGTATCCTAAGAAATGTTTTGAAATGATAGTGGTCTTAAAATATCTTTTAAAGAGTACGCCGGGTGCCAATTTGTGCCACATGACCAATATTAGCGCGCTGCTCCCCTGCATCTTACTCCAGCTAACTTTCAAGTATTCCACACAACTTCCCAAGTGGCGAAACGCAAACACAGCCTTATAGTTTGGCTCTCTAACGCTTAAGTTGTATTTGGAACTATTATCCCGATAATCTCGAAAAACTTGTTTCAGTGCATAAAACACGTTGGGACTTTTGCGGCCTGACTCTTGATGACAGTGCACTCGCTAAGCGACATACTTGCTGGCAGCCAATGTTAGCTCCCCCGCTAGCACACGGCTAACAAAACATACGTGACGTTTTTGTAACGTGTGTCTATTTGTGTTGTTTTGTATGTTTAAGTGACTAAAAAATAAACCCATAACATGTTGTTGGCGCTGTTAGCACACGTAGCACTGCTAGCCGGGGCTAACAGCAGCGCCTAGTAACGGCTAACTGCTAAGCTACGCCATATTGTCGAGTTAGTTCCTAATTATTTAACCATTAATGTCCTAAAATGGCTGTCGGTGCCTATAAGTGTAATGGAGTGTCTAAAATAAGATGTGGTAATGAGTCGTTCGTTACATTTTAAGCTTGGATGAGAGCTAGTAGCGTAGCCCAGTTAGCCACGGCGGCGCTGTTTATGAACTCACCCTCATGACGGGACATCCTACAAGCGGCCCACAAAGCAAGCCCTTCCCGGGGCTCCCCCACAGCGCCGTCGACGATGCGAGAATGGGGAGATGCAATAAGGGGAAGCTGTCGCTCTCGATACTCGCTTCCCTTGGTTTTTGTGTGTGGTTTTTTTACAGCCAAGATGGATCCCCTTGACAAGCTTTCCCCTCCCCAAGGTAGCCACTTATTACTTCAGTGCCGGCGAACGACGCTAGGCGGCGCGCTGCTGCGTGGAATAGCAAAAGTAAAACGCAAGAAAGAGTCACTCGGCAACGAGCCTAATTCCCATTTTTGGACTCACAGGGACCGGGATGTCGCTCTTAAAAAGAATTGTTTCAGTCAACATGTAAACGATTTATATTTTAATAAATAACTTTTCTTATTAAGAATCAAGTGAGTGCCACTTTCCGTACACTGAGATAAGAATAAGAATTATGTGACAAGAAGAAAAAGAAAAAGAGCAAATAAAACGTGGTACAGTGAAATTAAAGATAAAACAAAAAAAGAATAAAATGATCATACAAAATTCTGAAGTTTAAAAGTTGTGAAGACATTTTTTCCATTTATTTGGCAAAATATGCACGTAAAATCGCATTAGGCTGTAAAAGATTAACTTGAAAATGTGTCAATTTGTGTGGATATATTTGTATAACACAAACAATTTGAATGTAAAATATTTGACTAAAGAATACAGTATTTACAAAATCCCCACACACCTTGACTGCTCTATCAAATGTGCTTTTTTTTAATTATTTTTTTTAACAAATACTATTGTATAATAATGCTAATTTTCTTTTGTTAAAATACACAATTAACAATCAAGTTTTTAAAAAAAGAAGCTTTTATTTTAACCAGAGCATTCATTCAGTTTGTGTGTGCTGACCAGAAAGCAAGACAGCCTGACAAAACAAATCAGTGCATCATCACATTGGAGACTTCACAGCAGTGTCATTTTGCTTCGAGATCTTATAAAATAAAACAAGTGATTCCAGACCACGTTTAGTCTATTTATGCAAACAAGGAAAAATGGACATAGAAATTTCAAAACTACTCTTCTGTACAAACAAGTTGTGCTTAAATGTGGAAAGTAAAATAGTTTTAAAAAAAATCCTGAAAGGATGCACCTGTAAGGTATTGCGTAATGGTGTCACATCAAATGATTACACTCATGGCTTGTAACAGTTTACAAAAAAAAAAGAAATAAGAATTAAGAATAAGATAAGATAAGAATTAAAAGAATGGAAGCTTCACTTCACAAACTATTTTCTGCACAGAAGAATGACAAAGCAGAACCTCCAAAGTGGGAAAACATGACAAAAGTTAAAAAAAAAAAAAAAAATCATCATCTGGCGTTACATCAAAAAATCTCGCAAAGCAAATACCTGTAATTGACGGCAAAAATAAAAATGATAATAACCATAGAAAAGGTCATGGCTAGCATTACCTAGAAAAAGCATTAGTTCATGCAAGTTAATGAACAAAAAGGCTATTTATTTTTTTATTTTATTTTTTTTGTACAAATTTCATCTTTCAGGCACAAATAGTTGTACTTTTTTTCCCCACTTGAATTAGACAGCATTTACAGTTAAAATTTAATGTTACCCAGGTGAAACAACCACATCCCATCCTGCTATCATGTCAAACCCAAAAGGTAAGCAGAGCTGCATTGGGTTTCAAATTCCATTTGCCACATACACATAGTGAGTAGAAAATGTTTTTTGGTCACTTTTCTACATTATTGCCAGTAGAAAATAAACTTTAGAGGTTCTGCTGTACTTTCATTTCTTCCTCAAAAATAAGTCCATGTTTCATATTTACATAATTGTCATCTACGTGTATTAAGTGTCTATGATATAATATATATATATATATATATATATATATATATATATATATATATATATATATATATATATATATATATATACACACGTAATAATACCTGAGCACAAAAACATAGTAAGGCTTGTGGGCGACATCTCTTAAATTACATGAATTATCGCAACAACCAAAAAGATACATTTATGTACATTTTAAAGCTTCATTTTTTGTGATATTATTTACAGTACAATTGGAGGTTGTGGTATTAAACAAAAAGGTCACGCAATTTACACAAAAATAAAACAACTGTTTTTTTTCTCTTTTTTTTTTTTTTTTTTTTTCCATTTTCGGCAAAATAAAATACAAATAAACAGGATGTGAAGAAATGTGCCGTGATGCTAGCATGTTTGAAAACACTCAAATATACATACAGTGTCTCTGGGGCAGGGCAACATTGAATGCCGCAATGAACACTGATTTCTGTGATGGACGATCTCTCGGACCCACGTTTTCAAAAAGTCGCAAGGACCCACACCCAAAATAAAACAGGAAGTCGGGGATTGAAGCAGCCATTTTGGCCGAAAAGGGTGCCCCAAACCTGCTATAAGTCATATAGAGTCTCTGTACAGTACACAAATGGTGATGTGGCCACTTTGGATTTTCATAGCAAAAAAGAAAGTGCATTATTTATTTTTTTTCAATTGAAGTGCATAACAGTCCAAATGCAAACATGTACTTTGCCCCGTGTCAGTGATGTGCTCCGTCGAATGGCTTTTTGTACTCCAAGGTAGTTGTTGTTTGTCGTCACACGCTCAGTGTTGTTTTTTTTTTTTGTTTGTTTGTTTTTTTAAAGTGAGTCCAGAAGCAGTGCTCACTTCCTGTTTGCGTGTATGCTTCAATCCATCATTTCCTCCTTGGAGAACTCCCGGGATTTTCTCTTAAAGAAGCCCATCTGCGGGAGAAGACAACAAATGTTTACAGTTGGAAACTGAAAAAAAAAAAAAATGGTTGTTGGAAATTGATAAAAGATGCTTGAAAGAATGAATTGGGTAATGTGAGGACTGTTTACTCCTTTATGAAATATTTTTTGAAATTTAACCACAGGAAAGGATGGAAGGACAATTAGGGATTAAATTAAATTATATCATAATTAATAATAATCAATAATTATAATAAAAATAATTAAAAAAAACTAAAAATGGACAAAAGGTTGAGATACAAGTGCGCTTCAGACCCCCACCGCTAGGTGGCGACAGCACGCTTCACAGCATCCAGCCACCATCAATTCACATTGATTTCCTTGCAATGGAAGAAAAGTATCAGTTGGTGGCACTAATGTGCCATTAAGATGCTTTGACAACTGCTAATAGACCCCAAAGAAGAAGAACAAGGAAGGAGAATGCCGTATGTTACAGAAAAGATACAAATAGAAAGATACGACACACCCCTTTTAGAGTAGCTTGTCTAACGCTAAGCCAGGAGGGTCAAAATATTCTTTCACATTTTGGCACTGTCAAAAAAAATGAACCTTATGAAAATCGGCTGAGAAACGAGCAAATTACGACCTATTCACAATGTTTATACATTGCCTTTGAAGGGAAAGTCGCCCTTGCCAATATGGCCGCCACAGAGACTTGGTAGTTAGCCAGGGCTGCTATAGCGCGCTGGAGATTTATTTAGAGAGCAAATGATATTTTTGTGAGTTTTTATACAGTATAATATTCTTAGTACAATATTGTGAAAAAAAATGAATGCACACTGTAACTTTAAGTTTAGTATGTTAGCATTACCTTCCATAGCGCAAAGATGACGAGCGCTAAGATGAGAAGACCTATGAGGATGCTGATGATGATGATCCATATGGGGATTCCTCCTAAGCTCTCCTTGGAGACTTGGATCTTCACCTGATTGGGGGGCCAAAACAAATCATGAATCATTTGATATTGAATCAACAAAATCCATCTGCAAAATAGCTGACTCACCGTTCTGGTGCTGTCACTGGAGCTTAGAACGAACAGATCCGTGTTTCTGCTCCACAGAGTGGCATTCACCAGCATGTACAGACTGGAAAAGTCTGCCTGAAAGACACCAACAAATGATACGAAATCATGTGAATATTCTTTCTATTTTTTGTTGTTGTTTTTTCAGAATGTTAATAAGAATACAATGACTCACCTTGATGAACGTTGGCTTCCACACTCTGAAGGTGACGTTGACTTGGCTGACTTTGGCTTCCGGGAGGAAGCATTTGAATGAGGCACACGGGAGGTTCTCGCAGTTCTGTTGTGCAATTCAAACACGCTTGGTTAAGTGGGAGACTTGCACACGAACACACACACACTATATACTGTATGTACAGTATATACAACCAACCAGAAGAAAGTTGCCGAGTGTTTCTTTGTTTGGACTTGGTTTTATAGAATCCGGGTTGAGATTAAGAGGGTTGATCAAAGCGGCCGCGTCACATTTCATCTGCAAAAAAGAGAAAAGCGCATTGCAATACGGATTTTCTCCCTTTTGTGTAAACAAGTGCGCTCACCTGCGGGCTTGTGACGATGTGCGTCAAGTACAGTAAATAATTTTTACGAGGCGACAGCTCAGGGTAGGTCACCTTGAGATCAAGGGGAGGAGTCACCATATCACCTGCTTTTTCCACCTAATAGACCGATGAGAGAAATTGAATGAGTAAAATCAACCAACCATCCATTTTGCGTACTAACTATCCTGGGGAACTGGTGCACATATTCCCATTTTTTTAATTTTTTTTTTTGTCAATTACATTTTCAACATTGAAAAGTTCTTGACAATTATGCAGTCCAACCATTGCACATTGTTTATTTTCAGATTTTCTTTTTGCAAATGCATGATAACATTTTTGATTTTGGAATACTTAGAAATGTCACATTTTAATAGGGATGTAACGATAAGTGCTATATTGTGATATCGTGATATTAAAACTGCCACAATATCGTCGTTGTCATGTTCACAATATTTAAATGCAACACATCCTTTAAAAAAAAAGGTCAGGTTGATTTCCACTTGTGCAATTCTAGCACCCACTGGTGGCTTGTTTTTATTGTGTGTTTTTTTTTTTTTTTTAGTCCAGTTTAATTTTCATTAGGGATGTTTTGGCCCTTCTCTGTTTAAAATCTACACTAATTGTCAGATGAAGGGGAACGTAATATGCCTGTGAAGCAAGTTAATATGTGGAGGAACTCAATGTGTGCATGCATTAACAACATAACATAATAATAATAATAATAATAATAATAATAATAATAATAATAATAATAATAATAATAATAATAATAATAATAATAATAATAACAGAACATAATAATAATAACATAACATTGATGTTATGTACAAAAGCACAATAATGTGCTTTTTTTTTTTAGTATGACTGCATTTTTTATTTTATTTTTTTTACAATATTGTGACCTTTTTTAAAAATCGTCAACGTCCCCACAATATCGTGATAATTATTGTATTGTGAGCTTCATATCATGACCATATCGTATCATCACGATTGGGTATCATTACATCCCTACATTTTAATACTAAAAAAAAAAAAATATATTAATTTTTTTTATTTTTTATTATTCGTAACTATGTTCTTTTTTTAATTAAGTTTACATTTTAAACCTTGGGAAAAACAATACATTTTCTGTCAATTTAATCTTGAAATACTTTAAAATTATGTATGTTCTTATATTGTTTATATATTTTATTTGTAAATTATATTTATGACCAAAAAATTATTACATTGAAAATAAATAATATTGAAAGGGCTGAATAACCACCAGAGAAATTCATTGTTTTCGAAACATTGAACATTTCATAATCAATCAACTTTATTCAGCAGACTCAAGTTCCATTCAAAAAAACAAACAACAAAGATTAGCATAGTTAAGAAGAGAGAAAGAACTACAGTAAAAAAAAAAAAAAAAAAATTATAAAAAAAATAATAATAATAAATTATAAAGGCAATCATACCTTTAACTTTTAACATTTAACTTCATAAATGGATTATTTTATTTTTATTTATTTATGTTAAAATACTGCACTTGAGTTGTCTTTTAAAAGTCTATTTTAAATGAAAATGCAAAACTTAAAAGTCTTACTGTGTAGCTGATGTTGATCTCCTCGCCAATCATGTGGGTGTCATTGAACACACCCGAGTACTGCTCACCCTCCTTCACCACCACGTGCTCGTCCACTGGACGCCTGGAAAGAATTCATGCATATTCAAAATCAAATATAATAATTAATGATTAATCCCAGCGTGGCATAACCTCTCATTCTGTGCTATAGATTCGTACTGCTGCAATCAAAATGGATTCAATTATTCTATTTTCAACTTACACTTAGATTTTTTTTATTTGGTGTTATTGTCGTTAAGATTTTATTTAATTTTGTTGACAGCTAATTAGGATTAAATGTATTGACATCAGATTTTTAAATGATTTTTGGCAGTTTTGCGAAAGTAATTGGGAAAAGAGTTTAAAGTGTACTTACACAGTGAACACAATCCCGGCCTCGTACTTGACGGGGATGGTGACGTGCACCGTGTTGTCGTTGAGGGTGGAGGTCAGCTCCTCACTGTCACTGCGGAGCGTAATAAAACGCACACATGCACAATATAATGACAATCCTCAGTATAAAATTAACTTCATTTCAGTATGATTCGTTGTAAAAACCTTGTGGCTGTCACGTTGATCTGGATGTTGTGATGGATGTGATTAGGATTCACCTCAAATTTCACTTTGAAAACTTCCTGTCGATATCACAATAACATCTTGAAGAAAAAAATCGTTGATGAAACACATTGTATGTTTGCTTGTTTTAAAGACGTACCTCCACATTGCTCCCCAGGAAAGGGTACCCCACCGCACATTCCACTTTGGTGTGATTCAGAGTGCAGTCTTTTTCCGGCTGACATTCCAAAGGAAAACAAGGTCAATCACAGCGTAAGTTGCTTTCAAACATATTGTACAGAAAAGTGTTTTTCTTTCCTTCCCACAACAAAAAAAAGTTCCCAAATGTCTGTGACATGTTTAGACAACACGAACAATAAAAAAACTTTGTACCTCCAAAATTGTCACTTTTCAGGGGACAAAAACGGTTTGTTTAATTAACCATTAACATTGCATCATCAACAGAGCAAGACATTTTCAACATCTCAGATCAGTGATTTCCAAACTACGGCTCGGGGGCCATTTGCATCCCATTAGGCAATTTTTTCGTGGCCCGCAGCATATACAAAAAAAAAAAAAAAAAATTACTTTGTCAAGGTCAGATTTATATAATTATTATAAATATCATAATTACCATAATTTATTGAAACTAACATGCACTTGTATATAATAGTTTAAAGGGATACTTTACTTATTAAGCCATGTTTTGGCAGTCAAACATTAATATTTTGCCTATAATAAATTTGATATTTTCAATATTTTTCATGTACAATTAGTACCTTTAAAAATATATTTTGCAACTTGCTGTCGACTGAAAATGACATCACAAGGAGTCAGGTAACCAATCACAGCTCACCTATTTTCTAGGTTTGGTCATGTGACATTCACAAGCTGAGCTGCGATTGGTTACTTGAGCCCTTGTGATGTCATCTTCAGTCGACAGCAAGTTACAAAATGTGTTATTAAAGGTACTAATTGTACGTGAAAAATAATGAAAGTATCAAATTAATTACAGACAAAATATTAACTTTTTATTACTGTAATGAAGTGAAGTATCCCTTTAATAAAGTGGAAGAATGTCATAGCGGCCCTTGCATCATTAAAATTCTCTGTATGTGGCCCTTGGAGGATAAAGTTTGGACACCCCTGCTTTAGATTGAGCAATAATTTGTAAAATAAATAAATAAATAAAAATAAATAAAATAATACCCACACATGTATAGATTTTTGAAGAAATATTAAATTTACCAAATTGTGACTTATGAGGTTCCAGCCCGATGCCAGCGAAATGTGTGTTGCTCCCTCCCGTAGGGGTGGAAAAAAGCTCAGAATTTTTTTCTTTTAAAAGGGAAGTCAACCTCCCCAAAAAATATTGACGCTAATGTTCTGTATTTTGGCTAATATTGCAGAGTGGAATATGAATTAAGCAGCAAACGGTTTTATCCATTTCAGAAGGTGGCCATTTTGCCACTTGCTGTCGAGTGAAAATGACATCACAGCTGCTTAGGTCTCAGGTAACAACCAATCACAGCTCAGCTTCAGAAAACAGATGACCTGTGATTGGTCGATGCCTGAGCCATGAGCAACTGTGATGTCATCTTCAGTCGACAGCAAGTGGCAAAATGGCCGCCTCCCGAGAGATAAAAATGGCTGGATTTAGCTGCATATTCCACAAATGTAATATTAGAATGTCATGTTTAGACTAGAGTCACATATAACATATTAACTTCCCATTTTAAGGTGTCAAGCGATCTCCTCACCTCCACTTTGACATAGTTGATGTTTGGCGTGAAACTGACGACCACTTTGGTGTTGTAGGCGTTGTCTTTGCTGTTTCTCACGCGGATGTTGATGTCCAATTTGTCCTTCTTGGCTCGAATCACCAACCTGGGAAGACAGCAAAAGAACATACAAATGATCCGCCACAAGAGGGCAACAATGCACCAGAAGGTCCAGCAAGGCTTGTAAAACTGCTGCGGTTTGATTAACTGCCTGAAGTTGAACTTCCCAAGTGTGCATTATGCATGCAGGCTCACCCTGTTACGCTGGGCTCCGCTTGGAGGGAGAGGTCAGCGATGCACCGCTGGTTGCTGCCACAGTCTACCAAGGGAATCTAAAAGAACAGGAAAGCTTCAATATGGAGTGTGATGTGTGCTATTAGACAGTAAGGGTTGATTTTTAGGCAGTCATCCGGAGCATCACAAGGATGCGTTTGAAATTTTGTCCAGCATTTTCCTAAATGCCTCAGAGATTTCCAACAATTTTATTTTGTTGCTGTTATAACAAAGACCTGGAATGATATTTTATAGAAATTTCAAAATTTATTTATTCATTCATTCATTCATTCATTCATTTTTACTGTGAACCCAGAAGAATTTTTATTTTGAGCTCAGAAGTGAGTTGTGTTTTATTCAGTTTCATCGCTGTTCTACTTTAGACCTAGAATTTTATTCAGTTTCACTCAATTTTATTTTGAGCCCACACCTGGATTTTTTTTTTCTATTTTCGTATTGTAGCCAAGGCCTGAAATTGGATTTTACTCAATGTTATGATTTAATTTAATTTAATTCATTTGATTAATTTTTAATAATATAAAACTGCTTATACTTGATTTTATCGTGAAATTATTTAAAAGATTGTAAATTAATATTTTATTTTGACTGCACCTGGATTTTTTCTTTTATTTGTGTTTTTGTTTGAGCCCAGACGAGGAATTTTATGTCACTGAAAGCCCAGGCATTTTTAATATCATATTTTATTTTAGGCTGAGATCAAGCTTTGAAATTTTATTATGTTTAATTTTGAGCCCACACCTGGATTTTTAAAATTATATTTTATTTTTGTTGGAGTTACAACTCAGACCTGGAAGTTAATAAATTCAATTACATTTTCTAAATATAAATTCATATTTTATTTTATTACCACACAAGTATTTTTCCATATAATAATAATAATAATAATAATAATAATAATAATAATAATAATAATAATAATAATAATAATAATAATAATAATGTAGTTTTAGCTTAGGTCTAAAATTTCATTGTATTTTATTTCGAGCCCCAGATGTTATTTTATTTTATTACAGACCTAGAAAGTAATTATATTTATATGCATTTACAGTATATTCCTCCCGATGACAAACCACCACCACACTTAATAGAGCACCTCAAGGGGTATACACTCCAGCTTTAAGGAACACCTCTGACATTAGCGGGTGGTCTCCAGCACCGCAGTTCAACATGAAGTGAGCAGTGGAAAAAAGAATAAAAAGAGAATAAAAAGATTTTGTGTTTGTTTGTACACTTGAGTAAAAAGGACTCTCATGCTTGACCTTAATTTCCTTTGCTTTCCCCCCCACCCCCTCCGGAGTGTTTCATGGGTCACAGTGAAGTTTGTTCCCAGTCTCTAAGTATGGAGATACAGCATGCAACACGGACTGACCGCGAGACTGTAATATAATATCCAGCAGACGAGCAACTGTAGCTTCCGTCTGGTGATTTCCTGGTTGCTCCCTTTTCATAACAATAACAGGAGAAGACCCCATTTGCTTCATTCCCATATCAGGCGGCAAATACTTGCTCCCTCGTTATCTGGGCACATCGCTCATCACAAATGCGATTACTCAGAAAACCTCGAAGTTGAACGTGTGGGAGTGTGGGAAGACGTGTTGAAACTATTACAAGATGAATGATGGCGGTGGGCTGTTCCACACGCGAACAATCGGGGAGTTAAGAAAATGCCAAAACAACAAGTACGTGTATTAATAGTGCTCGCTCAGGTCCCGCAAATATTTAGAAGATCTGGAGCTGAGAACGTACCGTCTTGTTAATGGACGTCGGCAGGCTTTCGTCCAGGACTGGGCCTTGGTCTTCGTCGGCCAGTCCAAAGTCCAGCGACACCATGAGAGGGTCCCGGAAGTCCAGTCGAGCCTTGTAAAAGACGAGAAGGGCTTATTTGTTTCTTTTACATATTTCACTGTAGTAAAACAAAAAGTGAGGCATCAGAAAAGTACCATCATATCCTGCAGAGCGTGCGTTGTACCTGTAAAGCTGACATTTTGTGTAAATTTCCAGATTTCAATAAATATATTTTCAAGTTGCTTATTTACAAGGTTACTAGGGGTGTGAATTGCCTAGTGCCTGACGATTCAATTCGTATCACGATTCAAAAGTCACGATTCGATTCGATACCGATTAATCCCGATACAAATTTGTAAATCGATTGTTGCGATTTTTTTACTCAAATTTAGAAAATACTATTCAGTAAACTTGTACATGTACACTGTAAGATTTGTATGAAAAGATATTATTTATTTATCTGAAACTTCAGTCTTATAACTGTGAGCCACTATATTTAACAAACATGTAATCTGTTTCATGTTTGAACAGCATTGAAATAACATATTAAGGCTTAATGCTCCATTAATATAACATTCTTCCATGCTTAAGGTGTGAAGCCTAACCCTAAGTAAGACATTTTGTTGAATATTTTTCTATCAAAAATGGATGCTTAACTCGTTCACTGCCATTGACGGAAAAATACGTCAAATGCATTTATTGGGCTGGCAGTGAATGTGATAAAAATCGATTCAGCTGCCTATTGAATAGATTCGAGAATTGCGAGCTGTAGTATCGCGATATATTGCCGAATCGATTTTTTTTAACACCCCTAAAGGTTACCGTCATTTTTTTTTCGACTTATTTATACAATCAAGTAATGTCACTTAATGAAAATTACTGGTTGATGAGTCAATTACTTTTCCTAAAAATATGACTTATTTCTCCCTCATAAATATACAAAAAAAAAACTTTGAAAATATGACTTTTTCTCTTTTGGAAACTTTTTTTCTTCTTCTGTAATATGTCCTAATTTTCTCAAAAAATTAAAACATATTAATCTCTAACTTTTTCCCCCCTCAAAAATACAAATAATTGTTCTTGAAAATATTTTTTTTTCCTCTCAAAAATAGATAACTTCTATTACTACAAAATACTTTTTGAAAAAAAACTAAAAATGTATTTATTTGAAAACAAATGTCTTTTTTCCGTAAAAGAAGTTCCAGAAAACATTTTTTTACTTAAAAAGCGTGAGGTTTTTTTCTCAAATACATGACTTTTTTTTTCTCTTGAAAATAGACTTTTACTTTTTTAAAATAAACAACTTTACATTCAACAAAATAATTTTCTCAAAACTTGAAAACATATTCTTTAAATTACACAACCTTTCCCCTTGAAAATATGTTTTTTCAAAAATACACTCGTTCTTGAAAACATGTTCAAAAATACTCAAAAATATACAACTTTTTTAAAATATAAAATATGATGCTTTGCTCAAAAATTGAAAACATTCTTGAACTACACAAATATGTTGCTGAAAATATACTAACTTTTTTTTTCTCTCAAAAATAGACCATTTTTTCCTTGAAAATATGACTTTTTCTCACTACAACCTTTCTTTCAAAAGAATTCTGGAAAATATGTGACTTTTTTCCCTTGAAAAATACTTTATCCCCACTTTTTTCCCTTTTTCGTGTGGCCTACTGTGGATGGTGAATTAAAACAAAGAAAGGCAGGAACTCTTACTTTGCACACACAAACACAGACACACACACATGAAATGCAGAAGAGCTGCAGCTGTTTGTGCTGATTAGTTCCTGTGTGCGGTGCCAGTGGGAAGCTAATCAAAGAACTGCACAGGCTACACAAAGCAACTGCAAACTGACACTGCACACGTGGCCACAAATGTCCAAAAGTGCAAACGTGACACACAAAGGCTTTATGATGAACAAGTGTAAAGTCTGACTTTGTGTCTACCAATCAGCTCCCTCCAGCCATGTGTGTCTTAACCAGATGTGTCTCGTTAGTTTTCTCATATTTAGTTCCGTTTCCTGTCAGTCTGTGTTGGATCATTGTCATCATCAATCATCATTTTTTGATTAAGTCTTTAATGAATGAATTAATGTAAAACATATGCGCTGTCCATTGCTTACCGACATTATGAACACCTCCGTTACGCATATCTTCCGTCTGTCCTCCACGGCGACCGTTCTGGAAATCCGTCGGTCACTCTTGTCGTCCGAGTCGACAAAAGAAGCCCTGGCTTTCGCCCGCAGAGCATCCAGAGTCAGGTTGTAACGAATCACTGCGGAAGACGTTGCGAAAAACGTGAAATGACGCCACAGTGTTCGACGAGCCAAAGAGTCTCACCTGCTTCGGTCTTAAGGTCCTGTTTGTCGGATTTGACGCTGTAGACGAAACACACGTCGGTGGTCACGCACACAGACGTGCGTCCGGAATGTTCGCACTGGTACTCGGCCTGCTGCACGTTGATCTTGGAAGGGTTGAACGTCATGTTGGCTCGGAGCTCCGCCACATCTCTGGACCTGAATGCGCCAAAGAGACATCAAAGTTGGCATGAAGGATGTATAGTTAATGAGAAAGTCAACACCAATGTTTTTTATGTTCTATGTAACCCCACTAGTCTAAATATGGTATTCTGATTAATATTGCGTGAAATATGAGTTAAAAAGGGATACTTGATTCATTGAACAATTTTCAGCAGTGAAAAGTTAATATTTTGTCCAGAATGAATTTGATAACCATTATTTTTCTACTTGTTGTTGACTGATGATGACATCACCTCTTCTGAGGAAGTAGGTAACGGCCAATCATGGCTCACCTGTTTTCTGGGTTTGGTCAGTAAACTGAGCCATGATTGGTCGTTACCTACATCCTCAGAACGGGTGATGTCATCAGTCGAAAAAAATACCTTTTAAAGGTATTAACTATACATAAAAAAATAATGAAGTTGCCATATTAATTATAGACAAAATATTAACTTTTTACTGCTGAAAATGGTTCAATGAGTCAAGTATCCCTTTAAGCAGCAAAATCCAGACACTTTTATCTATTTCAGGGGGCGGCCATTTTGCCACTTACTGTCAAATGAAGATGACATCAATGTTGCAACTGTGATGTCATCTTCAGTCGACAGCAAGCCATTGTTTTTGGTATCGCTCAGCTGTGTGTTTCAATTTTTCTGTAAGCCTGTAAGCTTCATTTGTTGATGAATAAATATTTGTAAAAAACTGTCAAGTGAAGATGACATCAATGTTGCAACTGTGATGTCATCTTCAGTCGACAGCAAGTGGCAAAATGGCTGCCCCATAAGATGGATAAAAACGGCTGGATTTTGCTGCATAACTCATTGCAACTAACTCATTGTCAAGGAATGTTTAAGGTTGACTTCCACATTAAAAAACTGTGATAACATTTCAGACATTATTACCGAATTATCACTACTACTGTATTTAACTCGGGTGCTCCATGAGTTCTCAATAGGGTTGAGGTCAGATGATGAAAGTTCAGTAAAAATGTTCTACAACAGCTGGCAATATGGGGAACTTTGCTTTGATAACAGCTGGCAGTTATTTAAGCTCTCTTGGGGAAAAAAAATAAAATCTTCAAACGTTTCTTTTAGTTGAATACATTTCTTGCTGGTGCTGTTGATGGCTTCTAATGCGCAAAAAGCAAACAGACTTGTAGAGTGTCTCTGAAGAAGGCAACAGATGCATGATAAGCATAAAACGAGGCCAACAATCCGGGGAGAAACGAGCTAGCCCTGCTGCCAAATCCTATTTCAAACTGGAAGCCACATGGGGGTTGAAGTTTTCACACAGCTTGGGAAGAAAAAAAAAAAAAGTGTGGGAGGACATTCTCCCATGCCTGCGAGGTTGAGTCACGGCGGACGCTGGGGTCTCCAACTTGGGGTATGGATGCCAGAAATTGATCACATTTTATTGGGTTATTAGAAGCTATTTTGCCGTCAATAGTCACCTGCATACATGTCAAAGATGGCAATATGTTTGTAGGGATAGAAAGGCTTTTAACGGAGACATCTCCAGGAAGTTGTCAATCTCAAGTGCACAAGTCCAGTGGGACACGTTCAGCTGTCTAAATGAAACAAGCGAACAACAGATGATACTCATCTTACAAATGCTGATGTGTGGACGGACAGAAGTATGCAACAAGCACACATCTCTATCGATAAATCACTTGATAATGGGTTGGGCAAAAGCCCCTTACAAGATAGTTTGTCCATTTTCAGCTGTGCGTTTGGGGAAGTCATGATAATAGGCCTTCCTCATTGTTTCTAATAATATGGCATTTTATGTGACAGAAGCCAAGCAAATATTTTCAGACTGAACGAAAGAGTTCTTTTTGTTTGTTTGTTTTTTTTGTATTATGACTTTACTCCTCTTCTCCGGGTACTCCGGTCTCCTCCCACATTCCAAAGACATGCATGGCAGGTTAATTGGGCGCTCCGAATTGTCCGCTTGATGGATGGATGGATGGATGGACTTTACTCCATAAGATTTGCAACTTTCCTCAAAAGTATGACTTTTCTCAGAAACACACAATTCTCATAAATATGAGATGATTCTGGAAAAATATCAGATAATTTTTAAGTGTTTCTTGTGTTTCAAAAATAGAAAACCTTTCTCCTACATTGTTACATAATACATAATTATTGAAATTATAAGAGTTTTGAATATTTTTTTCCCTTCAAATGTTAGACTTTTCTCTCAAAATTTTATAAATAACAATTTTGGAGAATGGGACAGCTTTTCTAGAAAATACAAAAAAAAAAAACCCACTTTCCTCAAAAACAGAATATTATTTCCCCCCCTCAAATGTATACTACTTTTTTTCTAAAATACAAAAGTTTTTCTTGAAATAATAGTATTTGATTTTCTTTAGTTATCATTTTAAGATTTTTGTTTCTAGAAAAAAAAATGCTGTTTTTCCCCCCCTCTGAAAAATAGATATTTTTTTTATCAAAAAGATCAAAATATTTTTCTCCAAGTTAATATTTTTTTCCCTAAATAGAATAGTTTTACTATTTGTTAGCTAGTTTACTTTCTTCTTGAAAATAATTTATTTAAAAAAATAAACACTTTTTGTCCTACATATGCACATTTTTCTTTCTGAAATATCCAAACCTTTTCGACAAACTTTTTTTTTTTTTTTTTTTACACAATAAAAATCTAGCAGTGACATAGGAGAAAAATATATATGTTTATATATATGTTTCTTGTCCGGAGAAGAAAGTTTCTCATCCGTACAAGAAACATATTTATTTATTTATTTTTCTCCCATGTCATTTTCGGGGCTCCGTACTCCCCCCCTACCCCCCTCCCCTTCAAAAAAAAAAAAAAAAATATGCACGTCTCACCAAAACAATGAGGCTCCGCCGAGACCCCCAATAGTCACATCAGTGATTCCGTCTCCATTGAGATCCATGACCCCATGTATGGACTGCCCAAAGAATTTCATCTTGTCATCCTTTCCACCCGCCGGGATGTGCTACGGAGAGAACGCAGCGCCATTTGAATTAGTTTGAATAGAACAAATCCATGCCTGAGCAGCAGCTGGCGCTCACCTGCACAAACTTCTCCTTGAGCGACCGCTTGCTGTCCCCATGGTAGATGTACACGCCCCCTCTGTGGTCGTTCTCGAAGGGCGCGCCTATGGCCACGTCGTTGAAGCCGTCGAGGTTGAGGTCCGACACGGCGGCGATGGCTGTGCCGAAGCGGGCGCCGCACGGCTCGTTTTTGTGCGTGCAGCCGGACGAGCTGGCGCTGCAGCATGACTGGTTGACGGGCTTTAGCGTGAATTCGAGGGCAAAGCGGCCATCCTGCAATGACAGTGATGGATTTGAATCTGGAAGTGCATGGTACAGTAATTCAACTCTGTTACTCACTCAAAAATTCAGTACTACTTTCCTATTTAGACAGGAATTTGATACCATGCTGTGATATTTTAAAGCGTTTCAGAAAGAGCACACAAAAATCATATTTATGGTTTATAAAAGATATTTTTCAAACAGGTAACAGTGCAAGGTATTACGTCTCACTATTCAGTCTACCTGCTTGAGCTTGTAGACGTACACTTGGCCCTGCTCATCTCTGTCGGAACCCATGAACATGGGAGCGCCCACCAGCAGGAGGTCCGTGTACGAGTCTCCGTCCACGTCAAGAGTCTGCAGCACGCTGCCAAAGTACGAACCGATCTGCGAGCAGGGCAGAAGTGACTTATTAATTGCTAAATTGGTTGTACAAAATTAACCTCCACTATGATGAGACACAGGCAGCACACTGGGGTGAGTTAGCATGTCTGGCTCACAGGTCTGAGGTTTGGGGTTTGAATCCGCCCTTGGCTGTGCACATCCAAGTCTGAATGCACCACGACCAGACCAAGAAAAGCAAACAACTGTGGTTCCATCATTTTTCCATTTTCTTTTTCATTGATCTTAGAGCCGTGTCTGACGCAATAAAAAATGAAAAGCTGACTAAGCACTGTAAAGAGATTGAATGAATGAATAAATAAACAAATAAATATGCATTTTGTGGCTGACACTTTTTGACCCATTTTGAACAAAATTGGCAGTCTCAATTGTATCTAACCCCACTATATTCACTGGTAAAAGCATCCAGACTTGCCATCTTGAGGTGGCATCATGATGCACGGCTCCCACAAAGTGAGTGAAGTTTTATGATTCTTATGAGACACTTCAATTGATCGCGGCAGTAAATACATTTGTCATAAACATATTTAAAACACTTTAAATTGGTCAATAGTGGATAAATAACAATACAAAAAAATAAATATTACTATAATCATATTTTGAAAAAAGGTTTTAAGCTGCATTATATAATAACTAATTTCACTATAATTCTACATTTAAAAAATAGGTTTAAAAAAACAGAATTGAACAAAAAACAATTCATTACATTTTTATTAATTAGAAATAAAATAAGGAAGAATTAGTTTATTAGTAAACATAATTTTACCAATAATTATAAATAACAAAATACCAATTATTATTATTATTATTATTATTACTATTATTATTATTATTATTATTATTATTATTAACATCTACATCTACTGTACATAGATTTTGTTTTTACCTCATTTATGAATGATATGGTCAAGTTATCCATCCATCCATTTTTTTTTTATCTCATATTCTCACTTGGTCCGTGGATGAGCTGCTAAATCCAAGACTGCTCGACAGCCAATTACAGGGCACATATAGGCAAACAAGCATTCACACTCACACATAAGGACGAAATCTGTCATATTTAAAAATCATGTGGCACGTGAGCACCAAAGTTTCCACGTCCAGCTCTGAACTTCATAGAATAAAATTCACACATATCCGGGACCTTGCTCAACATATTCATAATACAAGCAGGAACTGAAAAACCTCTTTAATTCTTCACAATTCTAAATACGGTGTTCTTAGTTTTTCAAGTAAGCTCACTTGTTCTCCCCCAAGCGTCTGCAAGACGACAACGTCCTTGTCCTCCACCCGGTAGATGACAACGCGGCCCGTGTGGTTGTACCGCGGCTCCCCCGTGATGTACAGCACCCCATCGGGGGTGGACGCCGACTGGACGTCATAACCTACAGGAACAAACAGACGGCCGAACTGTTTACGTCTCACTTTTCAAGGGGGAAGCGATAAAACACTGAGAATTGGCAGGACAATGCATAGCTCAGCTGAGAAGGACACAAAGGAAGGCAGACAAAATGCATTAAGTGAGAGTGGGTTTGCCAACAGCTGAGTTTACGGTACACCGGCCCGGAATGCAGAATCAGTGGAGTGTGCTCTTCATAAATGACAGCTAGATTAAATAAATCGATATTAAGATGCCGCGGTTGCTGTTACAGGCCATAAAAGGCATGAAGATGTGCAGGCAAAGCGACGTAAATTACTTTCGTGACATCGGGGCAGGCCAAAGTACATAAAACTGAAAAACTGCATATTTATCCTGCAGCTGTAAAATGTTGGCGGAAGCTAAACACCAACTTTCAGATAAACATGTAAATACTAAAAATCTTATTTTGGACTCACCAAGATAACCGGCCAGTCTTTCATACCCGGCTTCCCTTTCAGGGTCAAAAAAGTGGTTCTTCTCCGGATAAATGACTCCATCGTCGGTGTGCATGATCACCGTGCCGTTCCAGTCATATGCTCCCACTGCTCCCAGTAGTACGCCGTCCTATGGACGACATCACAAAGCATGAAGTTGTATATCAATTTATATCTTGCAAGAAACACCATACACCACACAGCACTGAATACATCATTTAGAAAGAGATAAAACCAACGTAGGAGGACGAGGACATTTTTATGAGACTGATAGTAAGGGAGTAAACTGTTTTTTGTTTAGTCTGTTTTGTTTTTTTAATCGGGGGAAAAAGCTTTATATTTTCAATTGATTTTTTTTTTTAACAAGGAAAAAGTCATATAGTTTATAGAAAAAAGTGTTTAATTTTTGAGAAAATAGTTGGATATTAAAAAAAAAAGTAGTTTAATAATAATAATAAAATTACTGGTCTATATTTTAAAGAATAAAGATTTTATATTTTTTTGAGATTTTTTTGTGTGAAAAAGCTAATGTGTTTTCTTAAAAAAAAAAGTAACAATATTTGAAGATCATGGTTGTGTATTTTCTAGAAAAAAAAAGTCTTCAATTTGCTAGAATAATGAAAAAAAGGACATTTTAGAAAATTAATTCTATTTTGAAGTTTTCTATTTTGGAGCAAAAGTTTAATATTCTGCAGAACAAAAGTTTTATGTTTTTGAGATTTTTTTACATGTTAGTCAAAAAAATGTGAATAAAATACTTGTATATTTACAATTAAAAAGTCAAATATTTTTTAGAAAAACATCTTCTATTTCATAGAAAAAAAGTGTCATATTTCAGCAAAAAGAAATGTATATTTTTGAGAAATGTATCGTTTTGAGGAAAAAAAAGCTCAATATTTTATTTAAAAAAATAAAATAAAATCATATTTTCCAGAAAAGAAGTTACGTGCATCACTGTATCAAAGAGGAGATTGTGAAGTATTGTGCAGCAAAATACATTGCACATCGAACAGCTCACATAACATGACAAACAATGAAGGAGAATGAGAGCTGTCTCGATTTACTTCTTATTAAAAACAGCATTTTATCATTTTGTCTTTTTTTTTTTTAAATGTTTTTTTCTTCTCCTTTTTTGATCAAATTTTCCATGAAATTTTCCAAATTGAATATCTGAACAGATCACTAATGCTAGAGTTTCTGATTTGTAATAACATGAATTTGGCACTTTTCAACAAACTGACAAAGCAGTGAATGTTGAGTACTTTATGTACTTGTCCACTACAGCCCTAAATATAACCAGCTTCTTTTGTGTACAGGAAAGATATTTGTCTAACAGGAAGGGCTGGGAAAACAGCGGTAATTAAATATGTCAGGATGGTCCTTCTACGCGTAACTGTTAAAAGTTGAGGCCTCATGCGTCATCTAGAAGAAGAAATCCGTTTGACTGCCGTCATTGAGACGAGTCATACGCAGAGAGAGAGAAAGAGAAAGAGAGAGAGCGAGAGAGCGAGAGAGAAAGAGAGCGAGAGAGAGAGAGAAAGCATACACAACATGATAAGGAAAGCGATAATCTTGCAGGTCAAGAGGCGGGCAAGAGACACCAGAGGGAAGCGGGCTGTTTTTAAAAGCACACACAGAAGGAAAGGGCTAATGAATGAACGCAGGAGGCATGTGAACAGCAGAAAGTTGTTGTTGGCCTCCTGAAGCCAACGCCTGATTTTACATGCCGCGCTTTCTCGTGTTTGCACAATCACACCAAATGCCATCAGTGCATGGACTCGGCAGGAAGACACTGAGGCTCTTGTTTCTGGAAGCGTCAATTGGCAAGGCGAATCCCCAAAGGGTAGACGATGCACCAGAGATAACGCTTGTGTCTTGAGTTCACCAGTTCAGTCATCGCCCACGGAAACTGGGCTGTCACGATAGTCCACTACCCTGGATCCATCCAATTTCCATTGTTCTCAGTCTTGCCACAGCCAGCCATAATGATTTGTGCCATTTTGAGCAGTTTCTTGATGTGCTTTTTTTTTTTTTTTTTTTATCACCTGTTAAATACTTACAGTACAGAGTATTCCTTGGCTATAGACTTACTTTGGAAGCATGAGCGCTAAACCCGGCTTGTGACATTTCCATGTCGAAGGATGAGGTGAAATTGCCGGTCGTAGCTGAAAAAAAAAAAAAAAAAGGACAAATATTACAAACGTACAATGCATAATAACTTTTATTTACTTTTAATTACCTTCCAGAGCAAAGATCTTGCTGCCCAATGCATCCACGATGGTAAGCAGTGCCACCTCGTCTGACACGTTAAAGAAGTGGTCACGTAGCGGTCGACTAGAGATGGACGCGATCTCCCTGATGAACTTCTGCACGTCCTCAGCACTTTTGTTCTGTCGGTTATAGTCGCCTAGAACCTGGACAGCACAATATTGCATGTAAGGCATTTAAAAATTCTACACATGGCTTAGTCACAACAACATGTTAACGTTAAATAGGAAAAAAAAAAAAGACTAATTAGCTGCTAGCCAGACTTTGGGACAATTTTTTTCCAGTCGAAACAAGACTGTAAACTAAGCCAGGTTAGGCTAACAAGAGGCTAGCTGGACTCTGACCATTGTCCAGCTAGGTGAGGCTAACTAGCTGCTGTCTTGATTTTTATACTATTATTTAGTCAAAACAAAACTTTATTGCTAGATACATTAGGCTAGCTGCTATCTCAACTTCTTGCCCCTTTCACAGTCTGCGTGGGACTAGCAAGGTTATCCTCACTGTTAAATTCTGAACAATTTCCAGTCAAAATAGGAGTTTTATTCAAGATATGCTAGGTTAACTAGCCACAAGCTAGACTTTTTGATAGTTTTTCTATCATACAAAGACTTTAAAGTACGCTAACCTTTGGTAATTTACTGCTAGCTAGATTTTTAACCATTTTCTGCTCAAACAAGACTTTCTTGTAGTCTAGGTTAGGCTTTACCATATTACTGCCACAACACGGCTTTAGCATGTGCTTCCGAGGTGGACTTTGTGACAGTTTTCTGCTCAGAGTAAGACTTAAAGGAGGGTAGGCTGAGCTTACTAGCCACAGGCCAAACATTTTGACAGTTTGACCATTTAAAACACGACTTCAATTTATGGTAGCCCAAATTATTGACAGCTTTCCTGTCAAAACAATACTTTAATGTAAGATGGATTTGGCTAATTAGCTAGCTGTTAACTGGTCTGTTAGCTAGCTGTTAACTGGTCTATCTGACCATTTTCCATCTAAATTAAATTTTAATGGTAGTTAGACGTGGCTATCATGCTGTGAGATTCCCTCCCCACTATTGTCAAGTCATTATAATATTTTAATGTAATGAATGACCGCCTTCGACTAGACGATTTGCTGTGTTTCAGTCAAAACAAGACTTAATGTATGCTAGTTTTGGCAACTGGCTGCAAGCTACCTTTTGACTGCGTTTTATAATTTCCCGAAAACAACAGTTACTTATTTGGGCTTTTTTTTTTTTTTTTTTTTTTTTTTTTTTTTTATAAACAGGAAAAATTGTCCAACGGAATATTTTCATTGGCTTATTTATGGTAGCCACACAACTGCTAGCTTTCAAAGTAAACAAAAAAAAAAAAAAAAAAAATTCCACCTACAGCAATGCCAAACCTCTCGATGCCATCCTCCTCACAGTCCTTGATGACCGGGTTGAGGTTGTGAAAGTCATGTGACTCTCCATCAGTCACGATCACCATAACTTTCTTTACACCGGGTCGCGCCCCTCGTTCCGGCATGAACGCCTCTCTCCTAAGAAAAGTGGGAAAAGTACGGTTACTTTTGCACAATTCTGGCCTCATTAGAATGAGTAGTGGGTGTGCTGCTGGATGTCATTACCAAGGCCCGGAAATTATAATCACAGTCTTGTGACTCATAGGCCACCAGCATGAGCTAACAGAAACTTTAGATTTGTACCTAAGATACATACATGGCTTCAGCGGACGATTAGATTAGCAAAATAAGATTTTAATAAGCTAGACTTGGCTTATTGGCTCCTAGTAAGATAGGCAAAGAAAAGCAGTTGCTCACTAGATTTTTGACAATTTTCAAGTCAAAAGATTTAACTTTTAAAAAAAAAAAGATTTTCCAGTCAAACAGAGAATTAAATATTAAATAGATTAGAATAAATATCTGATTGCTGGACTTTTTTTTACACTTTTTGCATTCAAAATGACACTATACAAGCTAGGCTATCTAACTAGATCAGCTGCTTGATTGACTATTTTCCAATCCAAATGAAAATCATAAGCTAAGCTAGGCTAACAAACCACACTTTTGCACTGTTTTCATTCAAAGATGAAATGCATGCGTACGTTCACACCAGTTTTGCTGTGGGTGTGCTGCTGTCATAAAAGAGAATTTGGATGTCATTGCCAAAGCCCGGAAATTATGATTATTGCCTCGTGACTCACATGTGACTGACCGCCATGAGCTAATAGAAGCTTGTTGGCGTGGTACCTGGCAGTGTCGATGCCCAGGAAAGTCATTGTTTTGAAGCCGGTCTGCTGTGGGAGCTCGCGTACGAAATCTAGCAGGTCGGCGGTGTTGTCAAACTGGCTCAGGTTGACGCGGTGAGTAACTGTCTCGCCGTAGGACACGATGCCAACCTGAAAAACACCAATTAAATGCTCATTTTCCCCTCTTTCTCTTCTCCTCTTCGAAATCGCGTCTGTCGCCTGCCGAGGATGTGGTCTTGGACTCGGGTGGTGACTTTCCAGATGACTTTCCAGTGTTTCCCCTCTGGAAAAGTCCACATGCTCGGAGCCAGATTGATGCAAGCGTAATAAAAATAACTCTTCACAGCTCAGAGTAGACAATAAATGAGCACGCTGCGTTCAAGAGCTGAAACTGACTTGCGAGAGTTTGGGTCCGATCTGAATGTTCTCGATGAAGCGGATCAGGAAGTCAATGATGCTGGTCCACGGGTAGATGCTGTTGGAGCCGTCCAGGACGATCACGATGTCCAGCTCCTTGGCACACTCTGTAAAAAGAATAGTCAAGCGTTGATTCGCCATGGATGTGAGGTAAAAATTGGGAATCGATGTTGTGTTCTTGGATAGTAAGTACTGCTGCAATAAGCCTATATGGGAAATGACATAACATACCTTGAACGCCCGGTGCCACCGAGTTGAGAACCTGGAAGGAGGAGCTGACGTTGGCACAAACCCCTGAGATGTACTGCTGCTGACCGCACATGTAGCCGTACTGAGGACCACATGCCTACAGACACACACACAGAACACATGCTATTTTCAACCGATGCCGATAAACCAATAATTTAGAAGTGCCGATGTCGATAACCGATAAGTAAGCCGATAATTGTTTGCGAAATTAACTTGAATACAAATGTACTTTCGACTCTTACTATAAGTCTAACAAATAAATTGAAACATTGTATAAACTTTGCACAATGTTTCAATGTATGTAAAGCACCATGAAGCTGAATTTTATTGATATGAGCCACAACCACAACAGATGGACCAACGTGCCATGTCTATAATTATTGCTGGATTTCTTTATTATCTGGTTTATCTGTATGAAATCAAATTGCCGATAATTATAGGCAGATTTTTCTTTTTTTTTTCTTCTTCTTTTTTTAAAAAAAAGATCAGCAGATTTTTCTATTATCTGGTTTATCTGTTTGACGTCAAATTAGTCGATAAGTGCCAATAATTATCGGCCACCGATATTATCGTGCATCACTAATATATTTCATTCAATTTTAGATTTATTTTATTTTTTTAAACAATTTAGTCGGGCTTCATATAAAACACTGGAGAAAAATGTTATTGTTATTGGTGTAAAAATATGATTTAGTGATTCTAAAATGTATCATTTCGAATAATGCAGTGTGATTTCTATACAAAAAATATGTAGACTTTACACCGATCTGATCTGCTGGATCGGGATCGGACGACATTTATTTTATGCAAAATTGCTGTAATGTCTTAATTTGACCGATATATCAATGACATCATTGATCGGCTGCACGAAATAAGACATTATGCATTTAATACTCATTAGCCTTTTTTGAAGTTTTTTTTCTTTCTTTCTTTCTTTCTTTCTTTCTTTCTTTCTTTCTTTCTTTCTTTCTTTATCCATGCATTTCAATTGATGTCAATTATATGTGGGTTTCATTATTCGTGGTCCCTATCCCCCGCGAATGGTGGTGGTCGACTATTGAGTAAATATAAAAGTTTTTTAAATAGATATATTCCTCCATCTTCTGATCGAATCGGTGATCAAACGAAAAATCCTGATCATGTAAATCCTAACAAACAATATCATTAAAAGGAAAGTCGTATTATAGTTCTTTTTTGTTTTTTGTGTTTTTACTGGATGGCATAATCTTCTGTTAAAATCCTATTAAATTCTCGTGAGAACTGACGGCGTAATGAAACAATGTTTGTGAGTTCATCGCTATAAAAAGTGCAGTTATTGCATTTCCACAGTTGATTCACAGCATCCTGTCACATTCCCAGAGCACGGAGAGCGAAACAGGGAGCGTCGAGCCTTAAAGTTCCCACAGATGAGTGCAAAGGTCTCGTGAACACTCTTTTATTTATGGTATAGAATTCTCACGTATGTACTATACGGTACTGGGCAGCTTACCAAGAATCCGCCACTGGGATTGGTCACGAGCGTGGTTCCCATGGTCATGTTCTCCTTGACTTCGTGTAAATTGGGAACGGTGGTGTGTTCTGCAAGAAACACCGAAGAATAAACAAGAAAGCGCACACAGGAAGAGCAGCTGGTCAAATTCCTCCATTTCTATTTTCCCCTGAGGAAGAGAGAGATGCTTGGTGTCCTCCATCACACACCGAAGCCCGGTCACGCGGTTAAATATTAAATATTGAATTGTAAAAGGGGCAAGTGGTATAGTGCCCCACCAGGTACAGGAGATGGCAGTGAAAAAAATGATTGTAGAAATAGATCATATTACTGTATAGAATTCAGGATCAAAATCAATACATTTCTTAAACATTTTTATCCAAATAAATAACAACAGTAATATATTAAATTCTTTATTAAATCAATCAATATTTTTCTCTTTGTAATACATATTGTTGTTTTATACGCATAATTTAATTAATTCATTAAGCATTATTATTTTTATTTATAATTTTAGCAATGTATTTTAAAAATAAGCTTTTTAACTCATTCACTGCCAGTCATTATAGAAAATTTTTACATTTCCAATACTCACGTGATATTACATTCAATAATTATATATAAACCGAATCTACCAAATAACAGAATAGACTCCCTACTTTTTGTCCCGTCCCATTCTTTTATAATTGACAGCAGAAAAATGTAGGTTTGCCAAAATACAGCCATTTCTCCCATGGACTCTGAAACTTGGTTTATTTCCTATAAAATGGGGCAATGATGTCATCTACCGGTGGTCGGGCATCAGTAAAGTTGTTTCCAAGTTTGATATTTACAGTGGAGCATGCTCAGATTCGCCCCCATTTAGCACCGCTCTAAAAAATACAATTGACAAGTATACTTGTCAAAGGCAGTGAATGAGTTAAGTGGAATTAATTCAATAATGTATTAAATTATTATATTTTTTGCTTTACGCACTAACTCCCCTACAAATTCTGCCTAGCAACAAGTGACCACACAAAATAATCAGAGCAAATTTGTGCACGATAATTAATATTCACTGCCTTTGACAAGTATACTTGTCAATTGTATTTTTTAGAGCGGTGCTAAATGGGGGCGAATCTGAGCATGCTCCACTGTAAATATCAAACTTGGAAACAACTTTACTGATGCCCAACCACCGGTAGATGACATCATAGCCCCATTTTATAGGAAATAAACACAGTTTCAGAGTCCATGGGAGAAATGGCTGTATTTTGGCAAACCTACATTTTTCTGCTGTCAATTATAAAAGAACGGGACGGGACAAAAAGTAGGGAGTCTATTCTGTTATTTGGTAGATTCGGTTTATATATAATTATTGAATGTAATATCACGTGAGTATTGTAAATGTAAAAAATGTCTATAATGACTGGCAGTGAATGAGTTTTAATTGCGTCCTAGAAATTCTGCCTAGCAACAAATGACAAGGAACAAAATTTCCTATGCATTTCTGTTGACCAAAACTGCTGCTGCACTTTTTGCAATATATAAAAAAAGCGCTGTAAAACATACTGCATGTAACACTTGAGGATTAGCAAGAGGCCTCGACAGAGTTAAGCAATCACAACATGTGGCTAATGTTAGCATGTTGTTACAAAGTCTTTCATTTCAGTTTGGTATCTGCCTCCTATTACCATCCAGTGCATGTGTTTTCCTAACAAACATAAAAAAAAAATTAAAAAAAAAAGTCTGCTAAGAAGTGCTTTGCTGTCTTGGGTGCTGACATGGTCATTTCTTTTCTTTCCTTTAAAAAAAATAAAAAAAAATAAAAAAAAAATCAGAAAAAAGGAAGTGCACAAACACAACAGGAAGGCGATATCTGTCTGTTAGCATTTGGTAGCTTCCTTCTTGTAACACACTGGAGGAATTTTACCAGCATTAAAGAGGATGCAGGAAGATGTGGAGAAGACAAATATTAGGTACACCTGCGAACTAACAATTTTAAAAAATACAATTTCATGATTAAACAAAATCTGAAAATAAAAACTGTTGTGAGGAAAGATGAATAGGATGCCCACCGCTGACGTAGACAAACCCCAACAGGCCTCACAAGACTGCTGGCCAAGAGCTATTTAATGTTTATCTATTTAATGAAGCTGTAATTACACATGGAGTGCCCATTAAGTCGGTGTTGTTTACTCTGATGGGCCTCGCTTCCCATCAGCCAGAGACTGATGGGGAGTATTTGTAAGCACTACAACTATGTGTACACACACACAGACAAACAAAATGGCTTTCTTACCTGGCAGCTGTAGTTTAACACATGTACTGTCCCCCCTGCCCACAGGACACTTGTAAACGTCACCAGTTCGTTTTGCTGGCTGGCCCGACAGCGGCGATCCAATCAGAACCCTACATTATAAAGAAAAAAAAAAAAAAAAAAAAAGAAACATTTATTGGTCCTCTTGTTGCCAACCAAGTGTTTCATAGCTGCAATAACAAGCTCAATCATTCATTTTGCCTCGGTAAGAGCCGTTGTTATTTACTTTATGGGTTCTCGTTATGAGTATGACAGTAACGGACGCATGACTCCATGCATGCGTGAGCTGGGCCACATGACCCGCTGTGTAAACTGATGCTAAAAAGAGCCGCTCTTCGTCTAAACACCGCCACTTATTAACATTCCTGCGCTCTAATGAGGCCTAGGGGTCCGAAACACTGTCAAGAAAACGCACTAAAATTCATAGGTGAAGATGATTTTAAGTTGGCCATGTCAAGTTAGTGTCAAAATTAGCAAAAAATAAAAAATAAAATAGTGTGACACAAAGTGGGAATGATATTCAATAAAGATACATTGGACTACAGTTTATGGCCACCGTATTACGTTCCAGACCGTCCTCTCGCAGTGAAGTTTCAATTTTATTGGAAATATATTGAAAAACAACTATGCGAAAATTGCACAAATTTTTTTTTGCAAGAAAAAGAAGCCAAAACACACAAAAAAGTTGTAATGTAAAAAAAAGCAACCACTGCATGAGAATAATGTAAAATTAAAGTTTACAGGAATAATCATAATTTTGTGACAAAAATAATCTGAAAATAAAAAATGTTATATGACCATCAGCTAACTAAACATTTTACAACAATAAAGTTGTAAAATTACATGGAAAGGCATAATTACACAAAAACGAAACTGAAAATTATTGTCAAAAAGCTGTAATTTATCAAAAATACTTAAAAGGGAACTCAAGCCAAACATTTTCTGTACAATATTATATTCTATGCAGCCCCACTAGTCTAAGCACAGCATTCTGATTAACTCAATTGCTCCCAAAAACATTCTATTTTAAATATTGCCATTCTCCCCAAAATGTATTTATACATTTTTTATGTTTTTTTAATGCTAGAGAGCATACTGAAGGCTTTGATGCAGCCTCTGACCTTGAAGAGGTTGCTTAAAGCAATGATAGTTATTACAAAAACGGCCAGCAGGTGGCAGCAGAGTATATGAGATCAACCAGGGCCATGTTGCAACAAGCCTTTTTCCCAGTGTTTTAAACAGGTTTGTGAATAATGATGCAACTTAGCTATATGCTAATGCTAATTTCCTGATGAAAGAATAGACTCTAATCTTTCTTTTGGTAGGTTCCATGTTTATATAGTAATCAAACAATATTCTGTGGGCCTTGCAAAATCAGTCAAAATCCAGTAAAACAGCCGGTAGCGAAGGGGGTTGCTTCATGTTGCAAGTAAATGAGTTAATATTGTGTTTGTGGAATTTCAGTTAAGCAGCAAAATCTACACATTTTTATCCATTTCAGGGGGCGGACATTTGGACTCCCCCAGTGGGCTGACCGACTCTATCAGTTTGTGGGAGACATCTATGACCAGTCCCGATGTCGTCACGGCAACCTGCTGCAACACCTCTCACAAACTCTTTTCAAACGTTATCAACACGCCCCGATGCGTCATTCCCAGACGTTCTCCATCACTTGACCTTTTTATGTTTCATTTGTTTCTCGCCATCTGCACTCCCACCATCGCTAGGATCTCTTTGCCCGATTACGTAAAATAAGTGTTATCTTGGAAAAGGGGGGTAAAGGGCAGGGGCGGGCGCAGACGTTAAAGGCCGGATTAGTTTAGAGTGAATTACTTCAACTCGTTTCACATGTCTCCGATAAGGCGAGACAGAGGTAGGTACGCAACAGAAAAGTGGGAGTTCTTTGCTGAACTTGTTTTAAACAGTACATGCTGAATATGTACTTTGATAAACCACAAACAACATAAATGAAACATTTTAATGACGCATCACAAGAGAACCATTTGAAATGTGGCTTGTGATGCAAGCAGAATTGGGGAGAAGAAAACACAGCAACTTTGTCTCTCAGCACTCCATTGACAAATACAGCAGAGAAAGGACAGGATGAGATGACAAAAAAACATTATATGTGAAAATTTCCCTGATAAACAGCACTATACTTATTATGAGAATTATTTTTTTTTTTTAAGAAATATTCATTTCAAAATTGATAAATTAAATTAAATCAAATTTGAATTACTACTCTGTAAGAACATATTATTACATTAAATTGTAATCACTTTACTAAATCAACCATAACTGAAATTGAATTGGATGACTACTATGAATAAATCACCATCCATCCATCCATCCATTTTCTTGACCGCTTATTCGTCACAAGGGTCCCGGAGGGTGCTGGAGCCTATCCTAGCTGGCTTTGGGCAGTAGGCGGGGGACTGGTTGCCAGCCAATCGCAGGGCACACAGAGACAAACAACCATCCACACACACAAGCACACCACGGGACAATTTGGAGCGGCCAATTAACCTGTCATGCATGTCTTTGAAATGTGGGAGGAGACCGGAGTACCCGTAGAAGACCCACGCAGGCACGGGGAGAACATGCAAACTCCACCCAGGAAGGCCGGAGCCTGGACTCGAAGCCGAGTCCTCAGTAATGGGAGGCGGACGTGCTACCACTCATCCACCCAATAAATCCCCATAAATCACCATTAAAAAAATAAATTAAATTTAAATATAGGAATCACTAGGCTGGAAGATAAATTCTTAGAATTAAATTTGAATTACTTAATTGAATTTAATTTGAATCACTACTCTGCAAGAAAATATATATGTGTACCGGTATTTTTAATTTGTATAACTACTGCAGAAATAACACTACATCAAATTAAAGGATTTAATTTACAAAATTAAAAATTAACATATAATTTTATTTTAATACAATTGAATCACTAATTTGTTAGGGAAAATGTAATTTAAAATAAAATAAATAATTCAAATATATTTCTGTACTAATGCACCATCTGCTGTTGGGGCACTGCCCTACTTCCAACAATAAAAATAAAATAAAATAAAATAAATACAATATAAAGTCTTATGAATAAATCTAGTCTCACCATTTGCCCTCACTGTTTTCAAATTGCTGGACGGTATAGCCAAACATGTCTTCCAGCGGGCCATTGAAGGACAAGCCATTCTTTTGGTCCACGTTGAAGGAAAACACACACACCAGCAGCACTGTGGGAAAAAAAAAAAAAAAAAAAGTTGACACAGGAACATACGATAGAGTAAATAACCCACCTAATGGAATACATAAACAAATCCTGAAATGGGAGACTATAGTTTGCCAAACATCAACCCAAATGCAGTACACTGAAAATAAACATATGTAGTCCTTAAAATGTGGCTGTAACGAGCTCAAATGAAATTTTCTGCTAACTGAGCCACAACGTCTTCTGTATATACAGTAGCCCCTGTTGTAGTAATATGCTGCAGGGATGAACTGAGTGAACCACGCACACATTGACGCGGTGCCATTTCAGAGGACACATAAGGAATGTCAAGCATCACCGTGAAGCACTTTGCCCCTCAAACTTGTCTGACCCTCGAACAAAGACTTCTTCTCTACGCCGAACGCTATCGCGGAGGCGCCGTATGAATCGCTATGAATCATTGTGAGCGCACCACAAAGACGCCTTTTACTGTATGTATGTACTGTGCTAAAATGAATTCATCCAGTGGAACTTGTTCGTGCGTGCGTGGGGAGGAGAGAGCAAGGCAGAGGGATGAAAATGAGAACACCACCAGTGGACTACAATTCCGGAGACAACAAATAACTTGCAGCTGCTTGCTGGGAAACAATGGACTTGGCCATGATGATCGTTGTTTGGCTTATGACAGCTTGTTATGTAGGTTTAAAGTCGGATGCACAAATGCCTCTCAGAGGATGATAATGAGGATGATTACTATCTCAAGCCCAAGTCAAGACAGGAAATCCTGTACTGGCCACTGTTTGTAGTTGTGTGGGTGTGAGTTTGTATAGTGAAGGTAGCTGGGTTTGAGGGTGGCTGGTCATCAGTTGGTTGGCTGGTTAGACAGCCATTCATATGGTTGCGCAATTGGTCACTCATTTGTTAGGCTGGATGGTCAGTTATTCAGTTGATTAGGTGTTTAGATAGTTAGTTAGACTGACAGTTAATCGATTTGTCACTGGTTTGGTTGGCCCGTTGACTAGTCATTCCAGTCAGTCACTGAGTTGTTGGGTTAGGAAGATGCTCAGTAATTTCGTTAGTGTATCAAGCTGTTGGTTGGTTGGTTGGTTGGTTGGTTGGTTGGACAGTCTGCCATTCACTTAATTGGTTGGCTGGATGATCAGTTCTTTGGATGATTGGTTGGTTGAACAGTCACTTGGTTGATTAGACAGTCAATAATAATTCAATCATTTGGTTGGACATACAGTCAGTCCTTTGGTTGGTTGATAGGAAAGTCAGTCATTCAATTCATTAGTTGCGTGGAAGGCCATTTCTTTGGTTGATTGGAGAGTTGGATGGATGGTTAGTTAGTCAGTCGGTGAATTAAAAGGATGCTCAGTCATTTCAGTGGTTACTCAGTCTGTTAATATGTTGATTTGTTTGGCTGGTCAGTTAGATAGTCAATCAGTTAGTTGGCTGGGTGGATGGTTAGTCTGTTGGTTGAATGGTTGGTTGGACATTTAGTTAGTTGGGTACTTTATTCAGTGTATTGATTATACAGTCTGCCATTGAGTTTATGAGTTTCGGTTGGTTGGTTGGTTAGATAGCCATTCAATTCATTGGTCAGGTAAATGGTCATTCCTTGGGTTGATTGGTTGATCTGACAGTCAGTTGGATAGTTTTCATGGTTAGTTATCAATTGAGCTGATTGTTTGGACAGTCACTCTATCACTTCATTCGATCAGTAGGTTGATTAGACAGTCAGACATGCAGTCCATTGGATGGCTGAACAAATGGTCCGTTTGTTAATTTTGTTGGTTAGTTATTAGACAGTTGTTTATTACATTGATTAGGTGAACTGTCTGTCCTCTGATCAGGTGCTTGGTTGATAGACCAGTCAGTCAATTGGCTTTGTGTGGTTGACTAGACAGTCATTCTTTTCCTTGGGTGAACTGTCTGTCCAAAACAGAACGCTCAGACCATGCGAAATATCTCATGTTATCCTCTATGATCTAGAAAGTAGCCTGATAAGCGGTTGGATAAACAAATACCACTGATACCATGTGATCCTGCTAAACTTTCAAGTTAGTCAACTTGGGTTTTCACGCTGAAATCATTGTTCAACGTTCATTAAACATTTCACAGTGAGCTACACAAATTCATGACCTGAAAACACAGCAAAGAGTGAAAACAAAAGAGAGATTATCAAATGTATGTGCAGACTGAGGTGCATGAGCAACATGTGATGAGCTCGCCTCTCGCCGCTATAAACAGTCGACTCACACAAACAGTTTCCACTGGAGTTTATGTTGATCCCACAAATGTTTATCGAGGATTAGCCTTATTTCTGCATTCCCTTCTGGCGGGATAAGGAAATCTTAGCCAAGACACATTATCCACTAAGTTCCTCCTGGGTTCCCTTCTCTGCTTCCTCTATTCCATTTCCTCTTCCTCTTAACCTGATTATATACATTCCTTTAAATTGACAGGCGCACTCTCGCACACTTTGCTGAGTCAGGATGGCTTCGGGCCAGTCGGTCCTTTTCCTTTTATCAATCGGTGAGCTCAAGTGCGGTTCAAAGCTGTACCACACAAGAAGTGGCTCTTTATATATTCCGTGATTACTACACATCCCACTCAGCTGTATTTGATGTCTCATCGCAGCGTCTATTTTTGTGAGTCTGGCTAATGTCTGCGCTGGAAAACTAATAAGCGTGGTGGCCTCTTTAAAGATGGAAATGGCCTCATGGAATTGCCCTCTAGGGTATTTGCTATTCAAGTTGTCCAGTGCAGTTGGCAAGCAAAGCAGAGAGATGATAAATTCTTAGCCATGGACTTGCAAACGACAATACAAGACACGCTTCAATCAGCTGATTATGTGCGTCGCGAGAGTGTGCCTGCTGGTCAAAGTAGAATTTGCTTTATGTCAGTGTGCAAAATGTGGTCATTTGGCAACCATGCTGTTGTTAGCATTTGGTCCAAAGTATAGCGTGACTCATTAGACATTTGCCATGACATGAAGGAACAGGAAGACTTTACGCTCAGGAGAGTATATCAATATATCAACACACAGTTCTATTCCAGTGTCATAAGAAGGCCTGGATGATAATCACGCTAACAAGATAATGCCAATGTAATGACTGGCTGGAGGACCACAAAGCTGGTCTATTAAAAACAAACCACTTTGCTGTAATTCGTTGGTATTCTTGGCCTAGTGTTTGAAAGCAGACATCGTGCCTGCCGGGCTGAGGTATAAAATGCAGGCAGTCCAATTACATTAACAAGAGCACAACTCAAAGATGGCAGAGCAGTTCAATTGCGGGGGTTTTTGTGGGGTTTTGGTGAGCTTTTTGAGAGACAGAGAAAACTTACAGAAACACAAAACAATCTCACTAAAAATGTTGAAACTAAAAGGCTCCAAAAGAAAAGCCAGAAGACTCGGGCGTGAGTCTGTTTTCAGTCAAAAGTCCATGTGGCCCATAATTGATGCTAGGAACCGTGTCAGCTCGCAAGAACATGCCGTAAAACGCTGCGCCCTCACAATGACGCGGCTACGCTTAGTGGACGATGACTCCTGTTTCAAGGTTAAAATTCAGAGCGGTAAAAGACGAGAGCAGCTCAGATCGCCATCTGTCATATTTTGAAGTCTCCCTCATCTGTAACACATCTCGACGACGGTAATCGGTCTTCAAATTTAACAACAATGAACACAAACTAATCCGTCACGCGTGTTGAGCAGATTCGAATTAGCGCTTCAAACACATCATCAGTAAAATGTGGAAGCTAATAATGCTAATGTCACATTAGCAGGTGCGAAACAATGGCTAAATACAATGATTACGATTAGTCTGGAAGAACCTTAAACAGGAAATACAGTACAGTACAGCCTTTAGATACAAAGAAGTACAAGTTTATTAAAGTATTTTTTTTTGTTGCAAACATTCTTGCATCAAACATCCCAATACATGTAGGCTACTTGACTTTCTTGGCACGGCCAAGCAGACAGCCTGCAGCCATGACGAAGGCACGAGCCCCAAATATTTCCAGATTTCCTTGTGCTTTTATCCTGATCTTATTTTATCCCCTGCTGGCTGGCCTGCACTGCCCATCCTTTATTTTTTTTTTCCTTTTAGTATTTTAATGTATCACATTCTTCTTATATTGTTCTGTCCCAGCGTTCACGCTTTCCGCTAAACTTCGGACAGCGTTCCTATTTGTCGGTATTGGCGCGTGGCCACAGTTTTGCTTGTTTGCATGGACACACGTGGCTGCATTCCAATCAAGTTGATATGATAAGGGAGGAAAGAGCAGGCAAATATGTGGGAAACAGTACAAATTTTTCCATTGCAGGGATGGGAAGATAACGGCTGAGAATGCATGTTGGGCAGTGTTGGCATCGGAATAAAGAGGCAGTTTTATGTGCACTCATAAAAACTGTTTGAATGTTCAGAATGCCTTTCCTATTAACACCACGGTAACGCGGTAGCTCAACATGGTCATCGAAATAACACTCCAGGTATGATGCAGTAGTTGTGCGCCGTGCCTAAGTACAGTAGTAATAAATATATTGTTCCGTCACATGCCAAAATTCTATCATGCTACTCACTGTATGAGTTTTACCTTTGTTTTTACCTTTTGTCATTGAATTGGGTTCGTTAGTATACCAAAGCATTTCATGAGAATAAAGTCTTAAATTTACAATAATAAAGTCCTCTTTTTACCAGGAAAAAAAAGTGATAATAATACTAATCATATGGGGGGAAAAGTAATTTTAATGGAAAAAGACATACCGTAACTGTACAAAAAATAATCATAATGTTACAGGAATGATATACTATAATAATAATAATAATAATAATAATAATAATAATAATAATAATAATAATAATAATAATAATAAATACAATTAAAAAATATTCAATAAATTCTTAATATTATAAGAAATACACTGGCATAGTCTCAGCAAAAGTCATAATATTAAGAGGAAAAAATAATTCCAAGAAAAAAAATATATAAATTTTAGAAAAGTCAGAAAAAATTGGAAAATTTACAAGAATCTGTTTTTTTTAGTTGCCCTATTAAGAGAAAAAAATAAATAGTACTGAAATTAATATTTTTTTCTCGTAAATTACTACTTTTTGTCTACAACCAAACATCTGCACATCAGTCACACTATCGCCCTCTAGAGGACCGGATGAATGACAGGTCACCAGATGAATGACATGCCACATTTGAAGTCATTTTTCTGCCGTTGTTAGACTGAATTAACTATTTTTTTCACTTTCCCTCACTGGACCATTCACCTTCTCCCCTTGAGGACGATCATCTATCTACCTGCCATCCCTCCCATTTATCTCTGTCTATCCATGCTTTCTTCTTTTCATCCCTCGTTCATTGAGCCTTGGTGTCACATTCCACTGTGTGCAACTTCCAGATGTATTCCCTCCACTGGAGGACAAAACATGCGACCAGCAAAAACCCACGCATGACATCATTATCATCAGCCCCCAGCCCCGAAACCAGAGCTTAGTATCCCCCCCGCGAAAACCCCGTTTTTATAATGACTGTTGCTAAATCTGCTGATGGCGAGAGTTTGAACGTACACAGAGGAGTTGCAATGATTGTGGGTGGAAGCGGGTAGAGGGCGAATTGTGACTGTGGGGGGCTTCAAACTAAAAATACACACATACGCAGACGTACACACCCGTGGGTCACACGATGACCTTCCTGCCAGAATCAATAAGCAAAACGCATGAAGACTCGCAGCAAGCAGCGTGGCTACGCTCACACTTCTTAACATCACCGCAAGTTTGTTTGGAATAAAAAATGCGCATGGAAGCTCACATCATCAAAGCTGCCAACGTGACGACATACAACAGACAGAATAATGAGGTCTCATTGCAAATAGTAGGTTTTATATCACATACAGATAACAATTTAAGTGCTATACTATCATCAAAACCACCAAAGGAACCAGATTTTAGTTAATTGAATGTGTGATGTTAAAATAATCATTTAAGCTTTTTTTTTTTTTTTTTTTTTTTTTTTGCAAGGCACCACATTTGGTGCCTGAAGTGGACCAGATGGTCTTCCATTCAATTAGCAATTTATGACAATAATGTACACAAAAAAAAAAAAATGATTGGAAATACATATGATTAACAATTTTAAAAAAAAATCAAAATGACAACTGCTATACTATACCAACCAGTCATTATTCAGCCAAAAATTTTCATTTTAAGGGAATACATTTTATTAATACGAGACAAAAAAAATATTAAGTATCAAACTTTTGTGAGAATAACAATGTTGTTGACCAAGAATACAAAAGAAATATCTGAAGAATAAATCCATACATTTGTAAGAAAATGTATGGAAACTTGTAAAATGAGAAAGTGTTAAAATTACAAGTAAAATGTCATTTTTAACAAAAAAAAAAAAAAGATAAGACATTTTAATTTTGCAAACAAACAAATAAACAAACAAACTCAGATTTTCAGCAGAATAAATGTGCAGTTTAAATGAGAATTAGCAGCAATTGTTTTGAGGAAATTTTTTATTTTTTAAATTGTTAATTTTGCAATAAAAAAAACCCCCACATAGCTTTAATAATGAGAATGCGATTATGTAGCGAGAGCCAAAATAACCCACGTAATTACGGAAGGCTAAATTTCAATTTCAAGAGAAAAATCATACTAGCAATAGCACCCTAATTACAAGTGGAGAATGGAGAAAAAATAAGTTACACAACTTTATTTTATAGGGAAAAAGTTCAAATTAGTTGAGCTATTATAATTCTAATATTGTGAGAAAACAAGATGCAATAATACAAGATTTTATTTTTTACTTTTAAACAACAACCTCCCCCTCACCATAACAATGAATTGACACTTTCCTCCCTTCAAGTGAGCCCCTGATCCACCGTGGTATTTAGACGAGTGCCTGCACAGTATGAAGCCTGCACACAAATCCATTAACAAAGTATCCACAACTTCCCCTGAACAAAACGTCCATGTTTAAACTGATGATATGCAGTGCTAACATGACAACGTCATGACAAAAAGTAACCAACGAGGTGCTTAACATCTCTAATGTTTTCTAATTTCCCTAGTCGTTTTTTTTCCCTCTCTCTCCCCCTGTCAGGAAGGTTAATGGGAACACGTTCCCCCTAGGCAGACGCAGCCCCTGCCATGATACCACTTTGATGGATGGCTCTGGCCTGCTGTTGGCCTGGGAGAAACGGGGGAAGAGGGGGTTGGCTGGAAGGTTGGACAGACCTGGTGCATGGATGAAGCACGCAGACACAAACGCAAAAGCATCAAGTAGTGCTTAAATACCATTTTCCTCAACTACAGTCAAATTGGTGGTAGCCATAGACAGACAATCCCGTTCGCGCATGGATTTTAAAGAGTTAACTTTATTGCTAACCAAAACAGCAGCGTCTCTCAAAGAGCTTTCGGATGAGTCCTGCCGCTTGTTGTAGTATTAGACATGATTTTAAATCCCCTGGAGAATATTTTGTCAATGATAATCCAGTCAATTCTGACTAGGATCAACAAACTAGCTAACCAAAACAGCAGCACCTAAACAGTCTTTCAGATGAGTCTTACCTCAAGTTGGAATATTTAAGAAGATCTCACACTGTCAAAATATGTGTCATACTGGTGTACGAGGATTTTTTTTTTGCTAACCAAAACAGCAGCACCTATAGGCACCAATCACACTGTATTGGATCGTAGTATGACATATAATAAATAAGCTGGGGCTATTTTTATAAAATGACTACCGCTCTAATTGGCTCTTTAGAGTGTCTGTGTTTCTGTTGCAGTGAGGTACCGTTGCTAACCAAAACAGCAGCACCTAATAAAAACACTCTTGTGTGTGGTAGTATTGAAAATCTTACATATTTAAGGGAAAGTAACGTTCTGGTAGATTTGGTTGTGATGTGCTCACTCCACAAAGTTGTGTACTCATAAATACGCGCTCGGGAGCTATTCCATTGCTAACCAAAACAGCAGCACCAAAAAAAATGTATAATAGGCATATATGAGTCGCACGTTATAGTATTAAAGAAAAATGGAGATGACTATAGCGACTCACTACTTGCTGTTATGATTTCCACATGTTGACCAACTGCAGCGTTTTCAATTTAGGTGCTAAGAAAATCAGCAGCACCCGTCGAGGCTCGCCGACCAATCAAATTGTGGAATCTCACATGTTGTAGTGTTAAAGTAGATGACAGAGATGAAGATTTACCCTGCAATCTTATGTGTGATCACATTTATGTGCACATGTGACTTGCGTGTTCCACCCAGTCTGCCTCAATTATTGACGTTTCTCCGCATTCATTATGTACTAAATTAGAAGTGAGAATAAGGTGCGGTCAAAACATTAATTAACATTGGAACCAACTGCGAGAGTTTAACGACCTCCCACGGCGCCGCACTTTACGAGCCTCCCACCGCCACTCAGTGAACTGCCAGCCAACCAAATAAAACAGGACCAACCTGAGGAAACTTCAGCAAGCCTCACAAGAGCATTCAAATGAATGGGAGTGTTTGTTTAAATCGTTAAGATAGCAATTTGCTAGGAATTGGATCCATCCTATGGAGGCAAAATTTTGTAATATGAACAAATTGCGTTTGACTTTCGAGGTTCTTAGAAGAGTCTTCCTCACTTTGGAGATAATTCAGCAGAGTTCAGGGGGTCTGACATGAAAGCCTTGGGTCCACATTGGAACCGTATGGGTTCAGCATGAGTCAGACCGTGTGTGGCATGACCTTCCAGTGAAGGTTAAGACCTATGGAAGCCCACAGAACGTGATGTCGCACCTTCACAGGTGTTTTGCTTGTCTGAAGCTTGCTTTGAGGGGTATCGCTTTCCCAACCGAAGTGCGTGCGCGTTGTTGTTAAGTGGATTAGCGGTGAAGGTCTAGTGCGAGTCCGTGTTTGCTTTTGGGCTCAGGGGCCTTAGATGAAGATTAGGTTCTTCAAGCAAACACTTGATGGGGATAATAACAGGGATCAATAGCGGCAAACTGTCAGTCAGTAGTCGCTGATAGTGTAGTGCATGTGTCTGCCAATGTACTGTGCCTGTGATTGACTGGCAACCAGTCCCGGGTGAGTCTACCTTTCACCCTAAAGACTGCAGGGCTTGGTTTCAGCTCCCAGTCACCCAGGATCAGTATAGAAAATGACTTCAACCAACACCACATCTCTTAAAAGGGGACGTTAACCCCCCCAAAAAATTATTGACAATATGTTCTATGCAGCCTCACTAGTCTAAATACGGTATTCTGGTTTATATTGCGTCAGTGAAAAATGAATTAAGCAGCAAAATCCACCAGTTTTTAATCTATATCAGGAGGCAGCCATCTTGCCACTTGCTATCGAGTGAAAATGACATCATAGTTGCTCAGTCTCAGGTAACAACCAATCACAGCTCAGCTTCAGAAAACATGTGAGCTGTGATTGGTCGGTACCTAAGCTCCTGAGCAACTGTGATGTCATCTTCAGTCGACAGCTGGTGGCAAAATGGCCGCCCCTCTGAAATGGATAAAAAATGTCTGGCTGCATATTCCACAAAGGTAATATTAATCAAAATGTCATTTTTAGACTAGTAAGGACACATGTAACGTTATTGCCAAGAAATAATTAAGGTCGACTTACCCTTTAACTATAAAAAGTTAAATGACCTCAAGGAATTTTATTTTTTTGACGTACTAGAAAAAAACGAGTAATTGCACATCCATGACAATAGGTGGCAGTGGCGCTCTTTGTCATAGTGTGAAGCACTGAGTTAAATACAACTGAACTGTACTTACAAATATACAGTATCTAACATTTAACCCCCTAGCTTTGCTCCTAACATTATTTCCAACTAACGTTTTACAACTGATGCTTCAAAACAATCCCAACTTGAATGTGGCACGGTGCCAGTCAACAGGGTGTGAAATCAGGTCATGAGCCACTGTGGTTTGACAGTTTTTCAGTCGAGTCTGAGAAACCAGAGCTTGTTTCGAGGTGTATATATACACTATGCCCCTTTGTGCAACTTCCTGCCTGCATGCATGCATGCATGATGCGCACATTTCTTGTCTTGGCCTGGTGTAGGAACGTTTAAAAATCATGACACTGTGCCTGCACAGTCAGCCATCACATCATCAGCCATATGCTGGCATAATTAATCCGTCACTGACACAGGTCATAAATAGTCAAACTTTTAACATGACAGTTAATTGCAGTTTCTGACGTGTCTGTTTTTCTCTGTCTAAAAACTATGACATCATGGGTGTTTTGTAGCCGGTATTCAACCTTGTGAACCAGCCCAGCAATAATAAACCATGTCTGATGATCTTTGACAGTCTTTTAGACACTATAGTGAAACCACCAAAGCGTTGATAGTCAATTATGAATATTCCGGTCAGCATATCTTCAAGAGACCATCTGAAGGAGTGTACTTTATTTTTTCTTAACAAACCAACCAAAAAAAAAATTATCTATGATGACACAACAGAGAAGAGGCCCACCACCACAATCATATTTGTACCTACACACCTTTTGGACATATTTTTGCAACAACTTCCATTTGCAATGACTGAAACAAAACAACAATCATCAAGTTTCAGTTCCTCCACAACAGAGGGCTTAAGTAGTGGTTCTCAAACTCAGGTCAAGGGTTTGGTGGAACTGTTGATAATACGCAATAATATGTTTGATTGTTGCCTCTGTTTCCTTCATATATTACCCAAATGCCTCTAATAGGAAAAAGGTTCCCCGCCCTTGATTTACAGACTTGTTTCCTTGTATTCATGCCCTTTCTATCCTCTGAAAACTAAAATGAAACACTAGAAGAATAGAAAAATAAACAAAGACATTGTATTATTTAACCATGAAATACAGCGACATAACCTCAAAAATGAGCACTAAACTGACTAAGCAATGTGCTGAAAAGAACATACTAATAAATCACTTTTGTGTGTTTCCAGCAAGTAATGACCACCATTAACAGGGTCGGAATATTGACTAACTATCAGCAGATGACGTGAAGAGCGCACTTGGTGTCACATGACTCAACATCAATAACTAAAAGATGGCCGACGACTGTGGTTGTGAATTATTAAAGGTGTTTGCACAATCTGGAAAACCCTTGATGAGGTAAGGTGGTTTTAGCGTGCATGCATCCTGTGGAAACTCACACCTGCACGCCATTGAGGTAAAAGCGCATTTCGACCGAGAAGTGTTTCCTGCAAAGCACAAGTGATGCATTGTCAAATTCACGTATTTGTTAAATAGCTGAGCAGGAGGAGTAAGTGGTTCAGTCAATTAGTTGAAGAGTCGGCTTTACTACTACACATTAAAGTTGAAAGCTTTAAGTCGGCTAATTACTACAGATGTAATGATATCCAAATGAGATATGAACCTCACGAATCGATAATCATCACGATATTGTGGAGATGTTGGCTATATTAAAAAAATAAAAATTCATAATACTGTATTGTTTAAAAAAAAAATAAAAAAAAAAATAAAATTGGGGGAGGGGAAATCACAATACTGTGTTTTTGTACATAATAACAGCAGTGACAAAGAAATAGGCTTTGCCAGTCATGGGCTCCTATTGGCTCAGCGGCACAAAGTATCACGGTCTAATGCAGTTCATAATGCTGTGTTCGGCTGAAGCGGATAAAAAGTAATGATTTTGGATGGAGATTTTGGTAAATATTTGCTGGTGTGACTGATTTATGGGTATGATAACAGCTGTTGGTCCAGTTAGAACATAGCTTTATGAGCAATAATCAGGTACCGTTAACCTCGATGTACATAAACGACCTACAATCACTAATAACACTTAATATATAAACACTTGCTAATGCAGGTACACGTTGTGAATGAAGTCAATCTTGTGGAATTACTCGTGTTTACATTCCACCTTCATCTGACGTGGGTCTTAAATGTAGAGGGCCAAAACATGCCTAATAAAAATGAACTGCACCAATAAACTAACTACCAGAGGGTCCTGGAATGCACAAACAAAAAAAAATCCAGGTCTTTTTAACTGATGTTCCGCTTTTAATATCGTAACATGATGACGACGTATCAAAACAAACATTGTATACAAGTAAATAAAACGTGCTTGTCTCCTGCTGAGGCAACGAATTGTCTGCCAACAAGGCGACACAGTCGTCATACAAAAAAAAAAAGCTGGTTTTGGGTTACAATAGCGATTAGCCTCTCTAGCTTTGGCAATGGGCTCTTTGCACAGCTTGACTACTTCCTGAACTGAATACCACGCCTTTGTTTCCTGTCTTTCATGAGTGGACAAACTGATTAATCCAGGTGTGTCTGGCCAATGTCGTTGTAGTTACTGAGATCAGGAACACCTGGATTAATCAGCTTGTCCACTCATGAAAGACAGGAAATGAAGGTGTGGTGTTGAGTTCAGGAAGTAGTGGATTTGTGCAAAGAGCCCATTCTGATCAGAGATGGGAAATCCAGGTCCAGAAAGTAAAAACCCTGCCGCAGTTTGACTTTGGCTACAGGTGCTTGTACTCAACCGGCAGGTAAACGAGGTCATGGCGAAAGCCAAACTATGGCAACCTTTTTACTTTCTTTATCTCTGATTCCAATGGCTGCTAGTCTTAAAATATTCATACCAGTGGGATGGGAATTGGGTTAATTTGTTAGGATTGGATATTATAATTACAGTTAGCATTATGGTTAAATTGAGAGTTGGGTATTGTTAGGAGAAGGGTTCGGGTTAACAGGAGTTAGAACAATAAGAAGCTCAGATGGTTTGTTTTGCAGGATGTAAGCGAAAGGTCTCTGAGACTTGTGCTGGATTTCCTAAGAGTGTCACAGCGATGAAGGCGAGAGGTGAAAGCATAATGATTCCAAATCAGCCTCAGTGGAGCGCTATCACAGTTTACTGCGTTCACTCGCGTCATAGTTTGGGGAATTTGTCTCTTTCTTTGAATTTTTGTTAGCGTGGTTGCTGTTTATTTGAGTTGGGTCACAATGAGAAGTGAACCTTAACATTGCAGTGATTAGCTTGCCTTTCATGTGTGAACTATACAACATTGACGTTTTAAAGTAGATACAAAATGATGACATTTTTTAGATGAAAAAACAATACAAAACAGACCTAACATTTGAAAATGTCGTTGTACTACATTGTGTTGTCGATTTTATTTCGATTAATATTTTTATCCCTAATAAAACGCATCATTGACTTCATGTTGGTTCACAAGCGCGTTACAAGTTTTTACTCTGCGACTTCGCTCTAACACGAGCAGATTGAAGCCAGATGCCTTCTTCCCTTTATTCCAGTCCAAACTCAAACCACCTGTAACCCCCCCCCACCCCATCTCCGTTAGGAATTTGTGGAGATTAAATGCTTGCCACTAAAATAACCTCTAGGGTGCGGAACCGGGTGCGGGGGTGGTGCGGCTATCTACTGTAGCTTCTAACGCAGGTGAAGTCACAGCGGAGCAGTCTTTAGCGCACGCCAACGGATTTAAGTACAACCAGATACATTCGGGAACAATCAGCGTGAAGGTGCGCAGACGGCACCGAGGTCACAGAGCGGGGTGGAGGGGGGGTTACGTTGATGGCTGGGGGAGATAATGATTTGGTGCATGAGCTTCTGCATCTCAAGCTGGCATAATGGGCACAAATGAAGAAATTTGATATTAAAAAAAAAGGACATGGTTGGCTCACTTGATGATGTCATTGTGCTAGTGGGGTTGGGGGGTGGCATTGATAGCCAACATACTTCGTTACTAGCCCCCAAGCTTGACCTACTTGGACACAACTGAAGGAAATCCCCACAACACGCATCATCTTCCAACTTTCATTTGACTGGAAGAGGGGCTTGAGTGGGACAGCACGGTGCTGTAGTGTTTTTCATGTCTGTCTCGAAGTTCTGAGGTTCAGGGTTTGAATGTCAGCTCCAGCACGTTTTGTGAGGAATTTGTGAGTTCCATGCCTAAAAAAAACCCACCACTTCTGGTTTCATTCTTCTTCTTTGAAATTGTTTGTTTCAAACTAAATAAGTGTGCCGCCATCTAGTGGTCGAGAGTGGAATTACAGCGCAGCCACTCTACAGAGGAGTTGGACCAAAATAGAGTCCTATGTACAAAAAATAACTACAAAATACCAGGACCACAAACCTAGAACCTGCAATGGAGGTTTACTGTTCCACACTTCTTGACAAAAGTCATATTTGGTTAATTAAAGACTTTAAATTGTCCATAGGTATGAATGCTTGCTTGTCTGATAGATTTGCCACTTGCTGAGAAACATGCTCTATAGGGTTTAGATCAGGTCATTTTACCTGGTCAAGGAAAAATGATGGCAGGAAGTCAGCATTCAAATCTGGTTGCTCAGATTACCTATACTCCTGACAACCACTAGTGGGTATATTTTCACAATAGGTGGGCATTGCTATGACAATTCTGTTCAAAATTAAATAGCATTATTCATACTGACTAGACATTACTGATGCTGCAGCATCAGGAGCAAATGGGGGTTCAGTATCTTGCTCAAGGAGACTTTGACATGGTCACAAGCACAAAGACCAGGGATCAAACAACAACCACGCATGTTGCCTCCAAAATTCAATGTTTTGTCCAATTTGAATAAATCATCTAAGTAGGTGCTGTAATAAAGAGTTATTTTATTTTTTATTATTTTTTTATTTTTAAAAAAGAGAACTTGAAGGACTCCGGAAGTGAGCCCTGAGGGACGCCACTCATCCAACCATTTTTTTAACGCACTTGTCTTCATGACCTATCACAGCCAATCACAGGCAGGGCCCATTAAAACAAACAAGCACTCACACCAATGAACAATTTAGAGCCTAAAGTATGTTTTTGGAAGGTGGTAGAAAGCCAGAGTAGCCTGAAAAAAACCACATAAACAAGGAGCAAGAACATGGAAACTCCACATAGGAAGTTTAAAGCTGAGCTTCAAACCCCGATCCGCAGAACACTTCCTTACGGAAAACATGAAATTGCTGATTTAACATGGCGAGCGATGTGCGCGGAGTCAACCGAGTGAGTCAGACGTTGTGACGCCGCACGAGCGTTCGCACGGCAACGGCAAAGCGTTTTTTTCCAGCGGGGTGTAAACACTGCATTCACTAACGCAACTTGACTGTAACTGCACTTTTGCCTAACCACGTTTGAAACAAACTGTCCGGATCAACTCGTCACGGTTATGGTTTGGAACTGTAAATCCTGATCGCACTTGTGTTTCCACAGCAGGGAGACAGAAGAAGAAGATGATGATGAAAAAGGAGTCACAAAGCGCTTCAAGAACAAGAACACAAAACAAACCATTACAATAATACAATCATAACAACCCAACAAATCTGTTTTTCCATTCTTAAAAAAAATAATGCCCACAAGTATGGGCAAGGAGAGCCATGGCAAAACAGCAAATCACAAATGAGAACACAAAAGCAGTAGTTGACAGCCAACTAATGCGAAGAAGATGCTAACTCAATGACAACCCTTGATGTCGCGCTCACTAGGCCACGCCCCTTAAAGGCAGAATCACAACACATTGATACTATCTTTGGACTTTGTCCTTTCACTTGTAAAGCGTTTTCACACTGACTCACATGCACCTACTTATGACGCAGCATCAGGTGCAACTAGTTTCAGTATCTTGCTCAAGGGCACGTCCACATGGTCACAACGGCCGGGGATTGAACCCACAACCTCTAGCTCTAAATAATAGTTGTCTAGCTAAGCAGCTGTTGATTGGCTATAATTTAGTGCCTAACATTTAGACATGGGGAATTTGTTTTCAATTGTAGATGATGGTCTGATTTTTTTTTTTTTTTTTTTTAATCATCAGTAAAAGCGTGAAACTAATGTGCCCATAACATATACTTTCATGAGAATCCATAAAAGCCCATGTGTTATAAATGACACTATATAGGTTACCACACTGTTTAATGACCTCAGCGCTGTTGGAAAAGGACGCCTGTTAGCAATTATTTTATTAGGTACTGTAATAATGAACTCACCAGTGAGCGCAGCTGTCGCGAGAGGGCAACTTGAAGTCCCCGGCATTTTGGCTCTGTCAAAAAAAATAAACGGACCGTTAGTTATGATTCCACTGAGTTTCGTGACGCGGGATGACTGAATGACCCGACGCGCACGCACCCCCGTCCTCCCACCAAAAACTGAAAAAGTCTTCAGTGTGATGAGATCTAGTCCATAGCGCGTCCGCCTGTGCTCTGAGCGGCCGAGCACTGCAGCAGCATGAGGAGGAAAAAGAAGAGGAGGAGGAGGAAGGAGGAGGGATGTTCTGTCATGAGCGGGACCCTACTCGGGGGGCTCGGTCTGCCGCTGGAGCATGGGAAATTCTTACTAGTGCCAGGAAGTGAACATTTACGCCATGATTCTGTCTGTTTAAGTGACAGCTGAGCCTACAGAGCATTCGTTTCAATTGCATTATAATAACATGCACAGGGTGGCATGTAAATGTATACAGCGGAACCTTCAAGGTTCAATACCAAACTCTTTTCCCCATAGAAAATCACGGAAACGTAATTTCTCAGTTGCAGGGTGGCCATAAAACCGTTATGAACTACACAAGGAACATTTGAAGATTTTTAATCGTCGAAAAAGGGCAAAAATACCAAAAATATTTTAAATAATATGTCAAACAATATTCCATTGTAAACTTGTATTAACTGCTTGTGGAAATAATAAAATATAAAACATTATATAATATGTTACTTTATAAAAACAGACAGTAATACCATTGTTAAATTTAATGTAAACTGTTAGTGCTTGGTGTGCCCGCCTTGCCCACCAGGAGGCAGTAATACTATACAGTCATGCAGACACAAACAAAGAAGAAATGACTTCTTCTACTATTGTGAGCCAGTAAGATAATGTAATATTAGTTGTTTTTTTAATATATATAGAAAATAAAGAGTATATACCTGTCACTTATTTAATATTTCTGTTGACCAGTAAATATTTTTTTTAACAAAACAATTTGAGGGGCCATATCGGAGCCATAAGCGTCTATTTTTTTAGAGTTATGTGAAAATTTTGGCCTTGTCTGTTTTTTGTTTTTTTTTAATTAAATTATTTTTCTTGAAAATGTCATGTGTTGTCATTTATGACGTTTGAGATTATTTTTTTTTTTGATGGGCCTTTTCTCTAAAATATTTTTCCTCCTAATTATCCTCTTGATTGTTTAATATATAATAACTTAAAATACCCTAAATAAAAATGATTAATTTTGACTTGGAAGCCAGAAAAACCCCCCAAAATCATTCACTATTGAATTCTTCTGAACAGCTTTTATATTTCCATTACTTCCTGCAGGAAACAAATCAAAGCAAAAGTAAAGTTGAAGACATTGTTGTGTTATTTAGTTACGAAAATTGCAAAGTGAAATGTGATGCAAATCATCATCATCATCATCATCATCATCATCATCATCATCAGAGCAGCAACAGTGGTGGAGGGTTCACACAAATCCCTCATCTAAATCTGAGTACAGTGGAGTGCAATGTTGGGATATAAAGTAACAATGCAGGTTCTGGCATATGTGTCAATAATCCAATAATAACCTGCATAACAACGCCCGCTTGTTCCAATATGTAAACCACCCGCATCGCCAAAGCTCACCAATTTCAGTCCTGTGTTATTTCAATTATCTTGATCTCGCTACAAGCACACCGGCGTATCAATTCCAAGACTTTGACGAGTAGCATGGCTGCAGTTATCCTTCTCCGTGATTGCCTACATCAACAGAGTTGTCATCTGCAATATGACTTATTTATCATCAGTGTTGGGCAAGCGACTTTCAAAATGTCATCTTTTCACCAAAACATTTAATTTCAATACATAAACATTAACATAAACTTGACCAATCTAGTGAGATTGGAAGATCTAAATTGGTTTCAGCATTAAGTGGCATTCGGCATTCCAATGCAACTTGCTTACACAAGTCCTTCCTGTCTTCAGCCCTTGCAGATATCTCACGCATTTCCTCACCATTCTACCCCCACCCGTACTTTTTACGCACCTCGAGTGGTGTTTTTCCCCATTTGTTGAGTTTCCTCCGATTCTAATGCGCCCGCTCCATCTGCAGACAGGAAGAGCATTAGAGGTGGACAAGATAATGAGTCCTCATCTAATTTAAGCCAACATGTTCTTAGAACATCCAGAAAACAGGATCAGCGTCGTGCTGCCGTTACTGCTGGCTAACGAAGACAAAACTCCCTTTGAGGGCAGATTTGTTTTTATCGAGTCTGACAGGGAATCTTTACTTGCTCATTTCGGCCCCGCGAGGGACATCTATCTCCGGAGAACACGCCAGGAATTTGTAATGTACACAAAAGAATGGTTCTGACGTGTTTACGTCGACGACAGCAAAGTGGTAGCTCGCTATATAAGGAGCGGGTAATCGCACGGATGGCTAAAAATGGTATGACTTGTGGATCGGTGAAGCTATTAATCTAAAAATGTAGACAAGTCAAATGTAAATCGAAGTCATCAGTTCGAGAGTAAGAGCAAGAGGCATATTAGAGATGTACGCTACATCTAATCAAAACTCTTACCCTTAAAATAATAATTATAATAATAACTTGTAGACTATTCCTTTCAATTTTTGCTTCATATTGCTTATCCTTTGAACTACATATATATTAAGACTTTTTTTTTAATGTTACAGCTATTTTTCTTAATTTCTTTCAGAAGGTTTAAACTTTTCGATTTGTAATATTTCACTTTTTATTCCGTAATATTACAGCTTTTTTTCCCCCGTAATTTTATAGCTTTCATAATATTACTGCTAAATTTTTTTAAGTTTTTTTTTTTTCCGTTTTATTAGATCTTTTTCATAATGTAACTTTTCTTTCATAATGCTATCATTATTTTTGCATCTGTACAGGTTTTCCGCAATAATGTTGCCTCTTTTTTTTTTTTTTTTTTACATAATATTAAAAGTTTTTGAGTAATGTTAGATATTTTAATTTGTGTTAGTTTTCCCCCCCGTAATATTACAGTGTTTTGTACGTTAGTTGTTTTACAAATATTACAGTTTTTCTTTCACAACACCGAATTTTTACAATTTTTTTTGCTTTGTTAAAAAAGTTAATGATTATTGTCATGTTAGTTTTTTTCCTGTATTATTATTATATTGCATACATTTGCCACAAAATACATCTTGTAACATTGCAATTTTTTTTGTGTAATGTTAACGAATTTATCTTTGTCAGAAATTATACATTCACAGCATGACAGTTTTATTCATGCAGCATGTAAAAGTTTTTCTCTGATACCATAACATTTTTACTAAGCAATTTATGAACATTCTTGCACTTTTTTTCTTTCATAAAATCCCTTTATTCCCGTAACATTTGTCATCGACTATTTTCACTGGAGACGGCAGCTGACAGCAACGTTAAGAGAGTGTTAACTCTAATACGACAGAACTCATCGCCTCTTTTGCAGACCACCAACATTGTAAGCGGATACCGCTTTCTCATGGTCGTGTTAGTGGCCTGACTTAAGCAATGCCATGGGGGCAAACAAGCAAGTCCTATGTCGAGTCCTGAGACGAGTCGTCGTGAGAGAAAGCAGATCCCTCTTCGCCGATGCTTTTAACGGCGACATTAACCAGAGGAAGATAAGCATGAGGAGAGCATTGCTTAACTTCACCCTTGGTAACCTTTCCTTTTGATCACCGCTCATTCTAAACCACTGTGCTCATTTATTTGTGTGGATGCGGGACTTGTATATCGTTAATTAAACAGTACAGTACAAACAGATGCGATAGAAGGATTACATGGTGGGGTTGGATTTGGAAACCCTAGAGCAGGGGTCTCCAAGTTCGGTCCTCGAGAGCCCCTATCCAGCCTGTTTTCCATGTTTCTCTCCACTAACACACCTGATTCATGATCGGGATTGTTATCAGGCTTCTAAAAAGCTTGCTGAACAACTGATCATTAGATTCAGCTGTGCTGAAGGACGGAGACATGGAACACAGGCTGGATAGTGGCTCTCGAGGACCGAACTTGGAGACCCCTGTCCGAGAGAAATCTGACACGTTACGATATCAATGAAGCCATCCACCATCACCACATATTCACAATTGTGTCTGTCAAGAAAACAGGAAGTACAGTTACAGGAACCAAGCCTTGCCACGATTACCGAAAATCTGCAAGTGATTGACGCCAAAAGGTTTCTAATAGCCTATAACTGGCATAAAATGGCTGCAAGGACAACGCTAACATATTTTAATGAATTTTGGACTACACTGTCCGCTGCTATTGTGTGTTGTTAAGGAAATAACCCTCCCATTAATAGTAAAAAATTGCAAGTAATTGATGCCTTCCCTCCCCAAAAGGTTTACGATTGTGGGTAAAAATGAGCTGTCCAGCTTCAAAGTCGAACTTTAACCGCCCTGGGGGCCGCTAAGAACAACAATCCAAACACATGGGCGTCAATTTTTAACAAGATCAATCTACTATTTGTGGTTGGCTGACAGGATACTGAGCTTGATTTGACTTCACTGAATGAAAAGGGAGCGTCGGGTCTTGACCCCTTTGACTCCGTCAACACTGACGAAGGGCTTCAGTTACATCCTGGATGCTGACAAATAAGGCAACTCCCTGCCGCTTTGCTTAAAAGCAGTGAATCATTTGTCTGTAGTCGGAACAGAGGAACATATCTCCTTTTGTTTGATAGCGGATGTGAGCGATAATCAGGCATTGTTGTTTGCTCGATCCCTTGACAATGATCAAGTGTCATTCTGTAAGATGATAGAAAGCAGTCACAATGTACACTGGGCATTTAACTTAAAATTATAAATCAATTTATCACCATAAATGTTAATTTATTCTCATAATGTTACGTCTCTCGTAAGATAACCCCTTTTTTGCCCATTTTTTAAACCTTTTTTTTTTTTTTTTAAAGTAGACAGTTGATGTGACAACTTTATTCCTGTAATGAAACAATTGTTGTGTTTTTTTTTTGTTTTTTTTTAATACTGACGTTCTTCTCATAGCATTTTTTTTAAACTTCACTGTTGGAATTTTATGATTTCCTTCTCATACTATTTATTTTTATTTTATTTTTAATTCTTCTCGTATTGTTATATTATTTGCGTAACATTATGACTTTTGTGTGCAATGTTACTAATTTATTTCACATTTCTCATCACATTATCTCTATTAAGACTTCATTTTCACAAGTTAATCACTTTTTTCTAGCAGCATTTCACATGAGGTGATTTATTGTCAATGGCAATAATATTTGACAATGACAATGACAATAATATTTAAAAAGAGCTCATTTATTTGACGTACATTTATTTCTCTCAAGCGAATAACGTATCGAGTGTCAAATTGGGCCACGCCGGCTTTTAGTTGAGGAAAAACATTGACATTCTCAGTTTCCTGCGCATTGCTGACTTTACAACTAATCATAAAAAGGGCGGGAATGAGCAATCAAGGAAGTGATTTCACACGGGACCTCTCCCTTGTCCTCTGCTAGCCGGATTGCGCTCCACGAGCCTAACAATGGCCACTACGTGTTGAGACGGAACCAACTGTTTATGAACCACAAATAGGATAGGAACTATGGTGAGTTTCAAGCTCTTTTTTTTTTCCTTGAAAGCAACACTGTCACAGAGGATTTGACATGAATTGTAATACTGTATAGCAGTAATATTTTTTTAAAGGAGGCATGTCAAACCTTTTCTTTTCAATAATACATTTTATATACACACCCAGGAGTGCAAACACAATATTTTGATTAATATTGTGCAATAAGAAGCAGAATAATCCACCACCCTTTTTCCTCCATCTGCAGGACGGCCATTTTGCCTTGTATTGCCACTTGCTGCAACTGAAAATGACATCACAGTGCCTCAGGATTCAGCTTGTGAACGTTACATGACCAAACCCAGAAAACAGCCAAGCCATGACGGTCATTATAAGTGCTTGCACCTTGAAATGTAATACAGTACATAAGTAACATTGTGTAATTAAAGGCCATACCTCCAATATATGACAGGGAATAAATAAGAAAAAATAAATTAAAAATCACCCATGGGCATTAGCCCAGTTACACATGACATTTATTGCAACATACAGATACACCTTTTAAATATTATTCCTAAAATGTATCTGTAGGAATAATTGTAAATAAGTTATCATACATTTGCTGCAATGAAGAACTGCTTCTGTTTGCAATGAAGACTGCTTTGCTTGTAAAGAAGAATTGCACACAGCCTGGCTTTTTGAAGATGACTCAAAAGCTGAAGAACCACAACATCTAACGCAGCAGAATGGCTCGAGGCAGTCTGCTGAGGTCGCCTGTTTTCTGTTAAGAAATGATTGACCACACATGTACTCAGCAATCTTCCACTCACATGCACAACACATAGAGAAACAAGTACACTGTGTTCCAACTATACCTTGCATTTGCATTTTTAGGGTTGGAACACCCATGTAACTAGGGGGCGTGGAAAGGGCGTGGAAAACCAAATAAATAGTGAGGGTGAGGAGAGGAATCTTAAGAGAGTGCAGGAGTGAATTGTATTAGTCAGTTCCTCTGCTCTCTCCTCGCCAGCCCTGAACTGAATATCTTCTCTCCTTTTTGTGTCGAGTTTAATAGATGTCAAACAGGTAAACCTGACAGTATGCAAATAAATAAATAAATAAAGGCCTCACCCCTAATACATGTCTCCTCACCTGCAGATAAGTATAGGAAAGACCCCAGACATCATTTCAGTTACACTTGACTGAAATTGTAATAAACTAATTTAACATGCATTTGCGAAAATAAATGTTCCAACCCTAACAAACGCCTTTGCTCATCTGCAGCTGATTAAATAAAACGGCAATGGACATTAACCTTTATTTAACCAGGTAGGTCAGTTGAGAAACATTTCTTATTTACAATGATAACCTGGCAATATAGAAGTAGTATAGTTTAAAATTATTTCTGAATTAATTATTCAAAATAAAGGCATCAGTCAACATCTTCAAATGAGTGAAACTTACAAGCACTATTCAAATGTTACTGTACATAAATTCACATATGCTTATAGTATATTTTAATATTACTCTAGATAATGTTTGTACAAAAAAAGGCCTCACCCTCAAAAAGCCACACAACCCCCAACCTCATCTGAAGACATTACTCCAGTTACATTTGACATAAATTGGAAAATAAACAAAATGTATTCCAGAAACACTTTTGGGAAAAATAAAGACCCTGCCCCACATAGATTCATCTGCTCATCTACTGTTGAGTAAATAAACACCCACCAATATTACTCAAATTTCATTCTAAAGTATAAAAAATGTGTTTTCATAAATTAAGGCCTCACCCCTAATAAAAATAAAAACTCTGCATATCCGCTGTCCAGTAAATAAATGCTCAAACGCCCACATACTTTTACTCCAGTTTCACTAAACGCGAGTAACGCACCAGTGACGTTTAATATGATTAAAAAAATGGATTTGCACAAATAAAAGCCTCACACACACACACACAAACAGTATATCACTATGTATGGTGAGAGGCATGTAGGCGCAAACACAGTTGTCTGGGCGAACCACGCGTGACAACACATTCTTGGCGTGTCAAGCCGCCGTCAGTCCTGCAAGGGATCATATTCCCCAACGACTCAGGCCGTGACATCTGGCGTAGTCGTGCTTTTTACGACAACATGCTTTGTGTAGAGAGGCATTCACACAGCGGTTTCCTCTAAAAATCGACCTCCAAAAGCCTCAAAGCTCTTTTTATCGAGTCGTTTTATTAACAACGAAGGGTGATTTATAAAATGAGGTTAAAGATCAGTTGCACTAAAGAATAGTGTAACCATTAGGTGTCATTGTAGACAAAACACAACATTTTAAACCTCCTGTTACATTCTGGAACAAGAATAATGTGGGTCAAAATGACCCAGGGCATGTCAGAATTATTATTTTTTTAATTTCGAAAACTCTGCTTAAAAATCTCATTAATAACTTCATTACTCACTATTTATGTGTAAATATGTGGCATGAACC